>NC_091372.1:4974227-5014227 GCF_038502225.1 Cherax quadricarinatus
GTCTGAAATGGATTAATCTACTTCACGATATTCCTTATGGGAACAAATTGAGTCAGTACTGGCACCTGAACATACTTCTGGAATGAAAAAATATCGTTAACCGGGGGTCCACTGTATATATATATAATTTTTTTTTTAACAAGTCAGCCGTCTCCCACCAAGGCAGGGTGACCCAAAAAGAAAGACAATCCCCTAAAAGAAAATACTTTCATCATCATTCAACACTTTCACCTCACACATAATCACTGTTTTTGCAGAGGTGCCCAGAATACAACAGTTTAGAAGCATATACGTACAAAGATACACAACATATCCCTCCAAACTGCTAATATCCCGAACACCTCCTTTAGAGTGCAGGCATTGTACTTCCCATTTCCAGGACTCAAGTCCGGCTATATAAAAATAACCGGTTTCCCTGAATCCCTTCACTAAATATTACCCTGCTCACACTCCTCTCTCCATGCATATGCACTGCAATCTTTCTCTTGTTCATCCTATAGTATTCAAAGGCAGAAAAAAAGCACTATACATTTAAGAGCTGAACCGACCCACCAAAAGTTTTTTCAACCTGTGCTGGGAATAGATAGATCAAAACAAATGAGGAATACACTTAATGGATTTTAAGAACGGTTATAATACTGTACCATGACTTGACCGAGACAATTCACAGATGATACATTAGACAATATTTTGGTCAATCCTAGACCACTCACAACAAAAGATAAATGGTAATCTACTCTGGAAACTTGTAATGATTTCATTAAAGGCAGGTTAACTGACTGATAGGTTAAAAATGGCAAAAATTTGTTTAAATACAAAATGCAGGCAGACAATCTCAGAGTTAAAGGAACATTTAAAAGACCTAAGAATAATGTCAAATGACCTGTAATTTACAGAACATAATAAAGCATACATATCCTAGACCAGAAAAATGAAAGATGGATTATAAAGAACTTTCAAAATTGGAGAATATTTGCCAATTATGATATTGTACTATACATGTTGTGCTACAGTATTCGTATTACTTGTGCTCTCATGTCTGGAATATTGCTTTGTTCACAGGGGCTTTCAAGGCATTACATGCTTTAATATTGTTTTTAATTTATATAGATGATTTGCCACTTCAAGGAAGGTGATAAAAGGCCCTTAATCCACAGAACATGAGCTACTGTCTTTTTCAGATCAAAACTAATTACCTGCCATTCCTCAGGCTCAGGGTGACCTCTAAGGGTTTAACACTTCCTCGTTAACATAAGTAAACCTTTGATTTAATGGACTTCAGAAATACAGGACAAAATATCCTGGGTTAATCAATTCAATAACAATGGACAAAGTCCATTAGTTACAGAATTATCTGTTATCGTTACTATGAGAGCAAAACAATCTTGTCTCTATCTACCACAATCACTAGTACTGGGCATTTGCTCCTCCTTATTAATTACATTAATGTAGTAATAAGAAATTAATATGTTACACTGGCAAACTTAAAAATATTCTATCAGTAGATAGAGCCACCTCAGCCCCTCATAACTCATTATCTCCCATTCCCCAAGTGTTGTCCCCTACAGCTTTGGTGCTTTCCCCTAAATGTAATAATAATAAAAACAGATGTTAAAACCAAAATTGGAACATGCAGCAATAGTGTGGTGTTCACAACATAACAAAAGTGTACAAGAGAGTGTAACATGTTACAAATGGATGCCAAAGTTAAAATGAATTAAAACCTGAGCCACTTCTTTGGAACAATCCTCAATGCCTCATTCCCCAGGTGGTGTATGACCCCTAAGGATTTAGTGTTTCCCATAATATATTGTACGAATTAAGACTATAAACTAAAAATGTCTATTCTAGTTGATGGAAGAAAATACTGACAAAACCTCTAGTGTTCCAACAAACATTTCGCCCAATATTTTCAAATTGTGAAGTCATACAATGTCATATAGACATTTGGATTCAATCTATGGAGGAAGATAAACCCAGCTCCTGGAACTTGGGAGGCTTTTGAGTCTCTCACACATCAAAGCACCTCCTTAGAGAGGGTTTCATGTCATCATAGGTGCTATATGATAAATTCCGTAGCCATCTCTTTACTGAAGCCTTTTGGCTTTTGCATTCAATCCCTAGAAGATTAATTTTCTGTTCCTTATTTCACTGTTCTTCCTTCATATTATTTCCACGTACACCTTGGGTAATCAAAGTATGTTCTCTGTCAAGTACAGTATTTTCGACAACACTGATGCAGTTGCTGTAATCACAGTTTAAAGTTAGGTAAAAGAACACAAGTGCAACTAATGCAATATTATATTGTGGCAACGTTTCACCCTCCAGGAGCTTTGTCAAGCCATTGCAGCTTGACAAAGTAATTCTACCAACATTAATACAGTTTAAAGTCCTCAGCTAGAGTAGGGTATGCTACTCTCTTTCACGGTTTTATTTTCAATGGTGATTTTTCCCATTTAGCAAAGAAATTTTAAGTGCATATCATAGTAACATACACTTCTCACTGACATGTTCAATGCTGTTACCATGTTCACCTCATCTGTTATAGAATGTCTTTCAAAGTACAATATGTTGTAAGTGATACACACTTACATGTTATGTCACACCCTTGTCCTTCACAATTCGTACTTCTTTTGTCACATCTTCGATAATCACAACAGTGTTACCTCTCGCTGGTTCCCTAGCTATTTTAGTGTTTAATCTAATAAACTTGGATTCTTCATATTCAGTAGTTGAAGACTATGATCTACCATTGGCAAATTTAATTTTTCTAATTCTTATCCCTAAAATATTTAACAAGATCAATGGAGGTGTTGGTGACCAAGTTGTCTATCATCAATGTACACTTGGGCTTGTCTCACAACTCTGTGTTTATAAGATGATACAACAGGATGACCCATGATTTTCTTATGGAAGGGCACCCTCCTCTATACAAGGATTGTCAATATATTTTGATGGCGTAATGTTTATCAGAGGACATAGACTTCCTTCTTTCCCCTGTTCCTCTTTCTTCTTCTTTCCTCTTCTATCTTCCTCCTCCTCCTCTTCTTCAGGGAGTTTACAGGTCCACTCATGGCTTACAACACAGACTATTTACAACTTATTTTTCAATCTCCTGCAGATGCTTGTTAGGTTTTTTTATTGGTGATCTAATTCACTAACATTAAATATCTCATTCTTATGATGACTTGTCCTTCCTTCTAATTTCATTATACAGTATTTCCTCCTCTTGCTGCTGTCTTTCTTAATTTTATGGCCCTCTCCAATGGAACACTAAAGAGTCTTGATGAGTTCAACTTTTTCACATATATTTTTTGATCATATTCTACTGTTGTTCATGCAGATTCTATACATGTATATGGTTTTCTGTCTGCAAGTGATGAGTTGCACAACTATACAATAGTATCATTATTGAAAAATTTTGCCTATCCTTCTATTTTTACTCTGTACCCTACTTCTACTGTTCTTTCATGCAGTGTTAAATAATCTTAACTCTTAAACACTCATGAATATTATTACAGTACTGCTGTATTTCTTGTGATTATTATTATTTGATACAAATAGAGTATTGTACTATTACAAATCAACACATCCACTGACCTTTTTATATTCAGTCTCCTGTAATTACTGATTTAGTAACCACAATTGTGGCATCAAGGGAGGGTGTCCTGACACCAGTCTAGGACTCCTAGTTAAATGAATTGGAACTACCATCTCTTCCTTGGATCAAGCCTTATTACCTTCCTTTTTCCAGCAGGTGCTGTATGACTCCTCTGGGTAGAATGCTTCCCTGATAATGTAATACATATAATAATAATAATAATAAATCATCATCATCACAACTGTGCCATAAACTTTCCTTGTACGGTGTACTATAGTTAGTACAAGTCCCACGGCTTACAAATGCTTTAATTATCATGACGATGCCATACACTTCATCTTGTACAGTATAGTATACTTAATACAGATCCATGGGCTTAGAAATGTCCCACCACAAACATCCACACTTGTAAACCCATTCCGAGTCACAGTAGGAACACATGAAACATAACCATCCTTTGTTCTATTGTTTTTCTATATACTAAATAATGCTGAGAACCTTATATGTGCTCAATCTACAGTAATGCTTACTCTCTCTTGCCCATTATTTTCATTTGTACAGAGGGATCACACTTCTTTAATAATACTATGCTCATTCCCTTCTTTCATATACACATTAAACAAAATGTACAAACCAAAAATCCCACCTGCTACCAGCATGTCAGTCTTCTTCCCAACCACCCTGCTGCCATTCATAATTTCACCAATTTTAGTGCCGAGGCCAAGAGGATTGAGGTTTGAGGAAAGGCAATGCAAGCTATATCTAGTGCCTGGAGGAACATAGGTAATATGATTACTACACATAAATTACTCCGGGGCATAAACAAGTTAGACAAATACATTCATTATCAGGGAATATCCAGGTAAGGTGACATGGACAAAAAAAAAAAATGTACATGTACCTCCATCTGAGTCATGGAGACAGAACAGTCAAATCCAGCAAATAGCTGTCACTGGCTATCAGCTATTTTCAAATAGCTGTTTTGTTGTGCCCTCAGTGCCAGTACCATTAATTGGATCACCTAAGGACAAGGCCCATTATATGAATGATTCCAAATTAAAAACACGTTCTCTTTAAATAAAGACTTGCATTTCCAAACAGAGTTTGTGTGTTGATGAAGATGTTTCTAGCACACAAGGGAGGCTGTAAACAGTATGATGAGTGCGCTTCTAACACGAGAGAGGCTGTAAACAGTGTGATACTTTCTGGCACACGAAAAAAGGCTGTAAACAGCATGACAGAGTTTCTAGGAAATGGTGGAGGCTATAAACAGTGATTTCCCTTTACAATAAACCAACATAAAGGTGTAAAGAAGTAGAATGAGCTAGCTAACGACAGTTAAGCTGCCTGCATACAGTGATTCAAATGTGAATATGATAATGGACTCACAGCAGTCAATCAAGAATTAAGAGATTAGGCCCAAGAGCTGGAGCTCCTTCCTTCCCCTCTCCCCTATGAATTAGAATACAAAGGTAATTTTACAGTCATCAGTTCTCTTAGTCTTCTATATAGTGCAATTTTTTTTTGCAAATCCAACTGAGAAATGCATCAACAAATGAGCCAAACATACTATAAAGGTCTTTCACTGTGCTATCCATTGTCAATATACTTTTCAATTATATTTGCAACAAAAAAAAATTGCACCATACAGAACTGTGTAAGAGAGCTGACTGTACATAGACTTGTGCCATGATCCCTCTTGTACTTCAGCCATTCACAAATCAAAAACAATAGGTCATTTATATTAATGCACATCCATTTGAGTTCAATACATCTATCTGTATATTATACCTGATATAAAACCCTCATAAACAAGTGAATAATTTTATCCATACTTTAACAGTATCAAACTAAACTGCCTTCTTTGTTTACTGTTCACAGAGCTTGGTGAGTGCATCTAAAAAAAATTTGGTACATTATTTAAATATATTATTTATACATTTATATTTATTTTTAATATGGGTAATGGTGATTATTTGTGGACCCCAGATAGTATGCATCCTATCACAGCCCTTCCAATTAATAACAAACAGCATTTCATTGTTTCTAAGATAGTTAAATGAGTGTTTAATGAGCCTTACACAATGATTATCTGACACAGATCTTTTACTGCACTTTGTGGGTCGCTGTTTTCTATCCATGCATCACTTTTTATCAAATTTACCTTGTACAGTATTTCCTATATTACCATTGTGTTATAATTGGTTAATTTTCATTGATAGAGTACAATCTGACTTAACTAAGCCCAACCTAACCTAAATATTGAAATCAAGATATTGGCTACAAATCACATGAGAAATCCACATAGTTTAGTTTGTCAGATTTGTTGAAGAGTCAGAGAGAAAGTTGTACATACATGTTTAAAAATTATGTGAACTATAAAATGTCTTATGTATGAATCAGTTTTGATAATTAAAAAAGTTATCAGACCAAGAGAGTGCATTTGGGAAGTTTCACAGATACTTAATGTTTTATCTATTTTTACCATTGCTACCATTTTGTATAGTAAAATTACGTTACCATAATGATCAATATTGAATGGTGCCATAATAATGTGTTCCTTAAGCATTAAAATTCCTGTATTTTTTTAGCAAGGAAAGAGGTTTACTGCACAAAGTATGGTTTGTTTGATGGCTCTGTCTTGCTACATAGCAGAAGCCCTTTGTGTCAGACATTAGCAGTAGTGGTTGTCAAATATGGTTAGTTATTATTAAATTTCTTGCATAACACACAGTCAAGAAATTAAGAATCCAAAGAAATCTATATTTTGTATGTCTCACTGATTATTGTTATATTCTTGGGGGAAATGCTAAGCCCATATGGTTATATTTTGCCTGGGAGGGCTGTGGGCATTATCAAGTTTGATCCAGGGAGAGGATAGCTCCAATTCCTTAAATCACGAGCCCTTCAACAGCATCAAGACACCCCTCCCCGGAAGAGTACACTATGTTAAATCCTGGCTTCTCCCTTCCTTCCTTTCCCCTGACCAGGTGTGTAATTGACACAGTCATCAGGTGGGCATTCAGAACAGCCTCATGGGAGATAAGGTACAGTGGAACCTTGGTACTCGAACTTAATTCGTTCCAGAAGGCTGTTCGATTGCCAATCTGTTCGAGTACTGAATGAATTTTTCCCAACCAATTTTGTTCTTGGTCGACTGTTATCACTAATCTTCGTAGGTCCTATGGTGACTTATTTATATAAATAATACAAGAAAAACACCAAAAAATACAAAGAAACATGAAATAGTTTACAGCGAAGTTCTGGCAGGTTGTGTTTGTTTGGTCGAGTGCTGAGTACATGATCAACTAACGAGTGATTTTTTTACCGAACAAGGTGTTCAAATACCAAATTGCTCGAGTAGGGAGCTGTTCGAGTACCAGGTTCCACTGTATATTGATGCTCCTGATGTCAGTCCCCCTCCCCAGCTTCCCTCTTAAGCACACTAAAGAGTGTTAAAATAATCACTGTTGTAGTGTCCTCCGTGGATGTGAATTGTATAACAGATAATCCAACCTAAAACTGCTCCTCTTCTCTTGAATTTATTTTAACAAATTTAAAATTAAATATAAATCAGGATTACTAAATAATCAAAGATAACAGGTTGGTTAATTATAAGGAAGTATGCAAAACAACCACAGGGGGAGTTGAATGATAGCTCTAGGCCTTTTGTGTTGCAACTGATACATCAAGAGCTTGCAGTGTTGCAGAAATGAGTATGAAGTCCACACAGATTAGTTCAGGGTAATGTTCTAGTTCAAGGTAGAACATTCCCTTGAACTAACCTGCTTGGACTTCCTACTCATTTCTGCAACACTGTAAACTCCTGGTGATGTGTTGATTGCAGCACGGAAAGCCTAGAGCTATCATTCAACTCCCCCCGTGGTTGTTTTGCATTGCTTGTTCGCGATTATCGCATAAGGAAATATGTTGCTAGTATGACAAGATTTGTTTTGAATGTGTATGCTCTATCGTCACTGATCATTTTCCTGGTTTTGGATACCAATAAGATACAAAGCAAGATACAGTATGTAGAACTGCATTCACATGTATTAATAATGGGGTAATAACTTACAAAATGATATAGTTAGAGAAGTATATACAACTTAGAAACTGGTATGAGTGAATTTAGCCAAAAAATGGAAGCATGTCAGGTGAATATGATACAGTAATTATTGTATTTAGGATTCTTAGTCTTCTTTGTGGATATGTGTATAGGACTCTACTGTGATTTGTGTGTTCCCATACAAAATGTACATGTAAGCTAATCTTCCATATATACAAAAGTTTTGCTAGTGATATGTTATTGGTAGAGAGTTTATATTTTATTTTCTGCCCATAGCACAAATCAAGTGTATGCCAAAGATGTTTTTTATAGGTCATGTACTGTATCATTATGAAATCCACTGCTAGACTTAAAAATGAGTGCAGGGAAAACCATATGAACAATCCCACCGTTTATTACAACTTGGAAGATGAACTCAGCAGCAGTGGCTAGATATACTCTCTCTCCATCTAACTATATATTACTGATAACACTTCCATTACAAACATATGCCCCCACTATGCTCCAGAGTATTTTGTATGTAATGATCATGTCTGTCACAGGATATATACCTTGAGGGGTTTATTTCTCTCAGCATATATATGATGAGAGTTTAATTTAATCCTTACTTTATATATTACAGTATTTTAGCCTGGTGGTGAAAGGGTTACCATGTGACCTTAACGACCCTCATATAGTCGATAGGCTTTACACCAGTGGCGGCTCGTGTATAGGCACTGCGGAACTGCAGCACCCTCTATTTTCACTTGATATTATCGATAACATTCAATATAATGAGTCTCTTTTTTTTTCTATAATTATTTCTTTATACTTGTACATTATATAATCCTTGAGCTTATTGTCAGTAGCCATCCCCTAATACGTGAAAAAATTACAAAAAACCTTGTATGGAACTGTGCGCTTCACAGTTCCAGCGGCTCAGTGTTTGGCTGTTGTGCACGTGTCCGAGATAAGACGTTGCACGCTAGGTAAGATAGCACTGTCGCTGACGCAGTGCCAACCCTGTTGTGCAAGTGTAAGGTAGTGTTTCTTTTTGACTCAGCGATGTGTGTTGCGCTTAAAAACCATGTACCATATTCTTAAATATGATAAAGTGTAGAATTAGATGATTATCATGCTTCCAGCTATTTTATTTAATTATTAATCTTTTGGCACAAAGTAGAACAAGAAGAATGGATTTCGTTTTTAAATGAATGGATCAAACTTGAACCGTAACAATTTAGGTAAGTAAAAAATGTTTTTTGGTTTATGATTTTATCAACCTTATGTATAAATTTTCTTTTTATATGCTTGTTTTATTTTGCACAATATTAAAACAATGGCTAAAAATTTTCTGAAGCAGCACCTCCCCTAATTTTAGCTTTGAGCCGCCACTGCTTTACACCCCCATTAACCAACCATCTCTCTGCTAATTCTTCATTTTTCTCAATGATATAATACCTAGCTCTTGCATTCTTTATTGTGTACTTCTTCACTGAGACACCCATCTGGATGTGCTTGAGTTTCATTTTTGGGTTTTACTGGATAAAAGTTCAACACACATGCTACATGC
Source organism: Cherax quadricarinatus (assembly GCF_038502225.1). Classification (NCBI taxonomy): domain Eukaryota; kingdom Metazoa; phylum Arthropoda; class Malacostraca; order Decapoda; family Parastacidae; genus Cherax; species Cherax quadricarinatus. Next base: position 4,983,447 of record NC_091372.1, read on the forward strand.
ACAAGAAATGATAGTACTCTTATTACTATTATCATTATTTTCATAATTATGAGAAAGCACTAAACCTGTAGGAGTTATAGAGCACTTGGGGAATGGGAGGCAATTAGATTTGATTTAAGAAAGATTCCAGACTGCTGTTTATGTTATTCTGTTTATGTGTAGTTCAGAGGACAGTGGCGCCAGACAGTGGTGCAGTTCAGAGGGCAGGTTTAGGGTAAGGGACAGTGGTGGCACCATGGGAAGGCTTGAGGGGAGCATTTAATCTCCCCCAAAATTCCATCAGCCCCCAAACAAAAATACTACTAATAATACTGCTTCAAAACAAGTTTCCTAGGCCTCCCCTTCCAACCAGCTAACCAACCATAAGCTACCAGTTTAGAAATTCTGGCACCACCCTTGGCAAGGGATATTCCTAAACTGTAAGAAAGGTTTTTATAGTGTTATACAAAAAGCTACTTAGCAACCTGGAGAAGCAAACCAAGATAACATTTAAGGTATTAGCAAAGAAAAGGAAATGCCTCAAAACTAGAAAACAAAGGATTGGCACATTACTTTTCCTAGCTTGGACAATGCAGCACCATCATAATGACAGTGACTGCATTCAAGAGGTAAAACAGCACTAAATACAGCAGTGAATACGTACTTGTAAATTTTTCCCAAGTTTTTTAAACTAAATGCACTTTTTTGGTATGTACATGACTATTTGGTGCTTGTATAATAACCTCCTATTTTTCTGGTAAAAATAAGGCCAAGAAATGTGGATTTTTTCTGCCAGACCTTTCCAGAGCCAATGAGGGGAGATAGGTGTTCAGCCAGTACATTGGTCTGGGGCCTGGCTGTGAATCTCTGAAGGGGCCCCATAGCCATAGATGATGTATTTTTATTTTTTTTCATTTAATTATTTTTGGTAATTTCAATTATTTTTAGTTTATTTAGAAAGATAATTATGTAATATTCACTTAGACTGGAGGCCCTTAACCTGCCCCCAGGGGCCCCAAAACAGTCCTGTTCCACTTTGCAAAATTTCTCTTAGAGACCCTGGTCCTTGCTCTCCTAGCATACCACCATTTGCTCTGCACTAACAAACATGTGCCACAATTTCCCAAGCTCCCCACAACCACCTTATAGGCCCTTCTGGAAATACAGCCGAAGCACTAAAAAATGTAAATAATGAAAGCCATAGTTTGCGTTACACTAGAAATATCATTCTAATGGTTCCTCTTACAACATTAATAACCTATCAACAGAAATAAAATCATACATTTTTTGGTTTCCAGATGATGCCAATTTAATGAAAACCTAAATTGAAGAGAATACGCCAAATTTGTAGTGACACGATTGTAAAGAAACCATAGAACAAAAAGGCACAATACCGTGACTGGAACAATACACAAATAACCCGCACATAGGAGAGAGAAGCTCAAGATGATGCCTCGGTCCAACTTAGATCATTGACAGTCACAGCGTGACTTTGTAAATGGCCCAAGTCAAACCAAAATGTCATTGTAATCTTCTCTCTCCTACGTGCAGGCTATTTGTATATAAAGCACAGAATGGATGGGACTTGAAACCACAGCGAGTGAGTCCTGGCCCAGAGTTTTAGGACTCGCTTGCCATGGATTTAAACCCCACCCATTCCAAGTTTTTTTTTTTTTTTGAAGAGAATAAAGAACATGCTGCTACTCACATTTAACCTCAGCAAAAATAAAGTTATGAAGCAGGTGGATGGGGAAAGGGGCCGAAGATAGAGTACTTCTCCCATCTTAGCCATCCTGGGAGAAAAAGCTCTTAGATACAATTAGTATAGGAAAAACTACAAACAGCTTACACCAAACCTGTGACCTGAAGTGCATTATAAACAGTATTAACATAGGCAGAACAGCTAAGCTTGCAAACACATTTGTTTCTTTCAAAAATGTACACAAATATTCGCTTAGGTAAAGTTTTATTTCATACATGCCACTCATACTCGAGTGTTCCTCTCTTATATATAGCTCACACCTAGTGTTGAAGTGTGCATGCATGCGTGTTTGGGAAAAAACAAAATGAAACTTTAGAAAATCCAAAGGAATGCATTCAAATTGGCATCCGAGCTGTAAAGAATGACTAATGAAGGAAGAATGCAAAATTTAGGCCTTCTGTCCTTACAGAAACACAGAACTAGAGCAGGTAGGATCATGATGTACAAAATATGCAAAATTTAGGCCTTCTGTCCTTATAGGAACACAGAACTAGAGTGAATATGATCATGATATACAAAGTACTACAGGACAGATAGGGTAGACAAGGACAGGTTCTTCATGAGACAGGGATTTAAGGAAACATTTCTTCACCATAAAGATTTATCATAGATTTTGCTGCTGAAACAGCTAGTTTATTATGCACCCCATATCCATCCTGTGGATGGTAGCACAAGAGCATAAGGATACACAATAGGCCTCAGAAATAAGCCCCAAAAGGCTTAACTGGAGTACATCTTGATAATATCTACAACAGACTCATCTGTTAAAAAAAGATATTTAGAATGGTTACTTAGTATGTCTTGTAACTTATTTTCAACATCTTCCCCATAAGAGTAGATAAAAAAAAAATATAAACTTATTGACACTGGATGCAGAATAAAAACACAGGTTGAAAAGAAATCGGCATGACAAGGCTATCAGTGTCAATTCAGAGTGAGGCAGACCAAGAGTTAGAACATAACCCCAACTTTAACTGAAGTACATTAATTGTTTTATTGTGTTCACAGTCGGAGAATTATACAGCAATATCAGCCACTGTTGCTACTAACTGTTTTATCGTGTTCACAGTTGGAGAATTATACAGAAATATCAGCCATTGTTGCTACTAACTGTTTTACAGTGTTAACAGCCAGAGAATTATACATTAGCCACTGTTTTATTGTGTTCACAGTTGGACAATCTGTGGCAATATCAGCCATTGTTGCTAAGTTTATCCACCACCCACTGTACAGTCCCCTCACCTGTTTCAATAACTGTTTTGCTCATATCTCAGGTAGATCTTGGCATTTATTATCCAGTTGAATTTAGACAGAGTAAATTATATATTAATTTCATTATGTACAGTATACCACCAATGAAAACATGCTTAGTTAACTGGTTACCAGTGCCTGGATATAATATTCTACTTCAATTTGCAGATCAAGAGAGGGTTAGTATTTGTGTATCATGATCAATGTGTTTTCTGCAGAGACCAATGGCTACACTACTGGTCTATACTGAAAACATACATTTTTAAAGACAATTTCTTTGATTTTTTTCTGCATCTTATATTTTCCAAGCCCCACTAGATTGAAATGCTGGCTTAAGCTCCTTTGATTGAAATGCTGGCTTAAGCTCCTTTGATTGAAATGCTGGCTTAAGCTCCTTTGATTGAAATGCTGGCTTAAGCTCCTTTGATTGAAATGCTGGCTTAAGCTCCTTTGATTGAAATGCTGGCTTAAGCTCCTTTGATTGAAATGCTGGCTTAAGCTCCTTTGATTGAAATGCTGGCTTAAGCTCCTTTGATTGAAATGCTGGTTTATGTCCCATAGATTGAAATGGTGGCTACATTGAAATGCTGGCTTAAGCCCCCAGACTGAAATTCTGGCTGCACTATTGGTATAGAGACCATCTGCACAGAATTCATAAATTTATGTTAACAGCATTTTAAAGAAATATGTTTCTGCAGAATGCATATCTTAAATTTATTTTTTTTTTTTTTTTTTTTTTTTTTTAGAATTTTGAAAAACTCATTTGCATGCTGAATATAATTTCCTGATTAGATACAGCATTTGAATTTTCAGGATAAAGAATAATTCATTACTAGCCCAGAAATTGGAAATAATAAGAATACATCCCCATTCATCCTGGACAATTATAAAGATGTGACTTTATAACTGTCCAGGGATTAAATATTGTCTAGTTTCTAGTTTCAGTTTATGGATTACATATTATCATATTCAGCTATTACTGAATGTTAGTCCTCAATGAAACTCAGGCTTTAATGGATACCTTACAATGCTTATAGCATGGAATAAATAATTTCTTGTGCAAATTGTCATTTTTGATATTAGCAAAGCAATACCTTTATAATGACTAATGCCACATTAGGGTCAATCAGTGGTTAGTATTTGAGTTGGTCAACATGTTTAGCCAATCACAGTGAACATAAACAAAGGCATGAACATAAACAATAGACAACCTATTGGTTCTGTTGTTACATTATGTTAGGTTATGTCAGATTAATTTATGATGGGTTAGGCTAGGTTATACTGGGTTGGGTTGGGTTAGGTTAGGCTAGGCTAGGTTATGTTGGGTTGGGTTGGGTTAAGCTAGGTTATGTTGGGTTGGGTTAGGTTAGGTTATGTTGTGTAGGGTTAGGTTATGTAAGGTTAGGTTATATTGGGTTGGGTTAGGTTGGGTTTGATTAGGTTAGGTTATGTTGGGTAGGGTTAGGTATGTTGGGTTGGGTTAGGTTTCATTAGGCTTTTTCCTCAACTGCACAACAAAAAACTATTTCCATGGTAGAATCCACTTAATATTGGACATCTTAAACTATACTTTATCGCCAAAACAGACCAAGGACCAACAATCAATTATTACTTCAATTTTGAAAATAAGCAGTAGCCCATATGGATCATTATTACATTCAAAACGAAGCACCAAATTTATATGGCTCATACAATGCAAACTTGTGGGATAGTTGTGAATTGTTCTAGTAATTGTATAGTGACATTTATTCATCACATTAAAAAATAATCGTTATTTAGCTCACTGCTTCCTAGTGTTTCACTGATGAGTACTTACCCTCGCATATTTAGCAGATGTCAATAGTGCTTTTTCATGACTCACGAAATCGTAATAACATGATTGCATACAAACCACAGAATGGGTGGGGAGTGAATCCATGGCAAGTGAGTCATTTTTTTTTTTTTTTAGTGCTTTAGCATCCCAAGCAAGTTAAAACAGTGCAATGGTTCTCCTAACGTACTGCTTCTAACACACCAAACATTCTCATAAAACAACCTCTTTTGCAAATTAGTATTAAATTGTATCCCAAACGTAAAAATATTTCTCTTTTCTGTCGAAGAGTTACTAAAGCACACAGACTGAACTGCATATTCCATTACATGTAATGGAAATACAGAAATTTTAGTATAGTACAAAATAAAAAAGAAGCCTTCCTCATCCTGTCATATTTCAAATCAGTAATTTAGTGATAAGATCTGTCATAAAAAACTCCACAATATTTTAGTTACAGAATTTTATCATCAAATTTCAGACAATACTGAATGGTTATGTTAGTAGAAATTAAATTCATATACAAGTATTTAACATACATCATAATACAGCATATAAATATTCTTAAATGCTTAAAATTTTATATTAATTATTAACCAGTTTAGCTGTTAATTTTTTATCAGTTGTGAATCCTAAGTATTCTAATTTATTAGTGACACTGAAAATACAAAATTAGGATTAATATATTCACAAAAATATAAACCCTGTTACTGAATTAATGTTGAATTTAAAATTGCAGTTCAGTTAGAATAGTTTGAAAGTTTGTAACATGAGTTGAAATTTTGAGGCACTCAAAAAAAAAATTGGGGCACACTTTTCATCAAATTTAGTAGGTCAACATACATGACATACAGACAAACTTGTTTTATAATCCAAGCCAAATTTATGCAAATCTCACAAATATTGAGCTCATTATTATTAGTCTGCCATGTTTACATAATGTCAGAATTAACTACGACTGGTGATCACACACACAAAGAGTTTAATATTGTCTTGTACAAATACTACTTAGCCACAGTTTTTTAATGCCTGGCCTAAGATAAATAAAATTATGAATTTTATCATGAATATAGATCATGGTATAGATATTCATTACCTGATAAAGATATAGTACTCGGTCAGGTTATTCTTTTTTGTTATTGTATGTGTTAACATGGACAGGGCATTATTTAGATCCAAAATTCCATTATTTATATTTTTATAGCTTGGCTTTTAAGTTACTGTACCAATAACCATAATTTTACAAACAGTTACCAATATTTCAGTGGTCAAACTGTACATATTGTGATACAAAAATTTCAGATTGAAAATTACAATAGCCTGCTTTGTTGCATATATTTCTTATGCTTATTCAGTGTCATTAAGGAAATTTAAGGTTTCAGCACTGTTTTGAATATTCTAATTGGAATTATAAGATCTGGGTATCATGGTGGCCCATCTCAGTAGCTACTCTTAATGCCTTGTAAATCCCAAGCATGATAGTGTTGCAAAATCTGAGCGTGCAGCATTGCAACAGAGAAGTTTATAAATATTGAAAGTAGATTTCCATCAATTACCCAACGTTTAATATGGTATTTTTGTTGTCTGACATGATCTAACTTTTTGTATTACATCATTAATGTACTCATTATACATGTTGGCGTACATCAATTTTTTGTTTACGGAGTATGGCAATTTGATTTGCAACAAGTGCGAATAACGTTCCCAAACAGGAGCTTTATTATTCACTAGATTTGCAATGTTTCTAGTTGTTGACCCAGTCATGTTTTAATAGGAAGAGCCATACTCCTTGAACAAAATTTTTTTAATTTCACAACATTGTGGAATCTCATTTCATATAGTATTTCAATGTTATGAAGAGATTATACAGTCATATAGTATCTGACTGTAAATTCTGGCTATCCTTTGTTCTTGTTTGTTGGAATTATAGCATATCCTAGGGTCACATTAACCTAATAGTGTTGTGTGTGTGCCATCAAAAAATAAAATGGCAAAAATTTATGATTGTAAGAGTGCTAATATCATTGCCCAGTTTCAGAAAGGGTTGCTCTCGTAATTGGGCCACCATTGCCAAAACATTAATTTTTTTTCATGCAGGTCATATGCCTGTAAATTATTTCATAACATTTGTCTTAAAGGGCAGCCCATAGATGATCACTGAAGCAATACAATAATGTGGTTAAAATGGGAGCATTCTGTATCTCCCTACTGTACATAGTGTATTCCAAAACATTCATCATATAACTAGCTGAATCAATTTTGGGTGTTCAAAATGTATAATACATTTTGTATATTTTGTGTAACATCCTCTTTGAGATAACGAACATTATTCGTTTCATAGGTGATGTGTATTTTGACACCCACTGCAATGCTTAGTCTTCTGTATTTATATTGTACAGTATTACAGTGGTACATCAGCGCATTTTATAATACGAATGCGTAACACCTTAAATTCTTAAAGCAAATAATTTAAAGGCATTCTTTGTGGGAAGTGATAAACATTCCTATTCATGTTGTATTCACAAATCCTATCAATTCAACCTTTCCAGTTGATTACTTAAAACATCTACTGTATTCTTCTTTTATGAATAATATTTGTGCTGAATTAGTTTCAACTTGTTATAATTTGTGCTTACTACTGCAGAGCAGTTCTTTTCTCATTAAAATTATTTTAAAAATATAGAACATCTGAGGATAAGATGAAGAGCATATGACTTCATATTCCTGAGTGTATATAAGTTAAGAAGTACTAGGACTAACATTTATAATGGCTAAAAAAAGACCATGATGAATAGAGCAGAGTTTTTTGTCACTTGGAAACTGGCATACTGAATGACAAAGCATTTTTAATTTTGAATGGATGTGCACAGAATTTAGAAACTATAGAAAGTTAATGTCACTAATCACACTGATCAAATTATTCTATATAAAAATCAAACTCTTAATATACTGACCAATAGTATAATATCACAATCAGGGTGAATTATATTCTAACTTAATGGGACTTTACAGCATTATTTAGCCAGTGTAAGTGTGAAATATGATAGCTTTAAGACCAGTTAATCAAACTGTACTACACAAGACAAGAGATGAAGTACATGTATTTGTCATGAGTTAATCTGCAGTAGATATTTGTTACCTCAAGATCCTTTTATCAAGTTACATGTGTAGGTGACTGAGATATAAGCAAACATCTGTAATAGAATAATCTGCAATACAAATGGAATTCTAAGTACAGTATTCTTTAAGCTGTGGTCATGGTATGAGTAGCGTTTTGGAGGCCTTTAGAAACTAATTGCACCGCAACTCTAATTACTCCTCTCAGGGCAAGGACTCCTGGTATAGTATTAAATGAAACAAAAAAAAATTAAAAATTCACAAAAAAATGGACTTTTTGTCCTGAAATTTTCATGTGTCAATATTTATAACGAGGGTAATCTCACAGGTGATGCAATATCTTCCTACGAGTCACCTATGCAATTATCACAGCCCCAGCCAATATTTCCTTCCCTACTTATTCTGTCACATGGGTGCCATGTCAGGATGCTGAGCACTACTCTCACAGTGGTAGCTCACTCTTTTGTAGATCATGTATAATAATATGAATGACAATACCTATTTAATGTTTTATTTAGCCTTTACATTCACAAGTTTCAGCTCTGAGCTAAGCTTCATATTTCATATGAAGTTCCTTTATACAGTGCAGTTTTTTTGTAAGTGGTCCAAGTTCGACCAAAATGTCACCATAAGCTTCTTTCTCTTATGTGCAGATTATTTGTGCGTATAAATACATTACAACATTATACAATGTTTATATAGAAATGAGTGATATTGGAGTGCATGTTGAAAGCCCATGGTTATGTGGAGCATTACAAGGCAAGCTTAAGCCTAACTTAAGACATGATTGTAAGAAAATTTTATTTTGGATTATAGTCTAGTAAGTTTTTTTAACATTAGATGACGTTATACCTGGAGTGGGTTTCGGGGGTCAATGCCCCTGTGGCCTAGCCTGTGACCAGGTACTATTTTTTGCATTATATGACATTCAATTTAAGAACTTTAGCTCGATTCAGCTCAAGAACTCAAAAAAATAATTTTGGATTGAAAATTGAAAAAGACCTTCATATACAACACGCTCTTTGGATTTCGATAACTTTTTCAATTATATTTTAAAAAAATCACACTACAGTATATAAAATAGCTTTATAAAAGATTACTTTCATTTCTAGAATCTCTATTATTCCACAGTATTCATGACGCAGCACAAAACCTATAAGGACATAAACAATTCCTGGAGAATGGCAGGCAATCAGGCTTAATCCAGCTTCAGAGAATTTGTCTTGAGTCTAACTGGAGAACCCTTGATGGATGCTGGGGAGGGGTTCTTGATTCTATAAATTGAACCTTACTTCCCCTTCCTTGGACTGAACTTGACTGAATGTTATCCCCTTATACCTGTACTCACCTATTTGTGGTTGCAGGGGTTGATTCACAGCTCCTGGTCCTGACTCTTTGCTGGTTGCTACTAGGCCCACTCTTTCCCTGCTCTTAAAGCTATGTATGGATCCTGCCTCCACTACATCACTCTCCAGATATTTCCACCTCCTGATAATTATGTCTAAGGAAAGACTTCATAACATTCCTGTGATTCATCTAAGTTTTCAACTTCCAGTTGTGATCCCTTGTTGCTGTGTTCCGTCTCTGAAACATTCTCTCCCTATCCACCTTATCAATTCCTCTCAATATTTTATACATAGTTATCACGTTTCCCCTGTCCCTTCTGTCCTCCAGTGTAGTCAGGTTGATTTCCCTTAACTACTTTTCTTGTGTCATATTCTACCTATATGGTGAAGGGTTATTGGTTCCAGGAATTAAAGCTACCCTTTTTAAAAATGAACACTGAACACAATGTTAACCTTTCATTCAGATTAACCCAGGAAGGTTAATAACCCAATAAAGCCAAGCCCAGGATTCAACCTGGGTCCTTTTGGTTGTGAGCCAAACATGCTACTGTACCACTGGACTGAACCTTCAAGGTACAGTATAACTCCTTTGCGTTTAGCACTCCCTGTGAATGAAATATGAAAAAAATGTCAAACCTGTATGGGCGAGACAGGTGTTCTTGGCTCAACTGGTAGCAGTTGCAGCTCACAACTGAAGAACTGGTTTGATCCCAGACAGGTGGTGACGTTGCCCCTATTCACCTAGTAGTAAGTAGGTAGGTACCTGGGGTGTCACACAACTGGTGTGGGTCGCATCCTGGGGCAGGATTAACAGACCACAATGGGAATAAGTCAAGTTCATGATACTAGGATTCGCTGCAGTGGACTACGGTTGAAGAAAATTAGATTTAGTAAGGACATAGGGAAACAGTGGTTTGGCAATAAAACTGCAAATAAGTGGAACAAGCTCCTACGTAGTATTATAGAAGACAGACCATTGGTGTAGGTCAGCACTCGGCAACAGGTGGGTGTGTGCTGAACCTACCTAGCATGGGCCAATAAGATTACTTCAGTATTTCTTCATTCTTGTGTAACCCTTTCGAGGTAATAGTCTAAGTAAAACCCTGATATTATTGATGGTATACGATATCGACAAGTTGATATGCAACCCTGAGAGACAGTCAAGCTTCTGACGTCAGGATATCACTTGTCACACATCTCAGGTCTCATGCACCCCACACACTCCATATTAACAAGGAACCTTCCCAATGCATTGCGTGTTTGCCTCCAACAAGTTTGCCTTTATCAAGAAAAGCGCTAAACCACTGTGGGTCTCAAATTTAACACGTGCAACACTTGGGTATCTTTACTGAGGAAATGTTTCACCACTGCTGTAGTTGCTGACACGTTTACTCTACTGTGGTTGCTGACACGTTCACTCTACTGTGGTTGCTGACACGTTCACTCTACTGTGGTTGCTGACACGTTCACTCTACTGTGGTTGCTGACACGTTCACTCTACTGTGGTTGCAGGCACGTTCACTACTGTGGTTGCTGACACGTTCACTCTACTGTGGATGCAGACACGTTCACTCTATGGTTGCTGACACGTTCACTCTACTGTGGTTGCTGACACGTTCACTCTACTGTGGTTGCTGACACGTTCTCTACTGTGGTTGCTGACACGTTCACTAATGTGGTTGCTGACACGTTCACTACTGTGGTTGCTGACACGTTCACTCTACTGTGGCTGCAGACACGTTCACTCTACTGTGGCTGCAGACACGTTCACTACTGTGGGTGCTGACACGTTCACTCTACTGTGGTTGCTGACACGTTCACTCTACTGTGGTTGCTGACACGTTCACTACTGTGGTTGCTGACACGTTCACTCTACTGTGGTTGCTGACACGTTCACTCTACTGTGGTTGCTGACACGTTCACTCTACTGTGGTTGCTGACACGTTCACTCTACTGTGGTTGCTGACACGTTCACTCTACTGTGGTTGCTGACACGTTCACTACTGTGGTTGCTGACACGTTCACTGTGGTTGCTGACACGTTCACTCTACTGTGGTTGCTGACACGTTCACTCTACTGTGGTTGCTGACACGTTCACTCTACTGTGGTTGCTGACACGTTCACTCTACTGTGGTTGCTGACACGTTCACTCTACTGTGGTTGCTGACACGTTCACTCTACTGTGGTTGCTGACACGTTCACTCTACTGTGGTTGCTGACACCTTCACTACTGTGGTTGCTGACACCTTCACTACTGTGGTTGCTGACACCTTCACTACTGTGGTTGCTGACAAGTTCACTCTACTGTGGTTGCTGACACGTTCACTCTACTGTGGTTGCAGACATGTTCACTGCTGTAGTTGCTGACACCTTCACTGTGGTTGCTGATATGTTCACTCTACTGTGGTTGCTGACACCTTCACTACTGTGGTTGCTGACACCTTCACTACTGTGGTTGCTGACACCTTCACTACTGTGGTTGCTGACAAGTTCACTCTACTGTGGTTGCTGACAAGTTCACTCTACTGTGGTTGCTGACAAGTTCACTCTACTGTGGTTGCTGACACGTTCACTCTACTGTGGTTGCTGACACGTTCACTCTACTGTGGTTGCAGACATGTTCACTGCTGTAGTTGCTGACACCTTCACTCTGTGGTTGCTGATATGTTCACTCTACTGTGGTTGCTGACACCTTCACTCTATGGTTGCTGACACGTTCACTCTACTGTGGTTGCCGACACGTTCACTACTGTGGTTGCTGACACGTTCACTACTGTGGTTGCTGACACGTTCACTGTGGTTGCTGACACGTTCACTGCTGTAGTTGCTGACACGTTCACTCTTACTGTGGTTGCAGACACGTTCACTGCTGTAGTTGCTGACACCTTCACTGTTGTGGTTGCTGACACGTTCACTCTACTGTAGTTACTGACACGTTCACTCTACTGTAGTTGCTGACACGTTCATTACTGTGAATGGTGAAGATCAAAAGGAGTTCGAGGTAATCAGTCTGGAGTCGATCAGTAATCAGTCCATTCTTCTTTGTATTGGACTGACGAAGCCACTGTGTGGAGTACATTTCCCCAATAAAGATACCCAAGTGTCACACATGTGTCTAATTTATCAACTTGTCGGTTCTCTGAACCACTTATCTAATACTGTGTCTTTGTGTATTCAAATACACTACGATATGGACTCAAAAGGACAGGAATAAGAAGCTACATCAACCAACCAAAAAGGAACAGGAGACCAGACATCCGTGTGTGGTCCCTGACACAAGCATGCCACGATTGATACTCGTGAAGAGCATTTATGGACGATCGAAAATCAGATACAAAAGTTGACAATTTAATTGTAAATGATTCTCTATCATCCACAAATACCCTTAACTCTATAAGTGTCAAATGTGGCATGGTTGTGTCAGAAGCCAGACAGAGGTATGTAAAATTGCAGACAGTGGGGTCAAGTGCACCTTCTGTGAATTCCATCTCACATTGGTCTGCAGATGTATGATAGAACTGATGAAATGACAAAGGCATTTACCTTCAAGGAGGGAGTAGATTACAACCTTGGGCTGTCCATTTCCTTGTCTATGATTCATATTCACCAAAACTAAGGTGACCACCAGCTAGGCTGAGGGGTCTCATTACCTCGTCTCTAGTGCTGCAACACGTAACCTCTGTGTTTATTGATAAAGCCACTGGTTGGCGAGAAGTTTTCAGATCATTTAGGTATTGCACACTTGGTGAATTCCTCATCTTGCTAGAATTTGCGCACACTCGTTAACCAGTGACTTCGTCACAGCCCCTCAGCCTAATTCGCAGATGATGACCAGGGTAATACAAAAACCAGCAGCAGGGAAGGACAAGCCAAGGAATAGCCCAGACAATACCTGGAGTATACCTGGAGAGGGCTTCGGGGGTCAACGCCCCCGCGGCCCGGTCTGAGACCAAGCCTCGTGGTGGATCAGGGTCTGATCAACCAGGCTGTTACTGCTGGCCGCAAACAAAACTGGCGTACGAACCACAGCCCGGCTGGTCAGGTTCTGACTGTAGGTACCTGTCCAGTGCCTGCTTGAAGACAACCAGGGGTCTATTGGTAGTCCCCCCCTAATGTATGCTGGGAGGCAGTTGAACAGTCTTGGGCCCCGGACACGTACTGTGTTCTCTCTCAGTGTACTCGTGGCACCCCTGCTTTCAATTGGGGGAATGTTGCATCTCCTGCCGAGTCTTTTGCTTTCATAGGAAGCGATTTTCGTGTGCAAGTTTGGTACTAATCCCTCTAGGATTTTCCAAGTGTATATTATCATGTATCTCTCTCGCCTGCGTTCCTGGGAATACAAATCAAGGGACTTCAACCGTTCCCAGTAATTTAGGTGCCTTATCGTAGTTGTGTGTGCCGTGAAAGTTCTTTGTACACTCTCCAGGTCAGCAATTTCGCCTACCTTGAAGAGGGCAATTAGTGTACACTGAGTAATAGTCAAGGTGGACAGGGTGAGTGAGAGGCAGGAATTGGGTACACAAGGGCGCAGCTGGAAGTTAAAAACACAGATAGTCACAGGGATGTCAAGATTTTTTTTCTCAAACTTAGAGGAGCTAGGAAATGGAACGATCTAAACAATAAGGTAGATAAGACACATGTGCAACAGTTAGGTATCTTTATTCTGAAACGCTTCGCCTACACAGTAAGTTTCTTCAGTTGAATACAGAGATGGCAAAATTGAAGATGGCAGAGAAGTGGTGAAGTAAGGATGATGCGACAATTAGAATTCCACCAACCTTGAAGGAGTAGTTTTTAGGTGGTTAGTCCCTCTGCCTGGAGATATTTTCACTTCCTAGTTCACTTTAAGGTTGAAGAACTAATTAATCATCCTCCTCTCCACTGCTTCTGCTGTCTCCATATTTAGTCACTTACGTATTCGACTGAAGAATCCTACTGTGGGTGGAAGGTTCCGGAAGATACCAAAGTGTTGCACATGTCTTAGTTGTCTGTCTTAACAACAAGCCTTCAGAACCAGGAAGCGATGGTTCGACATTCACTCCCCGGAGAGCCAGAGACGAGTCACTGGAGAAGACCTGTGCTGAGAGTGACTTTCAAGTACATCTTTGAAGTCAAGAGTCGCGGCACATCCGTACCACAAACCATCCTCTTAATCATAAACAACATTTAACTGTTGTAAAATTTATTTGATGATAATCGTTAAACCCATGTGGGTCATTCAGAGCAAGACTGTGGTGGAGGCTTTATCCTCCGTCTGCTGAGCGCGATACAGACGAACTTCCTATTTGTACTCGCATATATCCACTGTAGCAAAGAGTCAACGTGGAAACTGATGAAGTCGTCTTAGTCGAATTCTGACTGATTTACGTAAACCGCACTCAATGGATCCCGAACTTAAAACATGTGGGGTCCCACATCAGTGACACTCCTTAAACCAGACTCGAATTAATATTATTACCGGAAAGCTTTAACCTGAGGAAGGACATGCAGGACCAGCGGAACAGAAGTGTAATCAAATTCAGTTTAATGATGTTGAAGAGGTCTTCACAAGAATCAAAGTACCTTTGTTCAAGGCAAATGAGGACCTTACAGGTAAAAACCTCCCTTTTATCCGCTGATTAATAGTTTTAAGCCTGTCGACTATACGAGGGTCATAAGGATGCAAGTAACCTGTTCAACACCAGTTAAGAATACTTAATTTCTTAAAATGGGATAAAAAATAACTTCTCAGTGTATATACACCGAGAGGCATACACCTCTCAGTGTATATACTCCGTGTTCTGCCTGATCAGGGGCTTTTCACGTGTACTAATGTCATCCAATTTTGCATAAAAGATTATTATTACAGCTTTAAAGAATAAAATGCGAGGCTATTGTTCTACTTGTACAATGCGAAACCCAATCATCAAAATAGCCTAATAGAGGAGTGGCCAACACATTTGCAACGTTTCAGTGTTTTAGCTACGTTTCGCCAGCTTCAATCTTCAAAAGCAGCAAATGTGTCCATTCACCTGAATTGAATACTGGTATATTTACAGCAACCATACGCTTAAAGATAGCCTAGTGCAAGATCTTGTTTGTCTCTGGAATGTGTGTGTCGCCTGACAAGAGGACTCGAACAAGAAATTGGTAGGTAGTTACAAGCATCAAAACGATGGCTAGTAGAGTGAATGTGGAACTACAGTAGTGAACATGTCAGTAACTACAGCAGTGAACGTGTCAGTAACTACAGTAGAGTGAACGTGTGAGTAACTACAGTAGAGTAAACATGTCAGTAAATACAGTAGAGTGAACATGTCAGTAACTACAGTAGAGTGAACATGTCAGTAACTACAGAAGAGTGAACATGTCAGTAACTACAGTAGAGTGAACATGTCAGTAACTACAGTAGAGTGAACATGTCAGTAACTACAGTAGAGTGAACATGTCAGTAACTACAGTAGAGTGAACATGTCAGTAACTACAGTAGAGTGAACATGTCAGTAACTACAGTACAGTGAACGTGTCAGTAACTACAGTACAGTGAACATGTCAGTAACTACAGCAGAGTGAACATGCCAGTAACTACAGCAGAGTGAACATGTCAGTAACTACAGCAGAGTGAATATGTCAGTAACTACAGTAGAGTGAACATGTCAGTAACTACAGTAGAGCGAACGAACGTGTCAGCATTCACAGCAGAGTAAACGTGTCAGTAACTACAGTACAGAAAACGTGTCAGCAATCATAGCAGTGAACGTGTCTGCAACCATAGTAGTGAACGTGTCAGCAATCATAGCAGTGAACGTGTCTGCAACCATAGTAGTGAACGTGTCAGCAACAATAGTAGTGAACGTGTCAGCAACCACAGCAGAGTGAGCGTGTCATCAACCACAGTAGAGTGAACGTGTCAGCAACAACAGTAGAGTGAACGTGTCAGCAACCACAGTAGAGTGGTCAACAACTACAGCAGAGTGAAGGTGTCAACAACTACAGCAGAGTGAAGGTGTCAGCAACTACAGCAGAGTGAAGGTGTCAGCAACCACAGTAGTGAACGTGTCAGCAACCACAGTAGAGTGGTCAACAACTACAGCAGAGTGAAGGTGTCAACAACTACAGCAGAGTGAAGGTGTCAGCAACTACAGCAGAGTGAACGTGTCAGCAACCACAGTAGTGAACGTGTCAGCAACTACAGTAGAGTGAACGTGTCAGCAACTACAGCCGTGAACGTGTCAGCAACCATAGAGTGAACGTGTCAGCAACCACAGCAGTGAACGTGTCAGCAACCACAGTAGTGAACGTGTCTGCAACCACAGTAGTGTGAACGTGTCAGCAACTACAGTAGAATGAACGTGTCAGCAACTACAGAAGAGTGAACGTGTCAGCAACTACAGCCGGGAACGTGTCTGCAACCACAGTAGAGTGAACGTGTCAGCAACTACAGTAGAATGAACGTGTCAGCAACTACAGAAGAGTGAACATGTCAGCAACCACAGAGTGAACGTGTCAGCAACTACAGCAGTGAACGTGTCTGCAACCACAGTAGAGTGAACGTGTCAGCAACCACAGCAGTGAACGTGTCTGCAACCACAGTAGAGTGAACGTGTCTGCAACCACAGTAGAGTGAACGTGTCAGCAACCACAGTAGAGTGAACGTGTCAGCAACCATAGTAGAGTGAACGTGTCAGCAACCACAGCAGAGTGAACGTGTCAGCAACCACAGCAGAGTGAAGGTGTCAGCAAATACAGCAGTGAACGTGTCTGCAACCACAGTAGAGTGAACGTGTCAGCAAGCACAGTAGTGAACTTGTCAGCAACCACAGTACAGTGAACGTGTCAGCAAGCACAGTAGAGTGAACGTGTCAGCAACCACAGAAGAGTGAACGTGTCAGCAACCACAGTAGAGTGAACGTGTCAGCAACCACAGTACAGTGAACGTGTCAGCAAGCACAGTAGAGTGAACGTGTCAGCAACCACAGAAGAGTGAACGTGTCAGCAAGCACAGTAGAGTGAACGTGTCAGCAACCACAGTAAAGTGAATGTGTCAGCAACCACAGTAGAGAGAACGTGTTAACCAGAGTGAACGTGTCGGCAATCACAGTAATGAACGTGTCAGCAACCACAGTAGAGTGAACGTGTCAGCAACCACAGTAAAGTGAACGTGTAAGCAACCACAGTAATGTGAAGGTGTCAGCAACTACAGCAGTGTATGTGTCAGCAACCACAGTAGAGTGAATGTGTCAGCAACCACAGTAGAGTGAACGTGTTAACCAGAGTGAACGTGTCGGCAATCACAGTAATGAACGTGTCAGCAACCACAGTAGTAGACGTGTCAGCAACCACAGTAGAGTGAACGTGTCAGCAACCACAGTAGAGTGAACGTGTCAGCAACCACTGTAGAGTGAACGTGTCAGCAACTACAGCAGTGAACGTGTCTGCAGCCACAAGTGAACGTGTCAGCAACCACAACAGGGAACGTGTCAGCAACCACAGTAGAGTGAACGTGTCAGCAACTACAATAGTGAATGTGTCAGCAACCACAGCAGAGTGAACGTGTCAGCAACCACAGCAGAGTGAACGTGTCAGCAACCCCAGTAGTGAACGTGTCAGCAACCACAGCAGTGAACGTGTCAGCAACCACAGCAGAGTGAACGTGTCAGCATCTACAATAGAGTGAACGTGTCAGCAACTACAATAGTGAACGTATCAGCAACCACAGCAGAGTGAACGTGCCAGCATCTACATCAGTGAACATGTCAGCAACCGCAGTAAAGTGAACGTGTCAGCAACTATAACAGTGAACGTGTCAGTAACCACAGTAGAATGAACGTGTCAGTGTGACTTTGTAAATGGTTAAAGTCGGACCGAAACGTCGTCATAAGTTTCTTTCTCCTATGTCGTGTAGCGCACTCGGCTCACACACTGAGGTCCATAGTTCAATCCCCGGTAAGGGTGGAAACATTATGACGTGTTTCCTTAAGACACTTGCTGTCCATGTTCACCTAGCAGTAAAGTACTTGGCTTGTGAGTAGACTGGTGTGGGTCGCATCCTGGAGAGAAAATTGACCTAATTTGCCCTAAATGTTCTGCATAACAAGCGGCTTTCTATACAGTATGTCACTGATGTTAACTAAGCTGTATACGTTGTACATGTATTTACAGAAATAAAGATAGATTTATTATTATTATTATTATTATTATTATTATTATTATTTGTGTGTTCCAGTTACGGTATTGTGCCTTTTTTTTTTGTTCCTCAGGTGTAACAAGATTAGTGAGGCACTGTAGCAAGAGTAGAAGTGTGGGGCAGTAGTTGGAATCCCGAGTTCACTGGAGTCACATAAATGCATGAGAAGTAGTCAACAGTTGAACTAAGCGATACCAAGAGCTGCGTCGAGTCAGTAACTTCAGTAGCAGATGATCATGATACAGCGTGCAGCGTGACTGTAAGAGCACCAGAATACTCTATCTCATTGTAACATTGCAAGAGTTATATTTTTTTAAACACATCGGCCGTCTCCCACCAAGGCAGGGTGGCCAGACTTTCATCATTCACTCCATCATTGTCTTGCCAGAGGCGCGCTCACACTACAGTTATAAAACTGCAACATTAACATCCCTCCTTCACAATGCAGGCATTGTACTTCCCATCCCAGGACTCAAGTCCGGCCTGCCGGTTTCCCCGAATTCCTTCATAAATGTTACCTTGCTCACATTCCAACAGCACGTCAAGTCTTAAAAATCATTTGTCATTCACTCCTGTCTAACACGCTCACACATGCTTGCTGGAAGTCCAAGCCCCTCGCACACACAACCTCCTTTACCCCCTCCCTCCAACCCTCAAATTATTTGAGCAAATCACCTGCAGGAGGCTTACAGGGTATTGCCTGAATTATTACCTGCAAGTAATTTGGGTGAGGTAAGTGGGACTTAAGTCACAGTAGGTTGCTGAACTGTAACTCCCTCGTTGCCCACTCCCTACCACTCTCACAAAAAACTAGACTTGACATTATATTAATTATAATATTAAAACCAGCTACTCTGGTAAATTAAAAGTTGTGGGTACACAAAAAAAGTTGGTATTAACACTTACCATTTAATTACTGTAGATGGATCACATCACAATACCTGCCTAATACCTAGATCCTACAGCTAGAGATCTAAATGCAAGGACTAATCCTGGCAAGGTCGCTACCTGTTATTTGGTGGCCCGGTGGTCTTGTGGCTAAAGCTCCCGCTTCACACACGGAGGGCCCGGGTTCGATTCCCGGCGGGTGGAAATTCCGACACGTTTCCTTACACCTATTGTCCTGTTCACCTAGCAGCAAATAGGTACCTGGGTGTTAGTCGACTGGTGTGGGTCGCATCCTGGGGGACAAGATTAAGGACCCCAATGGAAATAAGTTAGACAGTCCTCGATGACGCACTGACTTCCCTGTGAGTGATCATATCCCTTATTTTCTGCCATCCACATGTAATTTTTGAGGTCCCACAAATTTCCTGTCCCAATTCTTCAGCAGGGGACATTAACACGGGTTCCTAATTACAAATTCAGGCCAAAAAAACAAATTGACCTTCGAGAATGCCCTATCACATTGCACACCTCAGTCCAGTTTTCACATGTTAAATTCAACATGGTGTCTCTCGTCTGGATCACTCCGCAGCTCTTCTACCCCCCACACTCGAAATTTCTCTAAGGGTCAAATCAGCATCACATTTTAATACACAATTATTATATAATTCAAATTTACGTATTTAGGAAAATTCGAAATTTTCCACAGCTCACTTAATTACCATGAACCTCACAATGGAGCTCACATGATTACTATGAACCTCACAATGGAGCTCACATGATTACTATGAACCTCACAATGGAGCTCACATGATTACTATGAACCTCACAACGGAGCTCACATGATTACTATGAACCTCACAACGGAGCTCACATGATTACTATGAACCTCACAACGGAGCTCACATGATTACTATGAACCTCACAATGGAGCTCACATGATTACTATGAACCTCACAACGGAGCTCACATGATTACTATGAACCTCACAACGGAGCTCACATGATTACATGAACCTCACAACGGAGCTCACATGATTACATGAACCTCACAACGGAGCTCACATGATTACATGAACCTCACAACGGAGCTCACATGATTACATGAACCTCTCAATGGAGCTCACATGATTACTATGAACCTCACAACGGAGCTCACATGATTACTATGAACCTCACAACGGAGCTCACATGATTACTATGAACCTCACAACGGAGCTCACATGATTACATGAACCTCACAACGGAGCTCACATGATTACATGAACCTCACAACGGAGCTCACATGATTACATGAACCTCACAACGGAGCTCACATGATTACATGAACCTCTCAATGGAGCTCACATGATTACTATGAACCTCACAACGGAGCTCACATGATTACTATGAACCTCACAACGGAGCTCACATGATTACATGAACCTCACAACGGAGCTCACATGATTACTATGAACCTCACAACGGAGCTCACATGATTACTATGAACCTCACAACGGAGCTCACATGATTACATGAACCTCACAACGGAGCTCACATGATTACATGAACCTCACAACGGAGGTGACATGATTACTATGAACCTCACAACGGAGCTCACATGATTACATGAACCTCACAACGGAGCTCACATGATTACTATGAACCTCACAACGGAGCTCACATGATTACATGAACCTCACAACGGAGCTCACATGATTACATGAACCTCACAACGGAGGTGACATGATTACTATGAACCTCACAACGGAGCTCACATGATTACATGAACCTCACAACGGAGCTCACATGATTACTATGAACCTCACAACGGAGCTCACATGATTACTATGAACCTCACAACGGAGCTCACATGATTACATGAACCTCACAACGGAGGTGACATGATTACTATGAACCTCACAACGGAGCTCACATGATTACATGAACCTCACAACGGAGCTCACATGATTACTATGAACCTCACAACGGAGCTCACATGATTACATGAACCTCACAACGGAGCTCACATGATTACATGAACCTCACAACGGAGCTCACATGATTACTATGAACCTCACAACGGAGCTCACATGATTACATGAACCTCACAACGGAGCTCACATGATTACATGAACCTCACAACGGAGCTCACATGATTACTATGAACCTCACAACGGAGCTCACATGATTACTATGAACCTCACAACGGAGCTCACATGATTACTATGAACCTCACAACGGAGCTCACATGATTACTATGAACCTCACAACGGAGCTCACATGATTACATGAACCTCACAACGGAGCTCACATGATTACTATGAACCTCACAACGGAGCTCACATGATTACATGAACCTCACAACGGAGCTCACATGATTACTATGAACCTCACAACGGAGGTGACATGAAGATGTCCATGGAGCTTATCATGAAGCTCACAAGAAGGTTAGTGTGTAAATAATGGTAATGAAAACAGCAGTAAGCTGATTATGGAGGCGTGTTTATGTTGTGGCTGTACCAGCTTCAAGCTGTACCAGCTTCAAGCTGTACCAGCTTCAAGCTGTACCAGCTTCAAGCTGTACCAGCTTCAAGCTGTACCAGCTTCAAGCTGTACCAGCTTCAAGTTGTACCAGCTTCAAGCTGTACCAGCTTCAAGTTGTACCAGCTTCAAGTTGTACCAGCTTCAAGCTGTACCAGCTTCAAGCTGTACCAGCTTCAAGCTGTACCAGCTTCAAGTTGTACCAGCTTCAAGCTGTACCAGCTTCAAGCTGTACCAGCTTCAAGCTGTACCAGCTTCAAGCTGTACCAGCTTCAAGTTGTACCAGCTTCAAGCTGTACCAGCTTCAAGTTGTACCAGCTTCAAGCTGTACCAGCTTCAAGCTGTACCAGCTTCAAGTTGTACCAGCTTCAAGCTGTACCAGCTTCAAGCTGTACCAACTTCAAGCTGTACCAGCTTCAAGTTGTACCAGCTTCAAGCTGTACGAACTTCAAGTTGTACCAGCTTCAAGCTGTACCAGCTTCAAGCTGTACCAGCTTCAAACTGTACCAGCTTCAAGCTGTACCAGCTTCAAGTTGTACCAGCTTCAAGCTGTACCAGCTTCAAGCTGTACCAGCTTCAAGTTGTACCAGCTTCAAGCTGTACGAACTTCAAGTTGTACCAGCTTCAAGCTGTACCAACTTCAAGTTGTACCAGCTTCAAGCTGTACCAACTTCAAGTTGTACCAGCTTCAAGCTGTACCAACTTCAAGTTGTACCAGCTTCAAGCTGTACCAACTTCAAGTTGTACCAGCATCAAGCTGTGCCAGCTTCAAGCTGTACCAACATCAAACTGGGGTAAGTGATCACTGTGTCGGAGTTGACATGTTATAACCAGACAACACTACTCAATTATATCCATAAGGCAGCTCTAAACCCGCAAGGGGGCTCATAGAATACTTTCCATTAATGGGGAGAGGGGGGTGTCTTCATGCTCATGAAAGGCTTTTGATCCAGAAAACTGGAACTGTTCTCCCTTTCCTCGGATCAACCCTGCTTCTCACTACCCAAGTTGTGTGCGCGCGTGCACTAGTTACTAGCTGTCAAAGGCACTTGTCGGTAGGCACTTGGCCTGTTGTGTATGGTGTGTGTACTCACCTAACTGTAGTTGCAAGGGTCGATTTATAGCTCCCGGCCCCGCTTCTTCACAGGTAGTTACTAAGTCCTCTCCCTTCTCCATGGCCTTTATCATGCCTCTTCTTAAAGATATGTATGGATCCTGCCTCCACTACCTCACTTTCCAGACTATTCCACTTTCTGACAACTCTAAGATTGAAGAAGTACTTCCTAACATCCCTGTGATTCATCTGAGTTTTCAATTTCCAGTTGTGACCCTTTGTTACTGTGTCACATCTCTCAAACATTCTGTCCCTATCCACCTTGTCAATTCCTGTCAGCATTTTATATGTCGTTATCATGTCCTCTATATCCCTTCTGTCCTCCAGTGCTGTGAGTTTGAGTTCCTTTAACCTCTCGTAAGACAAAACCCATCAGCTCCGGGACTAGTCTTGTTGCAAACCTTTTGAACTTTCTCTAATTCCTTGACGTGTTTGACCAGATGTGGGTTCTATACTGGTGCTGCGTACTCCAATATGGGCCTGACGTACACAGCGTACAGTGTCTCGAATGACTCCTTACTTAATGTCGAAACGCTATTCTCAGATTTGCCAGGCGCCCATATGCTGCAGCAGTTATTTAGTTAATGTGTGTTTCAGATGTGCTCGGTATGACGCTTACCCTAAGATCCTTTTCCTTGAATGAGTTTTGCAGCCTCTGACCTCTGAGGCCGTACTCCGTCTGCGGTCTTCTTTGTCTTTCCCCAAGCTTCATAACTTTGCACTTGCTAGAGCTAAACTCAAGGAGCCATTTGTCGGACCAGCTTGCAGCATGCCCAGACCCCCTTGTAGGCTCACCTGATCCTCGCCCGCTTGTATTCTCCTCATTAGCTTCACATCGTCTGCGAACAGGGACACCTCTGAATCTATCGCTTCCGACATGTCATTCACATATACAGGAGAAAGCACCGTACCTAGGACTGACCCTTGTGGAATCCCGCTCGACACATGCACCCACACTGACACCTCTGTAGGTGTTCCCTGATCCACTACAGTACTCTCCCTCCTGTTTCTGCCTGCTCTAGCTTTTCAACCAGTCTCTTGTGTGGTACTGTGTCCAAAGCCTTCTTACAGTGTGTTTTGTGTGTGTTGTGTGTGTGTTGTGTGTGTGTTGTGTGTGTGTTGCGTGTGTTGTGTGTGTTGCGTGTGTTGTGTGTGTGTGTGTTGCGTGTGTTGTGTTGTGTGTGTGTGTTGTGTGTTGTGCGTGTGTTGTGTGTGTGTGTGTGTGTGTGTGTGTGTGTGTGTGTGTGTGTGTGTGTGTGTGTGTGTGTGTGTGTGTGTGTGTGTGTGTGTGTGTGTGTGTGTGTGTGTGTTGTGTGTGTGTGTTGTGTGTGTGTGTTGTGTGTGTGTGTTGTGTGTGTGTGTTGTGTGTGTGTGTGTTGTGTGTGTGTGTTGTGTGTGTGTGTTGTGTGTGTGTGTGTTGTGTGTGTGTGTGTGTGTGTGTGTGTGTGTGTGTGTGTGTGTGTGTGTGTGTGTGTGTGTGTGTGTGTGTGTGTGTGTGTGTGTGTGTGTGTGTGTGTGTGTGTGTCACCTAGAGGTGTGAGACACACGAGTTACTACAGCATCAAGGTTGGTACACAGGTATCACTGGTTACCACCAGTACCTTCAGTGGACCTATAGTACCTGCCTCTGCTAGGCACCAGCCTCTCTTATGTTCTACAATACCGACAAGTAGACATGCACAACACTTGGGTCCCTTTACTGTGTAAACGTTTCGCTTACACAACAGGCTTCTTCAGTAGAATGGAGAGGTGGGCACTTCTGAAAGCCGAGGGACTGACTACCTCAAAACTATTTCAAGACTGACGGTCTGGTCACGTCATGCTCACCTCCCCACAACTACAGCTGTCTACAAATGTGTCACTTCCATTTTCGACTAAAGTAGTATGCAGAGAAGGCGAAACGTTCAGGCAGTAAAGACAAATGTTGCACACATATATTGTTTATTTACATACCAACTTACAGAGCATTCGGCATTAATAAAATTTCAACATAAGCAAGAGGATCCCAGAAGTTCTAATATCTTCATTATGCATCTCATACCCATCACGTGGGCGGTAGTCAAGCGAGATTACAGAGGTACATAATGGGTCCAGGGACTGAGCCGCAGAGTTTTGATAGCTGAAGAAAAGTTACAAAGGTAATGAACCATTCACACGTCTAGACCTGATCACAACTGCAGTGAGTTATTAATGCAAATATTAGATTTATTTACAGTGAGCAAAGGGGGGTCGAAATATAGAGATCAATTAATCTCCTGAGTTTGTTTCCATATGGGTTATTATTGAGCATAGGCAAAGAGGTATACACTAGAAGACAGCAATTTACACTGAGGTATGTAAAGTGGTTATGAATCAATGAACTAATAGAGTTTGGAAAGTGTGTGTGAACACTCACTGCTATGGCTACATACACTCGTGTTATCCAGCTTGAGGCTCACATGGGTTTGAAACTCCGGGTTGATCAACCTATCAATCAGGCCTCCTGGTTGATCAGTCTATCAACCCGGCCTCCTCGCTGATCAATCAGGTTGCTGGTACTAGTCGCGCACAGATCAACGTATGCACCACAGCCCCGGTGATCAGGAACTAACATGACGAACTTATCTAGTTTTCTCTTGAAGACAGCTCGAGGTGGGCTGGTGATTCTCTTTATGTATGACGGGTGTGTTGAATCTTGGCTCCTTTACACTTAAGAGTTATTTCCTAGTATATTCGTGGCACCCCATCTCTACAGTGATGACATTTTGCAGTGTCTGCAAACCCTCTTGCTTTCGTAGGGAGTGATTTTCCTTGTGCATTAACGGATTTCGAAGTCTTGATCTATATACCCTTGGTTATTTCTTAGTGAACTCACTGCACTGCTACTTAAGTAAGGGACGAACTCGGGACAACAACAAACTTGCCGAACACCTTCAGGAGCCTCCATGTGTAAGGTGGGGCGTGACAATGCCAGAAAAACCAGTCCTCCTCCAGCAGGATGTTGACCCTGTAGTTAAAGCCCTCCCCCCTCTCCCTTCTACTCCATTATTCCTCTATCTTTCCCACTCCCCTCTTCTTTATTCTCTCTGATCCAAGAGACTGGAGCTAGCCTCTCCTCTCCTTCCTTAAATCATACCTAATTACCTCCCAATCATAAAGACTTGTCGACCCTAAAGTACAATAACTCTCTCTCTCTCTCTCACCTGTGCGCCTGAAGGCCAAGACTTTAGCAACATCTCGATTAGGACAAACAAATGTAGCGAGGTGGGTTGCCATGGTCCCAGCACCTGCAAGGCTTGTGACACAGTGCTTGAGGTGGATGAGGAGTGTTGAGGTGGATGGGGAGTGTTGAGGTGGATGGGGAGTGTTGAGGTGGATGGGGAGTGTTGAGGTGGATGGGGAGTGTTGAGGTGGATGAGGAGTATTGAGGTGGATGAGGAGTGTTGAGGTGGATGAGGAGTGTCGAGGTGGATAGGGAGTGTCGAGGTGGATAGGGAGTGTCGAGGTGGATAGGGAGTGTCGAGGTGGATAGGGAGTGTCGAGGTGGATGAGGAGTGTCGAGGTGGATGGGGAGTGTTGAGGTGGATAGGGAGTGTCGAGGTGGATAGGGAGTGTCGAGGTGGATAGGGAGTGTCGAGGTGGATAGGGAGTGTCGAGGTGGATAGGGAGTGTCGAGGTGGATGAGGAATGTCGAGGTGGATGGGGAGTGTCGAGGTGGATGGGGAGTGTTGAGGTGGATGGGGAGTGTTGAGGTGGATGGAAGTGGGGAATGTTTGGGTGGATAAGGGGAAGGAAGCTTACGAATAAAAAGGGGAATAAGAGAATCATAATGAGATAGAGTAAGCATATGAAATATGACTCCACCGTGACTACGCAGACCTGCGTGGTATATCTTGCAAGCAAGGCAGCTGCGAAGAATTAAGCGTATATCGTAACCTGCTCGACAACAGACTGCAAAATTACACCAGTTTGCTCTCATCTCGAGTATGCACCACCTTCTTAGATTGCCTGCCTTCCCATCCACATTTCATACTTTAAAAATATGGCAAGAAGACAGCGCAAGGGGACTCATCTCTCTCCTCGACTCGCTCTAGTTAGACTTGCCATTTGTGCCAGACTAAAGACAATGAACAGTAATACCATTGTTGTATTCTGAACTGCCAGAATAGAACTATTATACCGCACGACGGGCAGCCACCAGCAGTGTCACTATTTTTCTCAAGGACATCGCTTAGTCAACAATCCATAAAGATATATGCCACACTTGGATATCTTTACTGTGGAGACGTTTCGCCTACCAGTGCCATTATCAGTCCAGTACAGAGAATTACTGGAAATGGTGAAAGACGTGAAGTCGTTTGTGATCAGTCCCTCAGCCTTGGTAGGTGGCCCGTCCCTCAGCCTTGGTAGGTGGCCCGTCCCTCAGCCTTGGTAGGTGGCCCGTCCCTCAGCCTTGGTAGGTGGCCCGTCCCTCAGCCTTGGTAGGTGGCCCGTCCCTCAGCCTTGGTAGGTGGCCCGTCCCTCAGCCTTGGTAGGTGACCCGTCCCTCAGCCTTGGTAGGTGATCCGTCCCTCAGCCTTGGTAGGTGGCCCGTCCCTCAGCCTTGGTAGGTGGCCCGTCCCTCAGCCTTGGTAGGTGGCCCGTCCCTCAGCCTTGGTAGGTGGCCCGTCCCTCAGCCTTGGTAGGTGGCCCGTCCCTCAGCCTTGGTAGGTGGCCCGTCCCTCAGCCTTGGTAGGTGGCCCGTCCCTCAGCCTTGGTAGGTGACCCGTCCCTCAGCCTTGGTAGGTGGCCCGTCCCTCAGCCTTGGTAGGTGGCCCGTCCCTCAGCCTTGGTAGGTGGCCCGTCCCTCAGCCTTGGTAGGTGGCCCGTCCATCAGCCTTGGTAGGTGGCCCGTCCCTCAGCCTTGGTAGGTGGCCCGTCCCTCAGCCTTGGTAGGTGGCCCGTCCCTCAGCCTTGGTAGGTGGCCCGTCCCTCAGCCTTGGTAGGTGGCCCGTCCCTCAGCCTTGGTAGGTGGCCCGTCCCTCAGCCTTGGTAGGTGACCCGTCCCTCAGCCTTGGTAGATGGCCCGTCCCTCAGCCTTGGTCGGTGGCCCGTCCCTCAGCCTTGGTCGGTGGCCCGTCCATCAGCCTTGGTAGGTGATCCGTCCCTCAGCCTTGGTAGGTGATCCGTCCCTCAGCCTTGGTAGGTGATCAGTCCCTCAGCCTTGGTAGGTGATCAGTCCCTCAGCCTTGGTAGGTGATCAGTCCATCAGCCTTGGTAAGTGGCCCGTCCATCAGCCTTGGTAGGTGACCCGTCCCTCAGCCTTGGTAGGTGATCCGTCCCTCAGCCTTGGTAGGTGATCCGTCCCTCAGCCTTGGTAGGTGGCCCGTCCATCAGCCTTGGTAGGTGGCCCGTCCATCAGCCTTGGTAGGTGATCCGTCCATCAGCCTTGGTAGGTGGCCCGTCCATCAGCCTTGGTAGGTGATCCGTCCCTCAGCCTTGGTAGGTGACCCGTCCCTCAGCCTTGGTAGGTGACCCGTCCCTCAGCCTTGGTAGGTGATCCGTCCCTCAGCCTTGGTAGGTGACCCGTCCCTCAGCCTTGGTAGGTGATCCGTCCATCAGCCTTGGTAGGTGGCCCGTCCATCAGCCTTGGTAGGTGGCCCGTCACTCAGCCTTGGTAGGTGATCCGTCCATCAGCCTTGGTAGGTGATCCGTCCATCAGCCTTGGTAGGTGGCCCGTCCATCAGCCTTGGTAGGTGGCCCGTCCCTCAGCCTTGGTAGGTGGCCCGTCCCTCAGCCTTGGTAGGTGATCCGTCCATCAGCCTTGGTAGGTGATCCGTCCCTCAGCCTTGGTAGGTGGCCCGTCCATCAGCCTTGGTAGGTGGCCCGTCCCTCAGCCTTGGTAGGTGATCCGTCCCTCAGCCTTGGTAGGTGATCCGTCCCTCAGCCTTGGTAGGTGATCCGTCCATCAGCCTTGGTAGGTGATCCGTCCATCAGCCTTGGTAGGTGATCCGTCCATCAGCCTTGGTAGGTGATCCGTCCCTCAGCCTTGGTAGGTGGCCCGTCCCTCAGCCTTGGTAGGTGGCCCGTCCCTCAGCCTTGGTAGGTGGCCCGTCCCTCAGCCTTGGTAGGTGGCCCGTCCCTCAGCCTTGGTAGGTGACCCGTCCCTCAGCCTTGGTAGGTGACCCGTCCCTCAGCCTTGGTAGGTGATCCGTCCATCAGCCTTGGTAGGTGACCAGTTCCTAATCCTTGACAGGGGTTCAATCCCTAAACCTTAACAGAAGTTAAATCTCTAACTCTTGGTAGGGGTTCAGTCCCTGAGTCTTCATGTATGTTTATGCTCGTCAGTTGTATCAACCATTAACAATTTATTCAATCCCCGAAGAGCTCGTAACATGAACATTAATGAAATAAAGGCATCTGAGTGTGGCACAGGTGACACCTGACTGACTGACGTAAATAAAACACCTTTATAAGAGTGAACTTGGAACATGACAGAGTGAGGACACATTTTGTGAGAGACATGTCACTAGGACAGAAACAGCTAGCGGTTAACCCAGCTGACACAAGCCTCATCTCCTATTTCTCACACACACACACAAACACATTACATATTATATATATATATATATATATATATATATATATATATATATATATATATATATATATATATATATATATATATATATATATATTATACACACACACACACAACCACCACTGTGAAAAAATAGTGAAATTTCAAGCGCTTTCGTGAGTCCTCACATTATCAAGGACCTGTAAAAATAAAAGAACAGCAGTTGACTTATAAGGTTAAGATATCACCTCATAAATAAATCTAATTTGTATAACCCCTAAACCAATATTCATATTAAAATCAAAGCTATTTTTTATGAAGCGTGATTCAATCATATTTCTCTCAACCATAGACCTGCTTGATACAACTTTCTCGACGCTTCTGAAAATCAACTGGGTGGTTGAAATCTCTCGTATAAATAGAGCAATGGACTTCTGTCCAGTTCTAATGCTATATTTATGTTCTAATCTTTATTCAAAGCTTTTCCCCAGTGTGATGCACAATGAATATAATGACGTACACGGTGCTTGCCACACGTGTGGGTGTATATATATATATATATATATATATATATATATATATATATATATATATATATATATATATATATATGCAGGACAAGCCATGGGGGCGGGGGTTGGAAATCTTTAGCTGAAGTACTTTCACACTTCTCAGTGCGTCATCAGGAGCTGTGCAATGTTGCAAGGGAACAACCAAAGCAGGGAGAGAGGTCTCAGAGTAGCGTAGATATCACCGTCCACGGTTACCCTTAGACTGGGTTAGTGGTCGGTGCCAACCCCACCCTACCATCATCCCCCTTCCCCCCATATGGGGTAGGAGGGTTTCTGAGATGTCAAGTATGAAATTATAAGATATAAAAAAAAGTGAGCCTTAAGCTTTTTTCTAATCGTTTATAACAGGTCATAGCACGCAGAATTTACCTCCGTCGTCGTCTTCGCTCTGCTGCTCTCTATCTACCTTCCCTTCTCGCTGATGGACCCACCTTTCATCCAGACTCTCTCATTGACTTTTTGACAACAACCGACTTACTTCACAAATTCTAATACCTTCAGCCCTTTCTACTTCAATCTCTTGCTACCCTCTACCCCCGTACAATCCCCTGCCCCGCTGTTTTCTGTAACCTACTGATCATCCCTCCTCCCTTCTGCCATCCAGTACCCTCGCTTCCTTCCCTACCCTGTAGCGCTGTATAGCCCTTGTGGCTTAGCGCTTCTTTTTGATTATAATAATAATAATATAACAGGTCATGTGGTTTGAAAAAAAATAAGTT
>NC_091372.1:5019227-5030099 GCF_038502225.1 Cherax quadricarinatus
ACCCTCTTTCATACATTTATTGGCTTTTAACATTTCTGTCATGGTTAGCTGCTTTACCCCCTTTCATTCTACTCCTGTAGACATTTACTAAAAATTACCGCCTCCCTTTCTTCCTCAACATTTAAAAGTTCCTCAAAATATTCTCGCCATCTACCTAATACCTAATATATATATAACATGCACAGGTGGGACCTAACAGTCTGGTATAACACACAAGTTAATCATCATAAAATTCACCGAACGTTAATTTCAGTGGGCAGGACACGGTTGTTAATACGGTTTACCATTCACCTTATTCAGCGGCAAAGTTACAATTTGAAGAGTAACATTGTCCGAAGGCTAAGGGCTCACTTGGTACGGGCGTCAGCCCACACACTGAGGGACAAGAGATCGATCATCGGACGAGCATTAATGTTGGGAACGTTTCTTTGCACCTGATGCTACTATTCACCTAGCAGTAAGTACCCGGGTGTTAGCAGATGTTGTGGGTGGTAGCCTGGGAAAACGATTAAAGGACCCC
This sequence comes from Cherax quadricarinatus, assembly GCF_038502225.1. Lineage (NCBI taxonomy): Eukaryota > Metazoa > Arthropoda > Malacostraca > Decapoda > Parastacidae > Cherax > Cherax quadricarinatus. The sequence continues at coordinate 5,019,748 of NC_091372.1, forward strand.
CAAATCGAAATAAGACAGCCGACATTAAAAACAAAGGCCAGAAATTTTAAACAAAAAGCAGCAAATAGCTGATACATTGCTAAGAAAAATGAGCTGATATTAAGCAGAAGCGTCCATGTGTCAGTGACGGACATATCAAACTAAACACACAATTATACACATAAAACACCACGTTAAGTTGGTCACAGCCTTGTAGACGCCAAAGACGGTATCTCGGAGACACCTGTGCTCTCTTGCATGTCTGCCCAACACATGTTTGTAAACTAGAACCCCTGGCCACCACAAAGTATCACGAGGCTACTGACATTCATCACAACTATCTCTGGTATGTACTAGGATTGTGACTCTTGAAGAAGGTCCCTTCATGCTAGTGAGGGAATCAAGGCTCTACCTTGGCTTATTTTAGTAAGGGCTTCAAGGCTTTTCTACAATAGCTCATTCTCGTGAGGGTTTCAAGGGCTTATTTTAGTGAGGGCTTCGAGACTTCTACATAGGCTTATTCTCGTGAGCATCAAGAATCCTTCATTGACAGGTTATTTTGGTGAGGGCATTAATAATCCTACCTTGAGGGTTCATTTTGGTGAGGCATTAAGATCCATCCCTTGAGGTGTCATTCGGCTGACTTCAGATAGTGAGATGAAAAACACCAGTTGCACACTACGATCTTCCGCTCGTAGACAAGATAAAACACACGCAACATTTTAATATCTTTATTTTCGGTAATAAAAAATACCCATATCATGCAAACGAGTCTTATTCATATGTTATTTCGATTGTATGCGATTCATCCCTCCATGGAAGCTGCACTCATTTAATATCTCGTATTTTGAAGTCCCTCCCAAGAAGCTCACCACTAATAATCCCGCCCTTAAATCATTTGCAAAGGCAACTGCCCAATTAGAAATTTCTCGCTTAAATGTTAGTAATAATATGTCACAAGTTATAAACATCCTGATGGATCTAAGCAGGAGTTTACAGGCAGGGCCGCATCTGCTCTAGTTGCCATCTCCTTAGATGAAAACTATAGCAACCATGTTGAGTTTGGCTAAACTGTTTGCCAGCCTAATGACACTCATGTTAACTTACGACGCTGAGTAATTATTACTGCTTCTCTGTCACCACTGAGAGCACGTGACTCACATATTCACTGCAGAAGCCAGGTATAGCTATTAAAAATACGAGAATAGGGAAGTAATATTTTTTTTTATGGATTCCATCACACTGAGTTACTCCTTCATGATAAGTTTACAAATCAGCCAAAAAAAAGTACCCTGAAGGAAAACGTAGAGTATAACTTTGGTATATCTGTGTCTAACATTACGAATATTAGGAGAGAAGTAAATAATGAAAGTGAATGTTATAAGAATGCAGTTAGAAGCCTAAACAGATTCATAACTATCAAAACAAAAAAGTAGAATGGTATATTTACCGAGGAACTTTCTATATTAATAAACTCATTTATGTTGCAGTAGCCAGATTTAAGCTTGGTTATAAGTAGTCCTGGTAGCTTTACAGACAGATCATGATCAAACTAAATGCAAATAATGTGGTTAGTCTTACGGTCACATCATCACTATGCTTAAATGTCCACTTATTGAGGAATTTACAGACAGCATGATAACCCATGTGAATGTCATTGTATCTTATTACCGAAAATAAGATACCATGCATATTAAGCAAATATCCTAAACATAAATTGTAACATATAATTAGATATACTTTTTATTATCCCTTCTGGGGCCTAGTTCTTAGGCACTTCCTGTATCCTTACACAAGCCAGCCCTTGCGCTACCGACCACAAAATGGATATGAGGTGCACAACAAACCAGCCACTACCAACCACAGGATGGATATGAGGTGCACAACAAACCAACCACTACCAACCACAAGATGGATATGAGGTGCACAACAAACCAACCACTACCAACCACAAGATGGATATGAGGTGCACAATTAACCAACCACTACCAACCACAAGATGGATATGAGGTGCACAACAAACCAACCACTACCAACCACAAGATGGATATGAGGTGCACAACAAACCAACCACAAGATGGATATGAGGTGCACAAGAAACCAGCCACTACCAACCACAGGATGAATATGAGGTGCACAACACATCAACCACAGGATGGATGTGAGGTGCACAACAAACCAGCCACTACCAACCACAAGATGGATATGAGGTGCACAAGAAACCAGCCACTACCAACCACAAGATGGATGAGGTGCACAACAAACCAGCCACTACCAACCACAAGATGGATATGAGGTGCACAAGAAACCAGCCACTACCAACCACAAGATGGATATGAGGTGCACAACAAACCAGCCACTACCAACCACAAGATGGATACGAGGTGCACAATTAACCAGCCACTACTAACCACAAGATGGATATGAGGTGCACAACAAACCAACCACAGGATGGATATGAGGTGCACAACAAACCAACCACTACCAACCACAAGATGGATATGAGGTGCACAACAAACCAACCACAGGATGGATATGAGGTGCACAACAAACCAGCCACTACCAACCACAAGATGGATATGAGGTGCACAACAAAATAACCACAGGATGGATATGAGGTGCACAACAAAATAACCACAGGATGGATATGAGGTGCACAACAAACCAGCCACTACCAACCACAAGATGGATATGAGGTGCACAACAAACCAACCACAGGATGGATATGAGGTGCACAACAAACCAACCACAGGATGGATATGAGGTGCACAACACATCAACCACAGGATGGATATGAGGTGCACAACAAACCAGCCACTACCAACCACAAGACGGATGAGAGGTGCACAAGAAACCAGCCACTACCAACCACAAGATGGATATGAAGTGCACAAGAAACCAGCCACTACCAACCACAAGATGGATGAGGTGCACAACAAACCAACCACAGGATGGATATGAGGTGCACAACAAACCAGCCACTGCCAACCACGGAATGGATTTGAAGGAGGGTAATGGCTAGTTTATCGTGCACTTCAAATCCACACATTGCCCTTAAACACAATCTCCACTGCCTCTAGGCTCCTCCTCACTGTGTTATCAAAGTATAAAGGTCGAGGATACAGCTGTTAATCACTGTCTCACTGTTCTTCCTGGTAAATTTACCATGAACGTGCTTCAGTGTTCTCGTCAGTGTCAAAATCACTAAGTCTCCCGATTTATTCAGATCACAAAGCTGGATTTATTTGCTTTAGCAAAGATCAACAGCTTGATTCCCCATATTTGTGTACCTTGATCAAGATACTGAAACCTTGATGAAGGTCCCAGGAACGAAATGTTTTCTAAAATGTCCAAGTGTTTGCTCACGTGTCTTTCTAAACCCTTTTGTCGGTATCTATACCAAAATTTATACCAACAGAGACTTTATATATAAGGAGACAAGCCACGAGGCTTTTCCATACTTGAAAATGGTTTAATAATTTGAAAAATCTACACCGAGAAATGTACATCTTTGACGTATACCTCTGATGTACATCTTTGACGTATACCTCTGATGTACATCTTTGACGTATACCTCTGATGTACATCTTTGACGTATACCTCTGATGTACATCTTTGACGTATACCTCTGATGTACATCTTTGACGTATACCTCTGATGTATATCTTTGACGTATACCTCTGATGTATATCTTTGACGTATACCTCTGATGTACATCTTTGACGTATACCTCTGATGTATATCTTTGACGTATACCTCTGATGTACATCTTTGACGTATACCTCTGATGTACATCTCTGACGTATACCTCTGATGTACATCTCTGACGTATACCTCTGATGTACATCTTTGACGTATACCTCTGATGTACATCTCTGACGTATACCTCTGATGTACATCTTTGACGTATACCTCTGATGTATATCTTTGACGTATACCTCTGATGTACATCTTTGACGTATACCTCTGATGTATATCTTTGACGTATACCTCTGATGTATATCTTTGACGTATACCTCTGATGTACATCTTTGACGTATACCTCTGATTTACATCTTTGACGTATACCTCTGATTTACATCTTTGACGTATACCTCTGATGTACATCTTTGACGTATACCTCTGATGTATATATTTGACGTATACCTCTGATGTATATCTTTGACGTATACCTCTGATGTATATATTTGACGTATACCTCTGATGTACATATTTGACGTATACCTCTGATGTACATTTCGCAGTGTATAATACTGTATTTTAATCCCCATTCCAGTGATAAAATTATTTTTGTCTATAATAATGGTATAATTACGGACACTATGTTAAGTAAAAGGACACAAGTGCGACTAATGTGATATTTAATTGTGGCAACGTTTCCCTCTCCAGGAGTTTTGTCAAGCCGACTGCTGGTGTGTACAGGTGACACAGCCTTAATGACCAATTGTGTACCTGGAGAGGGTTTCGGGGGCCAACGCCCCCGCGGCCCGGTCTGAGACCAGGCCTCATGGTGGATCAGGGTCTACTCAACCAGGTTGTTACTGCTGGCCGCAGTGTAGTCGACAGGCTTCGAACCCAATTAACCACCCCTGGCAAAGGAACCCAATCCTACCTTACCATTAATGTGCACTGCAGTAGGCCTAATGGTCCAAGCTAGGCAGGTCTAACTCACTACTCGTATACCCATCCCACGTAGCAGTTTGCTCCACTCATATGCAACGCTGAAAAAAATACACAAGCAATCCTCCACCTCAGATGTTCATTATACAAACGGATTACATAATCCGGATTCTCATGCTTAATCCACTTGCTACCTCGAAGGAGAGATTTGAAGCTCACGTTCGTGGATTCAACATGTACATCAGTCACAGGTGTTACTTTACTAACAAACACCTGTGTATTACCCAAACTCTGTAGTGTTACATCTAATATATTTCCTAACCATACACATCTGATGTATTTCCAAAACATAAACACATGATGCACTTCCCAACCATATACATCTAATATATATGGTTGTATATACAATGATCATTAAGGCTGCATGTCCCTGTACACCAAGTATACTTGAACTAAACTCTCGGTGTACTCACCTATTTGTACTCACCTATTTGTGGTTGCAGGGGTCGAGTCCTAGCTCCTGGCCCCGCCTCTTCACCGGTTGCTACTAGGCCCTCTCTCTCCCCGCTCCATGAGCTTTATCAAACCTCGTGTGCGTGTCTGTGTGTATATACATTATTTATATATATATATATATATATATATATATATATATATATATATATATATAGGCAGAACTTGCGATCTTGGCTTAAATAGCAACGTTCATCTTGCCATATAAGACAAGTGAAAATTTGTGTATGCGATAATTTCGCCAAAATCATTCTGAACCTAACGAAAAAAATATATTTCACTGTGTTTGTTTAGTATTAAATTATTGTAAACAAATCTACAATATATTAAGTTGGCTTAGGGTAAAATAAATTGTTCTTGTTATAATAAGGTTAGGTAAGTTTTCTAAGTTCCTTTTGGTGCAAAATTACAAATTTTTACATCAACATTAATAAAAAAAATATATCTTTAAACGCAAAAGAAAAAAATTTAGAAAGAACTTAATTTTAAATGAGTTCTTGCTAATTGACCAGTTTTACATATTCGGCACGACATTATATATATATATATATATATATATATATATATATATATATATATATATATATATATATATATATATATATATATATATATATATATGCATCTCTCAGTGTATATACTCTTTCTTTAAATTCACCTGTAAATCTATTTTTTGTAATATATGACATTGGTTTTAAAATCTGTATTTGTTTCAATTATTTACAAGTTTTCAGTCTCACATATTATCGTGCATAATTATATCAACAAAATGCAACGAAAGAGCAATTATGAATTTTGAAATGTAGCCTACCAAGCCTCGCTAATAATAATAGTTTTTTTTAACGAGAATTATCAACAGTAATAATTATAAAATTGTTTTTAATAATCAGAATTATAAACAATAATTATAAACAACAATTATAATAATTACAAAAAATAATTATAATAATTTTTTTAATCAGAATTATAAACCAATAATAATTATGTGGAAAATACTGTATACATTTTCCGGAAATACGGTAATTTATAGGTAAATAGATGCCCTATATTGTATTTTTAAAAGAAGTATTTTATCGAAAATGGGAAACCTGCGGCTGGGGAGGGCAGTCGCCATTTTGTTTGAATGGAGTAAGACGTTAATTAATAATGTGAAGAATTTTCTTGCTCTAGAGGTTAAAATTGGGTTGACACCTCTCAAACAGGAAGCGAAATTGTTGGATGTGCATTCCTGCATAACTTGAGATATCAGACGACTGGACAAGACAACTCCAGGAACCTCAGATAAGTCTGTTATGCTATAACTCTGGCCAGTTGTTATTTTCATGTATAGACAGTGAGGTTTTCTGAGTATGATACAACTTAATCTCCAGTTAAATTGGTGAGTGTTATGATTAAGATATATTCTCCTTCTGTTATATAAATGTGTGTATATACTATAATCTTTTTTTAATTTTAATATACAGTCCACAAATTTATATATTTACCAGTATTCCTGGTGTATGTATATTTCATTTAATTAATAGGTCCAGAGCAACTTGTGGATATGACAGTGGTAGGTATCGAAGGGGGACATTTTTTGCGACCTAGGTGTCCCAAATTCCTACTTGTCTAACTGATAAATAATAATTATGTTCATTTACTGTTATGTATATAATGATAGATCCAAGTAAATGCAATTTTCCACATATATTTTTAATAATTAGAATTATAAATCAATAATTGCAATATTTTTTTAATAATCAGAATTATAAACAATAATTATAAAAAAAATTTTAATAATCAAAATTATAAACTATTATATTTTTTATTAATCAGAATTATAAATAATTTATTAATCAGAATTATAAATAATTTATTAATCAGAATTATAAAGTTTATGAAGATCGCCGCGACCCGCAACAACGGGGGGGCGGGATCAACGTACACCCAGCAACAACGTGGCGGGGGCCTAAAAAAATACGCACCGCAACAACGTGGCAGCATCAACAGTAAAGGCACGCCAAAAGTGGGGCCACGTGGCACCAGAACAACAGTGGGGAACACACAGTAAACACCAGCAACAAAAGGGGTAGCATCAACAGTGCAGACCAGCAACAACGTGGCGGCGCATCAACAGTGCAGCCCCCAACCAGTGGCGGCGCATCAACAGTAGAGCAAAGAACAACAGTGGCGGCGCATCAACAGTAAGGGACCGCAACAAAGGGGGGAGCATCAGGGGACGCACCAGCAACAAAGGGGCGATGCATCCAGTAGCGCACCCAACAACAGGCGGTAGCATCAATAGCGCACCAAAAAAATGGCGGGGCCCTCAACAGAGCAGCCCAGCAACAACAGTGGCGGCAGCATCAACGAGCAGTACCGCAACAACGTGGCGAACCCTCAAAAGAGGCCCAGCAACAAAGGGGGCGGCGCATCACAGAACGAAAAACGGGGGCGGTGCATCACAGTAGCAGCACCAGCAAAAAACCCGGGGCATCAACAGTAGCAGACCAGCAACAAAGGGGGCGGCGGGGTCATGTGCAGCACCCGCAAAAAGGTGGCGCATCAAGAGAGCACCAGCCCAAAAGTGGCGGCGACCAGTGCGCACCAGCAACAACGGGGGCGGCGCTCCTGGAAACACCAGCAACAACGGGGCGCATAACGAGCAGCCCAGCCAACAATGGGGGATCAACGAGCAGCACCAGCAACAACGGGCAGCATCACAGAGAGCAACAACAACGTGGGGGCAGCATCAAAAGTAGCAGCACCCGCAACAAAGGGGGGCATCAAACAGGAAACACCAGCAACAACGTGGCGGCAGATCAACAGTGCAGCCCAGCAACAACGTGGCGGCGCATCAATGTACGCACCAGCAACAAATGGGGGGGATCTAGTGAGCACCAGGCCAAAGTGGCGGCGCATCCCAAGCGGAAAAAGCAACACGTGGCGGCGGGGCCCCAGTAGCAGCACCAGCAACAACAGTGGTGGCAGCATCAATAGTAGCAGCACCAGCAACAACGTGGCGGTGGATCCAGGGTTTTCCGCAACAACAGCAGAACGCAGCAAACAAAGAGAAACCCGGGAACAACAACACCCGCCAAAGGCACCCGCAAAGGCACCAGCAAAACACCGGGAAAGAACACCAGCAACGGCACCGCAACAAAACCCCCAGCAACGCAGCCCGCAACAGCAACAACACCAGCAACGCGCAACGGCCCACACCGGGACCACAACAGCAACAACAACAGAACGCGCACCAAAACAACAGCGCACCAGCAACAGCAAAAACACCAGCAACAGCAGCCCAGCAAAGCAGCCCAGCAACAACACCAGCAAAAGGGGAACAAAACACCCCAAAGCGAACACACCAGAACAAAAAAAACGCAACAACCCAGCAAAGGACCACAACACCAGCAAAGCGACCAGCAACCCCACCAGCAACAACACCCCGCAAAGCGCACCGCAACGAGCACCAGCAACAACAACACCCGCAAAAGCGCAAAACCCGCAACAAAGGGGCAACGCAACAACCCGGGGGAAAAAAAGGCCCGCCCAAAGCGCCCGGGAACAGCGCCCAGCAACACCAGCAACAACAGCAACGAGCCCAGCAACAAAAACACCAGCAACGGGAAAAGAAAAAGCAACGGGGAAGAAAGCAAAACCAAAAAACGCGCCAGAAAAACCCGCAACAGCGCACCAGCCCAGCCAAAAAAAGCAACAGCGGACCAGCAACAACACCGGAACAGCGGGACCAGCAACACCGCAACGCAGCAACAGCAACAACACGCAACGCACCAGCACAGGGACCACAACAGCGCCCAGCGGGAACACACACAAAGCAGGCCCCGCCAGCGGGGCCCAGCAAACAGCGGGAAAAACGCGACCAGGGCCAAAAAACACCGCAACAGCGGGCCCCCGCAACAGAAAGGCTGCAACGCGCCCAGCAAAAAGAACCCGCAAAGCGCACCCCGCCGCGCCCAAACAAACCCCGCAACGGCCCAGCAACAAAACACCCAAAGCGGGACCAGAACAGCCCGCGCACCCCGCACGAGACAGAAAAACCGGAAAAGCGCCCGCAACGGCACCGAAACAGCCAAAAGCAACAGCAAAACCGCAACAACAACGCCGCGCAAAAAACCCCCAGCAACAGCGACCAGCAACACCAGCCAAAAACCCCCGCCCCAAAACCCGCAACAGCGCACCAGCAACCCCACCGCAAAAGCGCACCAGAAACAAAAGCAACCGCACCACAACAGCAACACCGCAAACAGCAAACCCAGCAACAACAACAGAAAAGGGGCAAAAACCCCAAAAGCGCCAACACACAACACGCACCAGCAAACCCAAAACAGGGGCCAGCAAAAAACCGCAACAGCGCCCGCAACAACAAAACCCGCAACGCAGCCCGCAACAACAAAACCCCGCAACAGCAAACCCCCAGCAGCCCCCAACAACAACCCAGCCAGCGGGCCCCGCAAAAATCCCAGCCAGCGCACCGGGGAAAACACCCCAGCCAAACGCCCAGCAAAACAACACCAGCAACGCAGCCCAGCCAACAACCCGCAACAGCAGCAAGAAAAAAACAAGAACAGCAGCACCCGCAACAACAACAACCCCCAGCAGCAAGAACAAAACACCAGCAAAAAAACAACAACAACACCAGCAACGGCACCAGCAACAACAACACCAGCAACAGGACCACAACAACACCCGCAACGCAGCACCGCAACGCGCTAGTGCGCTGCCTCGAGTAACTGGGCGGAACCCTTTAAAATAGCCAAGTTTGCCTTTTTTTATCTTTTATCGCGTTTTTGGGGGGAAAACTCTGCCTTATTTACGTTCAATTTTAAAGTTTTTAAAGGGCAAAAGGGAGCAACACGTTTATACAAGTCTATTATTATTGTTGCAGAATGGTTGCCTGATTTGTTCTTTTATTAGATAAGATAAGATAAGATTTCGTTCGGATTTTTAACCCGGGGGGCCACAGATAACCCAAGAAAGTCAGGCGTCATCGAGGGCTGTCAATTATTTCCATTTCCTTTAAATTTTTCCAGGAGCGACCCCATCGACTAACACCCAGGACCTATTTGCGCAGGGGAAATGGGCAACAGGTGTGGGGAAAAGTGTCGGAATGTTTCCCCCGCCGGGGAAACGAACCCTCCGGGTTAAAAAGGGGGGCACCACCAGGCCACCGGGCCACATTCACGATTTTCATTTACAACGAGAAAGCTTATCCCAAACAGGTTCAAACTTTAAAACCC
>NC_091372.1:5030199-5037699 GCF_038502225.1 Cherax quadricarinatus
AGACATTATCTGCCTGATGAACTCATTCCACCTCTAAATCGACAGGATGGGACCACCTCTACTAGTAGTCAAGAGAAAGCGGACCTCTTTGCTGAACACTTTGCTACCAAAATGCAAGTTCCTGATCCAGCAAGGGACCCTCCTTGGCTAGCTGCAAGACTGTGTCAAAATTGTCAGTGGCGACAATAAGGCAGGAGGAGGTGCATTTCCTTCTTAAATCGCTTGACCAAGAAAAGGCTGTGGGACCAGACAAGTTGAGGCCAACATTGCTGAGAAGATGTGCAGACCAGCTAGCAGCACCTCTAACTCGCATCTTTCAGCACTGCCTAGTACAGTGTAAATGGCCTTCTCTGTGGAAAGAGGCAAATGTAGTCCCTGTTCACAACAAGAAGAGCAGAGCAGAAATCAGCAACTACAGATCAGTGTCACTGCTGTCAATCAATGGCAAGCTCCTTGAGACAATAATCTCAAGACAAATGACAGAGATTTTTAACTACCACTCACTACCTTGTGACCGTCAATATGGCTTCAGGAAAGGTTACTCTGCTGCTGATCTGTTGTTAAACCTCTCCACTAAATGGCACCGGTCACTGGACGAATCCAAAGTCAGCTGTGTGGTAGCACTGGACATTGCTAGTGTTTTCGACCGAGTGTGACACCAGAGCCTCTTAGCAAAACTGCAAGCACTGGGAATTGCAGGCTCTACGCTACGTCTCCTCAGTGATTACCTTCATGGTAGATCTCTAAGGGTAGTTCTCAATGGAACAGAATCAGCAAGACATCCTACTGGGGCAAGTGTTTCACAAGGAAGTGTGCTGGGATCAGTGTTATGGAATGTCTACTTCAATGACCTTCTTTATCTCATCCCAGAATCCCATGCATATGCAGGCGACTGTACTCTGGCATTTACTTATCCAAGAAAAGAAATGCCAGCTGCTCTAAGCTACATCAATCACCAGCTAAGAACTATATCAGCTTGGGGAAAACGATGGCAAGTAACATTTGCACCTGAGAAAACACAAATGATGATGGTCTCTAGGCACCATGATGGTAATGCCTGAACAGCAGTATGAATGGGAGTGTGTCGGTACCTGGGGAAGAAGTTGATATCCTTGGGGTGAAATTTGACTCCAAACTGACCATAAAGAACCACGTTGTAAATCTTGCAAACAAGGCAGCCAGGAAGCTTGCAGCGCTTCGACGTATCTCGCATCTGCTTGACAGCAGGGGTTGCAAGATTCTGTATGAGGCACAAGTACGCTCACACCTTGAGTATGCTCCACTTTCTTGGTTTGCCTCCCCCCCATCTCATCTGCAACTGCTTGACAGAGTAGAGAACAGAGCAAGACGTCTCATCTCTCGCCTGAATTCATCCTGGGTAGATCTGTCATTTCAGCAGAGCCTTCAACACAGGAGGGATGTGGGCGACCTTACTGTTATATACAAGGCCAACACTGTCAGAGTACCACACTTGGCTCCACTTCGAGGACAGCGTGAAGCAAGTTTTATACCACAAGATGGACAGAAAGCAGCAACTACACTCTGGCTGTCCCCTTCTCCGGAACATCACTTCATCCCCAGGATGATTCGAGTCTGGAACACATTCGTACAGCATAATGATGTCAACGAGATAAAGTCAGTTGATCAAATGAAAATGCTGGCCCACAGATGGCTCCAACTTCATCCTGTTCCCTATTTTTATGTTTCATAACAAAAATGCTTTCAAATGAGCTGGTGTAGGTAACAGCTCTTAGCTTGCCAATAAAGCTAGGGATCCTTAATCTAACCTTGTCAAACCCTGTGTAAAAAAAAAAGAGGGAGAGGGAGAGAGAGAGAGAGAGAGAGAGAGAGAGAGAGAGAGAGAGAGAGAGGGGAAAGGTCGTGGAAATAACCAGCTCAGGTTCCTGACTCATCCTAGGTACATGTCAAACAAGTTGTTTCTGCATTTCTCAGTTATCATATTTCCTCTCTCTCTTTCTCTCTTAACAAATGCGTGTCTGGCAAACCTAAGACAAGCTTTCAGAAACCTCAACAAGGAATCCTTTACAACACTGTACACCTTATACGTGTAAAAAGTGTAAAAAATTGCAGCAAGACTAGTCCCGGAGCTAAGGGGTATGCCCTACGAGGAGAGGTTATGGGAACTTAACCTGGTGACACTGGAGGGATATAACAACATACAGGATATACTTCTGATATACCACAGATGAATTTCGAGAGTAGTGCTTGCCTGATCGACCAGGCTGTTGCTGCTGGGGGACTGCTGCCCCATATACCCATCACAGCCTGGTTGATCTGGCACCTGGTGAAGATACTTGTCCAGGTTTCTCTTGAAGTCTTCTACACTTGTCCCAGCAGTGTTTCTGATATCTTTTGGTAAGATGGTCAATATGGGGCCACGGATGTTGATACAGTGCTCCCTTATTGTGCCCACCGCACCCTTGCTCCTCATTGGTGTTATTTTACACTTCCTCCCATATCACTCCAGTATATTATGGCAGTGTGAAGATTTGGGACCAGACCCTCGAGTACTTTCCAGGTATATATTATCATGTATCTCTCCTCCGCTCCCGTGAATACATATTCAAGACTTTAAGGAGCTCCCAGTAGGATACTGAGATGAATTGATAGAGTGGATAAAGACTGTTTTAGAGGCGGAAAACAGGTACACGAGATTACAACTGGAAGATAAAAGTACATTATTATTATCATGGGGGAGCGCTAAACCCGTAGGATTATACAGCGCCTGTGGGTGGGAATGGAAGGTATTTAGGCTCAATTCAGGGAACCGGAGCACAAATCCAATTCCAAGAGCCCCTCACCTTGAGGGGAGATAAAAGTACAGATAAGTCACAGGGATGTTAAGAAATAATTATTCAACTTCTGAGTGGTCAGGAAGTGGAGAGCCAAGTGATACAAAACGACTATCGAATCTAGGAGAAAGTGAACCTAGTAGCTGTTACCGAAGAAGAGCCGGGAGCTGAGAATTAACCCCTGCAACCACATATAGGTGAATACATTTGTCAGATGAGCTACATGCAGAACGTTAGATAAATGGATACAAACACAACTAATGTGACATTTTATTGTGGCAACGTTTCGGTCTCCAGAAGCTTTAAGCTCCTGGAGAGAGAAACGTTGTCACAAAATGTCTTATTAGTTGCATGTGTGTCCATTTACCTAACACTCTGTCGGTAATTCTACCATTATTATTCCATGCAAAAAACTATAGAACATAAACCAGTGTGTGGTACACAGATGTAAATATGTTACCCAACAAGAGGGATGAGTTGAAAAACAGAACAGCAGAGGTAACCCCAGACATTGTAGCTATCACAGAGACAAAGATGACTGAAATAACATCAGATAAGCTATTCCCAGCAGGATATCAAGTGATAAGAACATAAAGGAAACAGAGCAAACACAACTATAAATCAGTGGAATTTGAAAGGAGTGGAAGAAACAGACATGTGGAAGGTACAAAGTGGGCTCAATGAAGCCTGGAGGGGCTCAATGAAGCCTGGAGGGACCCAAAGTAGTTGCAGTGATATACAACCCACCACCAAACAGTGGTAGGCTGAGGCAGGAATATTAAGACAAAGCAAGTGTTGGCATCACAACAAGCAGCTAGCAGTGCACAAAGTCCATTTCTGATTTCTGAAGCTCTAAATGCGCAGGGATCACATAACGCTTAGAGAACAAGAGAGAATCAGGTGTGATCCAAGGGAAGGGTAGCTCCATACCATTGAACCAAAAGCCTCTCCACGTACGTCCAGACTCCTCCCTTCCAAGGAAAAGATGTGTGAATTAAAGTTGAATCACAACCACTAATACCACAATCCACAACCACAAACACCATCATCACAATCCACAACCACAAACACCATCATCACAATCCACAACCACCAACACCACAGTCACAATCTACAACCACCAATATCATAAACCACCATCATCACAATCCACAACCACCAACACTATCAAACACCACCAGAATCTACAACCACCAACACCACAATCTACAACTACCAACACCACAATTCACAACCACTAACACTATCAACCACTATTAACCAACACCATCAATCACTATAACAACCACATCCACCACCAACACTGTCTGCCAATAACAACCACATCCACCACCAACACTGTCTACAACAATAACAACCACATCCACCACCAACACTGTCTACCACAATAACAACCACATCCACCACCAACACTGTCTACCACAATAACAACCACATCCACCACCAACACTGTCTACCACAATAACAACCACATCCACCACCACAAATACCAGAAGGTTCGAGTCGAGTCTTGTGACAAGACTGGTTCAACACCGGCACTGGCAGCCACAACAGGTTCAGTCACACACACTGAACACTACGCTACATGTACTTTCTCTGCATGTACAACCAGTGTACATGTACTTCTGATGTTTATTTAGTAGTAGTAATAGTAGCAGTAGTTTTAGTAATAACAGTAACAGTAGCCGTAATAATAACAGTAACAGTAGTAGTAGTAGTAATAACAGTAACCGTAGTAATAACAGTAACCGTAATAATAACAGTAGTAGTAGTAATAACAGTAACCGTAATAATAACAGCAGTAGTAGTAATAACAGTAACCGTAATAATAACAGTAGTAGTAGTAATAACAGTAACCGTAATAATAACAGTAGTAGTAGTAATAACAGTAACCGTAATAATAACAGTAGTAGTAGTAATAACAGTAACAGTAGTCGTAATAACAGTAACAGTTGTAATAACAGTAATAGTTGTAGTAATAACAGTAACAGTTGTAATAGCAAGAACAATAGTTGTAGTAATAACAGTAACAGTACTATAGTAGTAGTAGGAATAGCACGAGCAGTATTACAGTTAGAAATATTAGTAGCAGCAGTAATACTGTTATTATTACTAAATATCCCCTCTTTATAATATCCCTCTTATATATTCCTGTTTTCCATTCGTACACTTAAGTCATGTCTCCCCTAATTATACGTCTCTCCAGAGTGCACAAGTTCAATGTCTTCAAAAAATCTTCAGAGAAAGGTTTCAGACACTCGAGATCAACCTCGTCACCCTTCTCTGCATATTTTCCAGCGCATTTATGTCCATCCTGTAATATGGATCAATAACTAAACCATAATTTTTAAAGGGGTGGACCGGTAAGCCAGCGGAAGACCTCGGTCAGATGACCAAAAGCTCCAACGGCAGGTCATCTTCTGACTAAGACCCGCGTCAGGAAACACTTGTCCTGTTTCCTGACGAACCTTACCTAACCTAACCTGTAATATGGAGACCAGACCTAAGATAAAGAAGTATAACCTGATGACTTATTATTATTATTTATCCTCCTTGATATGAAGCCACGAAATCTATTAGTTTTACTGCAAGCACTCATGCGCTGTTGTCTTGGTTTTAAATTTCTGCTAGCCAGAAATTCTTAAATCTTTCTCGCATCCCCTTTGACTAAGATCTACATTATTTAGCCTATGATTAAAACCTTACACTCGTCTGGCATTGAACTGCACCTGACAGCCACTTATCCGACCACAACATTTGCCTATCCAGGTCATTATGGAGCCTTCTAGTGTCAACATCAGAAATTATTTGACGGTCTAGTGTAGTGTCATCGGCAAACTTACTTATGCCGTTATTTATACCCTCATCAATGTCGTTTAAGTAGACTGTGAACAACAGGGGTGCCAACACTGACCCTGTGGCACACCACTCCTAACAGGTCCCATTCCTATGTCTCCCTAGTTAAGCAAACTCTCTTATTATCGGTCAGCCATACCTCGACCCCAGGAGATAATATATCTTATTCCATGAGCCGCTACTTTCTTAATCAGTCTCCTGTGTGGAACTTTATCAAGGGCCTTACTGAAGTTCGTATACACAACATCGTATTCTTTTTCTTAGTCTGTCACCTCAAATATCTTAGCGAAAAAGGTTCGTAAATTCGTTAATCCGTGTTGAGATTCCTTGATTAATTTATATCTTTCAATGTGGCTTCGAACTGCATCAGCAATTATTGATTTCATCAACTTTACCACAATTGAAGTAGGGCGGATTGATCTATAATTTGAAGCTTTTGCCACCAGGCCCGTGACCTGGTGGCAAAAGCTCTCCCTTCACACGGTGAGGGTCCGGGTTCGATTCTTGGTAACGGTTGAAGCACTGGGCGTGTTTTCTTACACCTGTTGTCTATGTTAACCCATCAGTAAAATAAGTACCTGGGTGTTAGTGGACTAGTTTGGGTCGCATCCCGGAACAAAACCGACCTGATTTGCCCGAAATGCTCAGCATAACAAGGGGCTTTATATATAATAGTATATCACTGATGTCAACTATGGTCTGTATACCTTGTACATGTACTGGTAGAAATAAAGATATTATCATCTTCCAACTTGTGAATGTATCACATTTTCTCTTTTCTACTTATCCAGTACGAGGCTTGTTTGTAATGTTGAAAAGACTGTTTACTACGTAAGCTCCTTCTCACATTTCCCTAGAACGTTTCGAAACTGCTCATTAGGGCCTGGTGACTTGTCTGGCGTCACTCTTCCTAGACACATATACAACACTTAGGTATCTTTATTGCCGAAACGTTTCCCTGCACAACAGCCTTCCTCAGTCTGATACAAATGAATACAACGCTGGAAGCAGTGGAACCCTCTTGTGCAGGTCAGAGGATTCATCAGTCAAGATAACAGAGTGCTGCACATCAACTTGTCCGTATTGTGTACCGACAATTTGATGAATAAGAATTAAAAATGATACACAATTCTTTGTCACTAACAAGTTGTTGACTGAGTTGAGAATGACAAAATTCTTTGTCACTAACAAAGTTAACCTGAGTTATATTGAAGGGGCTTACCTTTTCTCTCATTCCTATATACATTTAAGCCAGTTGGTTGTTTACCCTCGTAACTATAATTCTCTATTCTCCTCTGGCTTTCTTTATTAAATTAATTTACATGGAATTTTGCATACACAGCCATCAGCATTTTTGGGGGGAATTTTATCATTTTTTTTACTATCATAATTTTTAAATACAACTTCGATTTTGAAATAATTTATGTAGAGAAGGTATGTTAAGAAGGTTTTTATGGTAAGGGAGAACCAACATATTCTTGATTGAATATGATAGTTATTTTTGAGTTGTAAAACGTATTTCTAGCAATTCTGCGATTAAAAAAGACACACACACACACACACATTTTATATATATATATATATATATATATATATATATATATATATATATATATATATATATATATATATATATATATATATATATATATATATATGCAATAAGATCACAGTAAACAGGTGATTTCAGAATATGCAAAACAACCACTCTGAAAAAATAGAGAAATTCCAAGCGCTTTCGTGACTACTCATCTGATAGTGAGGTGCTGGCCAGACCCCCTTATATAGCTCCTTGGATGCTTTACTTTCATAGTTCCCTTGATAATGTGAG
>NC_091372.1:5045199-5067699 GCF_038502225.1 Cherax quadricarinatus
GTTCTATCTGATATTCTCCTTGCCTGTGTTCTTTCCTATGATCAGCAGTTCCACCCTGCTGACCCACACAAAATGGAGTGTTGGTGTCGGCTAAGATAGATGCACATGTATAGCCCCAGACCAGCAGTGTGTACTTCTTGCTGTGATATAATGTGATCCCGTCAGACTGACTACCACACATATCTGAGATGCTTGGTATTATTATTATAATAAAAAAGAAGCGCTAAGCCACAAGGGCTATACAGCAGAGATGCTTGGTAATAAAGTTCAAAGTTCTCTCTCGGCTGGGTACTGGTCTCTAGATAGTATTGAGGATATCGTTGACTCAGAATATGGGATTATTATTATTACAATCAAGGGGGAAGCGCTAAACCCGGAGGGATTAATCCACAGCGCCTGGGGGATGTGGAAGGCATTCAGGCTTAATTTGGGGAACTGGAGCACAGATCCAATTCCCTAAATCAAGAGCCCCTCACCAACATCAAGGAACCTTCCTTGAGGGGTCAGAATATGGGAAACAGCCTAACTAGCAGGTTAGCCTGGTAGAGGATAGACACTTGGTAAACATCAGTGTTTACAGACCTAGTTTCCATTCTTAGGTCATTTTTTTTTCTAGGAATCTCACTGGCGGCATTACCACAGGTAGGATATTAACATTAGCTAATGACTTGTTTAATAATTTCATGTTCACCCAAGAGAGAAGTTGTAGCAATGAGTGGACGAAACAGATGATGGAAACTCTCATGAACATCTCAGAAAACAACATTCATTTCCAATGTGCAAAGTAATGTATGCCTTGTGGAATCCCGAACCCCAGTTGAACTGCTTTCAGTATAATGTATCACGTTGACTTTTCTCACGCCTGCCCTGACAACAAGGTGGAGGAGGAAGTTGCCAACACCGATGGCTTGATTCCTCCATCGTTTATTAGTGCGAAGAGGGAGATAGCTAATGATTTCAGGAGCACTTACGGCAAGGACAATGCTGACGAATTTATGAGTTGGGACAAGAGGTCTGCAACATGTCCAAATGATTGGCAAAGCATTTGTTTGATGTGTTGTGATCTTAACCTCATGAAACCAACCACAGATCGAGGCAGGAAGGAAGACATGTCTGTTTTGAACACTTTAGACTCTTGGACTACCAATATTGTCATAATTAGCAGAAAGGCACAATACCGTGACTGGAACAATACACAGATAACCCGCACATATGAGAGAGGAGCTTACGGCGACGTTTCGGTCCTACTCGAACCATTTACAAAGACACAATAACAGAGAGGAGGAGTAGGAGGCAGTATATATAGGCCAGCAGACAGGGACGGGACAAGAGAGGTAGTACGAAAGGATGTAGAGAGGTAGTGGTAGTAGTAGTAGTGGAGTCAGTCAAAGGCTTCACTTGACTGACTCCACTACCACCACTACCCCCCCTCCCCCAAATCCTTTTCTACTCCCTCTCTTTGTCCCGTCCCTGTCTGCTGGCCTATATATACTGCCTCCTCTTTGTTAGTGTGACTTTGTAAATGGTCCAAGTCGGACTGAAACGTCGTCGTAAGCACCTTTCTCCTATGTGCGGGTTATTTGTGTATTGTGTAACACTATCACCCGCATCACTGTTGCTAGGAGCTCTAGGTGGCTGTCTGCCGTATAGACCTTGCGCTGTTGAGGAACCTTTAAAGGCGGTTTTATCAAGTGTAATTAACCTGGCTACTCCTTGCTCGTCTGTGTTTTTCATTTCGGAGATTTCAAGGAATATATATAGTATGGTATTCACTTCTACGGCGGGTGTTTATCATATGGGAAGGAGAGAGTATGAGATTATCATCTCTAAGGAATTAATTTATTGCCTCCATGACACGTTGCTAGGGTTTTATCCCCCCTGGGTGGAACCACTAGGCAGGCATCGATCCAAACAGGAGGGTGAGCTATCATCCACTGCCTCCTGGGACGTATACAAATTTATTTTTAATAAGCTCTAAACCCTTGTAGTGGAGGTTCGATCCTCGGTCTGCTTATTTGTATAATGTTTATAATGAACTGTCAAGCAGCATGTCACCCAACCACTGGGAGAATCAATACGAATGATTTGGCTAATGGGACTGAAAGCCTGTCACCACCAGGCAAGCATACAGCTCAGTGTATGTACACTGAGAAACATACAGCTCAGTGTATGTACACTGAGAAACATACAGCTCAGTGTATGTACACTGAGAAACATACAGCTCAGTGTATATACACTGAGAAACATACAGCTCAGTGTATATACACTGAGAAACATACAGCTCAGTGTATATACACTGAGAAACATACAGCTCAGTGTATATACACTGAGAAACATACAGCTCAGTGTATATACACTGAGAAACATACAACTCAGTGTATATACACTGAGAAACATACAGCTCAGTTTATAAACACTGAGAAACATACAGCTCAGTGTATATACACAGAAATATACAGCTCAGTGTATATACACTGAGAAATATACAGCTCAGTGTATATACACTGAGAAATATACAGCTCAGTGTATATACACTGAGAAATATACAGCTCAGTGAATATACACTGAGAAATATACAGCTCAGTGTATATACACTTGAGAAATATACAGCTCAGTGTATATACACTGAGAAATATACAGCTCAGTGAATATACACTGAGAAATATACAGCTCAGTGTATATACACTTGAGAAATATACAGCTCAGTGTATATACACTGAGAAATACACAGCTCAGTGAACACAGACATATACAGCTAAATGTATCTAGAGTGAGAAATATACAGCTCAGTGTATATACGCAAACATACAGCTTAGTGTATATACACAAACATACGGCTCAGTGTTTATACACTGAGAAACATAAAGCTCAGCGTATATACACAAAGCCGGGCCGCGGGGGCGTTGATCCCCGAAATACTCTTCAGGTAGAGACATACAGCTGTGTAAATACACAGAGACATACACCTCTAAGGGTACTATATATACATCTGCCATATAAATGAAGTCTGTAACTTCAGGTTGATATAACTAAACTTTTATAGTTATTAGAATACCATATAATCGTCTTATAATAATAATACTTATAATAGTAATATTTATAATAATATCTATTACTATTATTGCTATCATAAAAAATCGAATATTTTTTGAAACGTTAAAACAGCCATAGAAAAATCACAGGTAAACTTAAATTATAAGCCAGAAATTTCAGCAAACGATATATACACCGAGAAGTGTATGTCTCAATGTATATATATTGAGGTGTATGTCTGCATATACACTGAGGTGTATGTCCTACAGTGTATATATACTGAGAAGTATGTTCTACAGTGTATATACAGAGATGTATGTTCTACAGTGTATATACAGATGTATGTCCTTCAGTATGTCCTCCAGAGTTTACTTCAATCCACATTTTAGGTATTAAAATTCTTGTCTGGTGGTGATGTTGAGTGTAGTCCCAATGACCCTAGTGTAGCCGATAGGCTTTAAACCCCATTAACAAATAGCAACCAATAATATTATTACTATTATATTATAGAGCGATAAATAATCATTATTACTATTATATACAACAAAAATAATCATTATTACATTATAATAATGTACAAAATAATTATTACTATTAGTATTATAAAATAATGGTAATTATTACTATTAGCAATAGTAATAAAAACTAATAAATAATTAATAATAATATATCCACCAACAAACAAATAACAATTTATCCACCAATAAACTGGCTCCTTTTTTGCACGCCAAACAAGTTCCCTTCACAGGTTGCCCACGTGACTCTCTCCTGACAAACAACGTGGCCAGACATGCCATTATTCTGTTGCCATACTGCGATGCCAGCCAGCCTCCACAACTCAGTGCAGCCGGTGTTAGGACGCTTGACCTTGCCCAGATGAAGGAGCATTCAGGAATGGGATTGTTTTTACACTGGGGAGGTTGTAGAGAATGAGGAAGTAGGTCTGAGAGCTGGTTATCACAACAGCCATGCAGCTGATAGTATTGGTAAATACTGATGACTGAATACACTCAGTATGGAGGACACTGAGAGCTTGCACCCAAGATACGAAATCGTTAGCTTCGTGGAGAGCAAGGCTGGCAGCAGTCATAGCCTAGTGGACAGCTAAGCAGAGTAATCCTTAGCTTCGTATAGAGCTAATAGCAGTCATAGCCTTGTGGACAACTGAACTGAGAGCAAATATAGCTTCATGGACAGACGAACTGAGAGCAATCATAGCTTCATGGAGAGCTAAGCTTGCAGCAAACAGTCTCATGGACAACTAAGCTGGCAGTTTCCGGAGTGTCGGAATCCTACAAGGCACGGCTGGGTCCTCACAAACCCGCTTTAGCACGCACTTGCCATGGCTCCAAACCCCACTCGCTCCCTGATTTCTTTTATCCCTAAAATAGGGATTAAAGTTTTCAGTATGTATACAATGAGAAAAATACATCTCTTAGTACGTATACACAGAAATACCTCTCTCAGTATGTATACGCCTTTCGGTCTATAAATCGTGTCACAAAATATGTATACTTTTTACACAGGTTTGCGGTCTAATATTACTTACAGATTCTCCGTTTTGAGTATAGAGATAGTTTATGCAATGTAAATTCTCCTATACAAACTTGGATGCACAATGCATATGGTTATATTTCGAGTTATTTAAAAAAATCAGGGGTAACCTAGGCTAACCTCACGTAACCCTTTGACTTAACTTTATGTGAAGACTCTTGCAGTTGGATGAACTTAAAAGATGAGATGCTGTAAGAAATTATAAGTAGATATAACCCTAATTTGTAAGTCCTCGGCCAGATGACAAAACTCCAGCTGTGGGTCATCATATGGCTAAGACCCGCGTCAGGAAACACTTGTCCGTTTCCTGACGAATCTTACCTAACCTAACAATTGATTAGTGTCACTAGGGAAGAAAGTGCCACAGCTTAACTCAGCTGATGAGAACGTAACCAAACTTATCCAAATTTAGGATTATTAATTTTAGCTAGTGCTCCCTCACTTAGAATACGTATTGCTCAGTGCTGACGGCCCCGTTCAAAGCAGGAGAAATATCAGAGCTGGAACAAATACAGAGATCGTTTACGGCTCACATTGAGCCAGTAAAGTACCTAAATTATTGGGAACGCCTTCAAGTCTTGAACATGTACTCATTGGAGCAGAGGAAAGAGAGATACATGATAATATATGCCTGGAAACTACTCGAGGGCTTGGTCCCAAATCTGCACACTGCCATAACATACTGGAGTGAGAAGCAGGGGTGCGGTGGGGACACTGTATCAACATCCGGGGTCCCAGACTATTCAACATTTCACCAGAAGATATCAGAAACACTGCTGGAACAAGTGTAGAAGCCTTCAAGAGGAAACTGGACAAGTATCTTCACCAGGTGCCAGATCAACCAGGCTGTGATGGATATGTGGGGCAGGGGGCCTCCAGCAGCAACAGCCTGGTTGACCAGGCAAGCACCAGACGATGGCCGGGCTCAAAGAGTAGAGAAACTCTTCAAAGGTATATCAAAGGTAAAGGTTGCCAACAAAAAAAAAACGTTCTTACCAGTTATAAAGAAAATATATAACCAGCGACACTACATAACTTGATTATTGCAGAATTTACAGAAAGAAAACAAGGATCCACATTCAATATTACCCCTATATTTATACAGCATTATTCATGAGGAAGCTCTAAATCCGTAGGGATCACATATACAAAATTAACAAACTGCGGTTATTATTATTATAATCAAAAAGAAGCGCTAAGCCACAAGGGCTATACAGCGAAATTGCGGCTAGCCAGGGATCGAACCCCTGTTATTTTATCCCGCCTCGTGGGAAGCAAGTCAAAATCCACGACGCTCTAACCACTGGGCCATCAGTTATAATTTTATATATATATATATATATATATATATATATATATATATATATATATATATATATATATATATATATATATATATATTATATATATATATATATTATATATTGGTCAACTGGGCTTGACTTATTAAATTAATGGAGAAGTTCTAAACGTGTAGAAGCCAAACAGCACCTAAGAAATGAAAGGTAATCAGACTTGACCCAAGGAAGAGGAGGGTAGCTGCAACTCCTTGAATTAAGAGCAGCATCAAGGTGAGCAACACAGAAGGTCAGAGTAAAAATCAACACATTCACTACGCTATGAGAGCACGCAGACACAGAGGGAATGCCAGACAATCAAGTTTGATACGAGGACCGGAGGGTTGTTCCATTTCATTGGATCACGAGCCCTTCACCAGCATCAAGGTGATCCCCACTCTATTGAAGCTGATGGAATATATACCGACATTTGTGCAAATAAAAACGATATGCGGTTCATGGTGACGTTTCGTCCCTGGTGGACGAAACGTCAATAAAATACCATAAACCACATACTGTGTTTTATTAACATAAGGGCAGGGTGAATTAGCCCTCTACGTGAGATTAACATGTTAACTTCCGTTGAGGAAACAGCAAGCAGAACGATGACAAGAGCTAGAGTCAAGCAGCACTAATAACAGATATGATAACAATGGTTTACTGGTTTGGTGGGAAAAGAAGTAAACCAGGACTAAGGCCAGACCTCCAGGGTAGAACCCTATAACCTCCCCCCCCCTCCCTCTCACTGGTATGCCACAACTAAACGTGAGTTTACAGCAAACAGTTACTACATAATGATACAGCGACTGGGGTATGGAGGTTAATTACGTTTTATGGTAGGTGAAGGTCTGCAGCTCCAATTCCCTGCATCAGGAGCACTATCAACATCAAGGCTCGCTCTAAGAATATAATATATTTAATCAAATTTAGCTGGAGAAATGCAACAGTTTCAGAAAGCACTGTTCTGGTAGCTCCTGTCCATGGACGAACATAAAAACTTGTGTTGTGGTGTCTTTTGTGGCAGGTATGAAAATAAACAAGTTACTGCAATATGGGTGTGAAGCTTGGGTGTAAATGCAGCAGCGAGGAGACGGTTGGAGGCAGTGGAGATGTCCTGTCTAAGGGCAATGTGTGGTGTAAATATTATGCAAAAAATTTGGAGTGTGGAAATTAGGAGAAGGTGTGGAGTTAATAAAAGTATTAGTCAGAGGGCAGAAGAGGGGTTGTTGAGGTGGTTTGGTCATTTAGAGAGAATGGATCAAAGTAGAATGACATGGAGAGCATTTAAATCTATAGGGGAAGGAAGGCGGGGTAGGGGTCTTCCTCGAAAAGGTTGGAAGGAAGGGGTAAGGGAGGTTTTGTGGGCGAGGGGCTTGGACTTCCAGCAGGTGTGCGTGAGCGTGTTCGATAGGAGTGAATGGAGACAAATGGTATTTGGGACCTGATGATCTGTTGGAGTGTGAGCAGGGTAATATTTAGTGAAGGGATTCAGGGGAACCGGTTATTTTTATATAGCCGGACTTGAGTCCTGGAAATGGGAAGTACAATGCCTGCACTTTAAAGGAGGGGTTTGGGATATTGGCAGTTTGGAGGGATATGTTGTGTATCTTTATATGTGTATGCTTCTAGACTGTTGTATTCTGAGCACCTCTGCAAAAACAGTGATAATGTGTGAGTGTGGTGAAAGAGTTGAATGATGGTGAAAGTATTTTCTTTTGGGGGATTTTCTTTTTTTTGGGGGGTCACCCTGCCTCGGTGGGAGACAGCCGACTTGTTAAAAAAAATGAATATACATACAGAAAACAAGGACAAATAAATATAAAGCACTAATAAAATGGATAAATGAACATTTAACATCACACTTACCTTTATTGACTTATCTTTATTGACTTCACTTGACTTGTTGGTGCATGATAGACACGTAGGAGGCAAATTTATTATGCTTCAATATGACGCTAATATCATCTCTTCGGCTTATTTATCACAATTCATCTAATATGACATTATAAAAAATATTAACATAGAAACATGATATATACTCTAGAATGAATAAAATGTCATAATGTATGAGAGGAGTAAATGGTTTAAGTGTTATTGTTGGGTTTAAGGGCTGCCACTGAGACAAGCTGTGTTGGTGGCAGTGGAGGATTTTGCCAGCACCACCATCACACTTAAACATTGTATGTAATTTATAAATAAGTAAGTTTATTCAAGTATACACAAATACAGTTACATAGATTATCATACATAGCAGCATATGTGTAAAGTACCTAGGATAACCCAAGAGTCAGAGTGACTTATATATCTCCATTGGGGTCCTTTTATATTTACACTTAATATATTTATTTTTATGCTTACACTTTTATATTTACACTTACCTTGGAGGAGATGTTAGTTTAATTAGTCTGATGGAGGAGATGATGACATAGGTTTAGGGTAGTGGAAGATAGCAGGCTGCCGTATGTTTAGTGGATGTACACACATCCGCGTTAAGAGACCATACAATAAGTGTCAGGGGCCCGAGACTGTTCAACTGCCTCCCAGCATACATAAGGGGGATTACCAACAGACCCCTGGCAGTCTTCAAGCTGGCACTGGACAAGCACCTAAAGTCGGTTCCTGACCAGCCGGGCTGTGGCTCGTACGTTGGTTTGCGTGCAGCCAGCAGCAACAGCCTGGTTGATCAGGCTCTGATCCACCAGGAGGCCTGGTCACAGACCGGGCCGCGGGGGCGTTGACCCCCGGAACTCTCTCCAGGTAAACTCCAGGTAATGTAGATAAATGGTTCAGAGTACCGACAAGACTGTTGGACTGATTACATCGACTCCAGGCTGAGGGACTGATTATCTCAACCTCCTGATCTTCACCATTCTTTGTATAAGGGCTAACGAAGCCACTGCGTAGCTAAACGTTTCCTCAAAGATACCCAAGTGTTGCACATGTGTCTAATTCATCAAAGTTACTGCAGTAGTCGATTCCATAGGTCATCGTCCCTGCAGTCTGGTTTCAAACTAGGTCTCCTGGTTGATGGCCTCAGTGGTCAGTCGTCACGTGAGGTCACAGACCCTGAGCTGCTTTGGGGATTAGTGTGGACGGTTACAAAGCATGGCTTGCTTCTGCAGTGTTTTAAAAATTGAGGTTGGAGAGTTGAAGGAGGAGGTCTTGCTTCTCCAGGAGGAGATTAGGAGGCTGAAGGTCCACCTCAATGGGTCTGGGAGAGAGTGTGAGGTGGCTGGAGTTGTGGGGAATGAGGCTTCTAGCAGTGAGGTGCAGTCTGTCTCTCGCTGTGAGGAGGCTGTAGCTGGGGAGGGAGCAACGGCTACCAGCAGTGAGGTGCAGTCCAGCACCTGCTACAAGTGGCGAGTGGTTCACAGTAATGGAAGGCGCATCAGAGTAAGGAAAGTTAAGAGTGAAGATCTGAAGGTAGGAAATCGCTTCTCTGTTCTTCAGGATGAATGTACTTCAGTGGCCAGTGAAGGTAAGGGTACTACTGCCCCTGCTAATGGAGGTAAGCGCATTCTTGTGGTTGGTGACTCTCAGGTAAGATATATTGACCGTGCTTTTTGTAATAGGAATAAGAAGATGAGAGACAGAGTGTGCTTCCCTGGAGCTGGTGTTGGGGACATTGTCAACAGGCTGGATAATATCACGTCAGGTAATGGGAACAAGCCCATTATCTGTCTCAGTGCTGGTGGAAATGATATTGGGAAGGGTAGGAGAGAAGAGCTGCTAGATAAGTACAGGTCAGCTATAGATTTCATTAAGTCTAAGGGAGGGATCCCAATCATATGTAGCATCTTGCCTAGAAGGGGAGTAGGAAATGAATGGTTGTCTAGGGCAATTGGTGTAAATTGCTGGCTAGACAGATACTGCAAGGAACTTGCAATCCCATTCATTGACAACTGGAACAACTTTTATGGCAAACATGATATGTATGCAAGGGATGGGGTACATCTCTCTGGGGCTGGGGTGGTAGCACTTGCAGACTCGATTGAGAAGGCCATTGGTGAAATGCCTATGATTTTAAACTGATGGAAAGTAGAGGTATGGGTGTGTGTGGGAAACAAGCAGGTTGCAACACTTGGGTTGGAAACAGTAAATGTATAAAAGGCATTCAGCATGAAGTTATAAATAAAGACAATAGATCAGGTCAGCAAACAAAGGGGGACAGCAGAGGGCAGCAAGGGACTAGCTCCCTTAAGGTTTACTATACTAATAGCAGGAGTGTAAGAAATAAGATAGATGAGCTAAGATTAATTGCAAGTGCAGGAAACATAGATATTATTGCTATAACAGAGACCTGGCTTAATCTGAAAGATAGAGAGATGCCCTCTGAATGTCACATACAAGGCTATAAATTATTCCACACTGACAGGGTCAACAGGAAAGGTGGTGGAGTAGCGATGTATGTCAGAGACAATTTAAATTGTTGTGTTAGACAAGATATTAAATTAGAAGCGTCAGCCACTGAATCTGTTTGGTTACAGCTTCTCGAGGGCCGAGAAAAACTAATTTTGGGTGTGATTTACAGGGCCCCAAATCTTGATAGGGAGTGCAGTAAACTTCTATGGGACGAAATTCGTAAGGCATCTACATACGAAAATGTTGTGCTAATGGGAGATTTCAACTATAGACAGATTGACTGGAGCAATTTGACAGGAAATTTAGAGTCAGGTGACTTTCTTGATACGATCCAGGATTGTTTTTTAAAACAGTTTGTGACAGAGCCAACTAGGGGAAATAACCTCCTTGACTTGGTTCTTGCCAGTAGGGAAACACTAATTAATAATCTTGAGGTTAGTGATGAGCTTGGGGAAAGTGATCACAAATCACTCAGTTTTAATATATCATGGAATTCCCCTAATAATGGCAATCAAGTCTCCGTCCCTGACTTTCGCTTGGCTGATTTCATAGGACTGAAAAATTACTTAGGTGGGCTGAACTGGAATGACCTGACTAAGGGTCAGGTAGGTGGTGATGGTTGCCGATATGATGCTTTCCAGGGCATAGTTCTAGCTGCTCAGTCAAATTATGTTCCAAATAGGGAAATCAGATCAAACAAAAATGATCCTAAATGGATGAACAATAGATTAAAATATCTGATTGGTCAAAAGAGAGGCATATATAGGCAAATCAAAAGAGGAGAGGGGCAATTGAGAAATCGATATATTCAGTTAAAGAGAGAAATAAAAAAGGGAATTAGAAAAGCAAAAAGAGATTATGAGGTTAAAGTTGCAAGAGAATCGAAGACTAACCCAAAAGGATTCTTTCAGGTATACAGAAGTAAGATCAGGGACAAGATAGGCCCACTCAAAAGTTCCTCGGGTCAGCTCACTGACAGTGATAAGGAAATGTGTAGAATTTTTAACACATACTTCCTCTCAGTTTTTACACAGGAGGATACCAGCGATATTCCAGTAATGATAAATTATGTAGAACAGGACGATAATAAACTGTGCACTATTAGGGTCACAAGTGACATGGTCCTTAGGCAAATAGATAAATTAAAACCTAACAAATCCCCAGGCCCTGATGAACTGTATGCAAGGGTTCTAAAGGAATGTAAAGAGGAGCTTAGCACACCTTTGGCTAATCTTTTCAACATATCACTACAAACTGGCATGGTGCCAGATAAGTGGAAAATGGCAAATGTGATACCTATTTTCAAAACAGGTGACAGGTCCTTAGCTTCGAACTATAGACCAATAAGCCTAACCTCCATAGTGGGAAAATTTATGGAATCAATAATTGCCGAGGCAGTTCGTAGCCACCTTGAAAAGCATAAATTAATCAACGAATCTCAGCATGGTTTTACAAAGGGGCGTTCCTGCCTTACGAATTTATTAACTTTTTTCACTAAGGTATTTGAGGAGGTAGATCATGGTAATGAATATGATATTGTGTATATGGACTTCAGTAAGGCTTTTGACAGGGTCCCACATCAGAGACTATTGAGGAAAATTAAAGCACATGGAATAGGAGGAGAAATTTTTTCCTGGATAGAGGCATGGTTGACAAATAGGCAGCAGAGAGTTTGCATAAATGGGGAGAAATCAGAGTGGGGAAGCGTCACGAGCGGTGTTCCACAGGGGTCAGTGTTGGGCCCCCTGCTGTTCACAATCTACATAAACGACATAGATGAGGGCATAAAGAGCGACATCGGCAAGTTTGCCGATGAC
This sequence comes from Cherax quadricarinatus, assembly GCF_038502225.1. NCBI lineage: Eukaryota > Metazoa > Arthropoda > Malacostraca > Decapoda > Parastacidae > Cherax > Cherax quadricarinatus. The sequence continues at coordinate 5,057,303 of NC_091372.1, forward strand.
ACCAAAATAGGCCGTCGAATTCATTCTGACGAGGACATTCGAGCACTCCAGGAAGATTTGAATAGACTGATGCAATGGTCGGAGAAGTGGCAGATGCAGTTTAATATAGACAAATGCAAAGTTCTAAATGTTGGACAGGACAATAACCATGCCACATATAAACTAAATAATGTAGATCTTAATATTACGGATTGCGAAAAAGATTTAGGAGTTCTGGTTAGCAGTAATCTGAAACCAAGACAACAGTGCATAAGTGTTCGCAATAAAGCTAATAGAATCCTTGGCTTCATATCAAGAAGCATAAATAATAGGAGTCCTCAGGTTGTTCTTCAACTCTATACATCCTTGGTTAGGCCTCATTTAGATTATGCTGCACAGTTTTGGTCACCGTATTACAGAATGGATATAAATTCTCTGGAAAATGTACAAAGGAGGATGACAAAGTTGATCCCATGTATCAGAAACCTTCCCTATGAGGATAGACTAAGGGCCCTGAAACTGCACTCTCTAGAAAGACGTAGAATTAGGGGGGATATGATTGAGGTGTATAAATGGAAGACAGGAATAAATAAAGGGGATGTAAATAGTGTGCTGAAAATATCTAGCCTAGACAGGACTCGCAGCAATGGTTTTAAGTTGGAAAAATTCAGATTCAGGAAGGATATAGGAAAGTACTGGTTTGGTAATAGAGTTGTGGATGAGTGGAACAAACTCCCAAATACCGTTATAGAGGCCAGAACGTTGTGTAGCTTTAAAAATAGGTTGGATAAATACATGAGTAGATGTGGGTGGGTGTGAGTTAGACCTGATAGCTTGTGCTACCAGGTCGGTTGCCGTGTTCCTCCCTTAAGTCAATGTGACCTGACCTGACTAGGTTGGGTGCATTGGCTTAAGCCGGTAGGAGACTTGGACCTGCCTTGCATGGGCCAGTAGGCCTTCTGCAGTGTTCCTTCGTTCTTATGTTCTTATGTTCTTATGTTCAATTTGGTTACTGGTGCTGGAAGCATGTAGTTCATCGTTGGCATCTCTACCTAGCTGACCAGGAACTAACTTGTAATTCCCCTTTTGTATGAAGGGTGTTCAAAAAAGTCTTGGTCTCTTTAAATTCAATGAGTTAGTGTTCTCACTGCACCTCCACTTTCAATGTAGGTATTTTCTACCATCTGCCGAGTTTCTTTCTCTCGTAAGGATTTGAAACCAATCCCTTCAGAATTTTCCAGGTGTAACAAAAATTATGTAGTTTTCTGTCTTGGTTTCCAAGGAATACAGTTAAGGTACTTCAGGTTCTAATAATTAAGGTGCTTGACTTAAATCATACGTGCAGTGAAAGTTCCCTGAACATTCTCCAAATCTATAATGTCACCTGTTACTGTTAAAGCCCAGTTAAACTGGCAATGTGTGGTGAAAACCGAAAACTTGAAAGAATGAGACACTTGTGCAACATTTGGTAATCTTAACTGAGGAAACTTTTCGTCAGTCAATGGCTTCTTCAGTCCAATACAGAGAATAACACTCTACCCGAGTTCCCTATAAGCATCCCGGTAATTATAAAAATCCACAGCTAAAGCGTTGAAAGATAGCGAGTTGAGTGTGTTATCAAGATGATTTTGGACAGAAAACGAAATCGGGTGTCCCTCCCCCCCATCCTTCCTTCCGAGACATCTTCCATCACGCTGGATGGGGCTCATTCTGTCAGGAGACTTCAGTAGGGCAATGATATCGTCAGGTATTCCAGTAAGGGTTTATCTGCTACGGCAGCTTCAAAGGATTTGTTCCAGCATAACTAGTTACTATCACTTGGCAACTGCCATCTCTCAAGAGATGTGACCCAAGCAGCAGTACAATCAATAGCGCATTATAGGGAAGAGGTTACCAATTCAGAATATACCAGTGTAATCAATGACGAAATCGTCCATACAGAGGCAAGACCAAATCCCAAGTACGAGTACCGAAAAGAGTGCACTGATGGCTATTAAGAACAATGAAGTGCTGAGTATACAACCTTACAGTACACAGGAGTGTCTACACAACCTTTCTGTATACCGTCAGGAGAAAGTCTTGTTAAATTAACACTAAGAGTCTGTTGGTGGTTATTAATAACAATTATTAACTCAAACACAAAGTTGCTTGTCAAGACCTTGATTATAAATAACCCATGGGGAAATGAAGAGGTAATCAAGTTCGACGCAAGGAAGGAAAGAGCAAATATAATTATCTGAATCAAGAGCCCCTCGGCGGTATTTCTCCCGAGAGGAAGATGGCCTTGAAAAGCGCTCTCACTTTATGGTTAATTCAGCACTTGGCGATGAAAAATAATATTAGCAAGCAATAGGACTACTAACATTGCATACACACTTCTCATTATTCTTTGAAAAAAAAAGAAAAAACTGAGATCCATGTGAAATCTTAGAGGTCTTAAAGAATGCAGACAGCTCCTCAGCATCAACGAGGCAGCTGAGCTATGGCAAAATATTACAGACCAATAGTACTAACATGACATTTATAAAAGGCTTTGAAAGGGTGGTAAGATGACATATCACAAACCGTAGTTTATAAACCACGGTACGGGTGGGGTTGAACTCGCGGCGAGCGAGTCGTAAAACTCACTTAGGAGTTCAATCCTCGCCTGTACCGTAGTTTGTTTGCAATTGTGTCATTGCGATTTCGTGAGATATGTAGTATATAAGTGATATACAATACCGACAAGATGATGAATTAGACACATGTACAACTGTCTTCTGTAAATATTTCTCCAGTCTTCATTTTATGTCCATGTATTGTATTGATAAAGCCACTAGATGGCGAAACGTCTACAAAATAAAGATATCCAGAGGTTGCACGTGTCTTATGGAACAGCACAATCTGCACATTCCCAATCAAGATGGATTTAGAGCTGGAAGATCACGCTTGTCACATCTACTAAACCACTATGACAAGGTTACGGAAATATCAGAAGAAAACCAACTCACATGTGATTTATGCATATTTCGCAAAGACATTTGACTAATGCGATCATGGGATGACTGCACATGAAGGCTATAGGTATAAAATGGAGAGTAGGCAATATTCAACTTTCTGACACATAGAACACAGAGTAGTAAACAGACCAGAATTCAGAATTAGCCTAGCAAAAAGCTCAGTACTCCGTGGCACTGTCCTAGGCTAATGCTAGATCAACCAAGCTTTGACGGATATATGGTTCAGCATTCCATCAGCAGCAACAGTCTGGTTGACTAAACAAGCACCAGGCAATCCTGGCTCAAAGTGGGTCTGTGGGGGTATGAAAATTTTCGAAACCTGTCAAAGGTATATAAAAGGTAAAGATATGACCGAAAAAAACACAAGTACTATCACATCAAGTTAAAATTACTAGTATACCTGGAGGAAGTCTACTTGGAGGTAGTTCCGGGGGTTCACTGCTCCCATGACCAGGCCTAATTAAATTATTAATGTCAAGACTCTCCTAAAAGCTCCCCGAGGTCCCTACGGGCATATCGGTAATTATAAAAGCCATGATGAAAGCTGAACACCTTAAGCTGTTTGCAAATTTTTTAAATGTGTTCCACAGTAAGGTGCACGACACAAGCTACTCAGATGGGAGGGGAAGGAGGGTCAGGAGCATCTACTGACAAGTGGCTATGACCGAGGTGTGGGTGGCCGATCTTCAAGCGAAAGGGATTTGTCTCAAAGTGACAATTCCTGCAGAAGGAAAGCAAACACCCACATCCTACCGAGCCCTGTTTATCTTGCCTTTGGTCTGCAGGGCTCACAACATGATCCACCACTTTCCAAGGATATATCTGTGGATATGGTCCGTAAGTCACTGTATGGCAAGAGTTCGCTATACAGCAAGCGCGTTACAGCTTTTTGTCTTGGCATCCGCCCGTTCATTTCCCGGACCAACATGGTCCAGGTTAACTACCTCAAAATTACGTATTTAAGAGTGATGGACTGATTCACATCGTCTTTACATCTTTACTGCCTCCTCTGTACTCGACTGAATAAGTCTACTGTGTCGGCGAAACGTTTATGAATAAAGATACCTAACATGCGTCTTATAAAAATAGCTCAACAAAAATTCCAAATCCCACATCCTTGTGACTGTGTGGACACGAGCTAACTCTTCCTGGATCTTGTGGACCACCGGGTGGACAGAAGCATACTTGGCCAGGACAAAATACATTGGGAATCTGAGTACACTGAACCGAAATCCAATAAGCTAGCTATCAGGGCTAGAGCAACAGGTATTGCGTGGAACTCCGCAGGGAACACACATTCTCTTAATAGGTGTACACAGTCCTCCCTAGTAATCACAGCAAAGCCAACAGTAAAAAAAAAAAAAAGACCTTTATCATTGAAGCATGAAAGAAATCATGTCCCAAGAAATTAGCCAAGGCTGTCACCATGACTCGATACTTAGGCGTCCCTAACCACTGCTTACAAAGACGAACCTCAGGCACTGTTCAAGGAGGGCAAGGAGAGAAGCCGACCTCTCTAATTTCAGACTCACTGAGACCATAATACAGGAGACGGGGCCCGCATCCGAATGCCAAACAATACAGACTCTTAACAGGGGGAGAGTATGGAATGCAATCATTCCAGGCTGAGTATGGAGCGAAATCTACTCCTTGACTAGCTCATCCTGCTGCACTTGCTAAATCCTGTTAATCTAGGGATCGATTTAATCCCTAGGTGAGCAGGATTTAGCAAGTGTAGCAGGAAAACCCAGTCGAGGTGTAGATCTGACCGCCATACTCCAGCCTGGGATGGCACAAGACCACACTCAGTCGGAGCACTGTCTTCTAATCAGCCTCCCACGCAATGCCACAGACCACCATAAGAAAAAAAAAGGGGGGGGAGGCGAAGATATAATATCGTCAAGTTGTTTCATTTCTGTTGGGTCGTTCTAGAACCACAAATGTCGCTTGCTAACATGCCATATACTGCGGCAATTTTCAAGTGGACCCGGTAAGAGCTCTAGGTCTACAAAGGAATGGGTTGCCTCCCGATGAGCCTGTTTTTATAAAATGACAGGACCACTGCGATCTTCCACTGAGCCCTGCACATAGTTCACATTTATTATGCAACGTTAAGAAAGTTAGAAGTTAAGAGCACATGGGTACTGGGACGTAATCAGGTTTGATGCTAAGGGAAGAGTGAGTTCCAGTTCCTTAGATTAATAACCTTTCACTAGCATTACGGCACTCAACTTGAAAGTTGCCAAAGGGGTAAAATTCTTGAAGACATGGTCCAACTGAGGAGATGTAGGAAACTGTTGGACTGAAGAGATGCTACGAGTGTTGCAGCACATAAACAACAGCACCAAGCTCAGCTGTCATACCAATGCCCATATAAATTCAAGGAATGAGAGTAGAACTTTATTTGGTTCATTAATGAGAGATAATAGATTTCCACACATTTGTACTGTAGAACGTCTGGAGACAACTGGAAGCCTAGAGGGGGGAGTTGTATAATTTACAAAGTACTAGAACCATTATATAATTCGGTAATCCTAGCAAAATGTTTGCATCATTAATAATTGGCTATTGTTATTAATTTTCTGATATTTAAACAATTTAATACCAATTTCCTACTACCATGATTAATTTACTGTCATTTTACACATGAAATAACAATAAAAAATTTAAGTCCATTTGTTGAAGTTCATATATAATAGCATAAGAATGAAGGCACAGTGCCGCAGGTCTACTGGCACGTCCTAGGCAGGTTCAATTCTCACCCACTCAAATAACTTGCCAACCTAGATTTAAAGTTACTCAATGACGCTGCCTGGAAATTTGTTCCACACATCTACAACACTACAGTCAAACCAGTACTTCCCTATATCCTTTCTAAATCAAAATTTCTCCATCCTAAGCCCATTGCTGCGAGTTCTGTCTTGGTTATTCTCAATGCGCTATTTACATCCCTTGTATTCATGTTTTCCATTTGTGCACTGCAATCATGTCTTCTCTAATTATATGCCTATCCACAGAGTGCAAGTTCAACGTCTTCAGCCTTTCTTCATAGGAATAGTTTCAGATACACGAGAACAACCTTGTCATCTTCCTCTGAATATTTATGTCCATCCTGTAATATGGAGACCAGAAATGACCGGCATACTGTAAATAAAGTCTAACCAAAGATATATGAAGTAGAAGTATAACCTGAGGACTTCTATTATTTATACTTCTTAATATGAAGCCAAGAATCCCATCAGCTTTACTGCAAACATTTATTGTAGATGAATGGTTCAAAGAACCGACACGTTATAAGAACATAAGAAAGGAGGAACACTGCAGTAGGTATGTTGGCCCATACTAGGCAGGTCATTTGCAATCCATCCCACTAACAAAACATTTACCATAAGAACATAAGAAAGGAGGAACACTGTAGTAGGCCTGTTGGCCTACTGCAGTGTGCCTCCTTTAATCTTTCTCGCATTCACTTTGACTATATTTAGCTTATAAGTGCCATACTTTGTTTTCATTAATTACTGATTCCTTCAAATATAATTTAATTTAACCATAATTTAGTTCAGTTTGTAAGCCACGGCAAATTTTAACAAAGGGAGATTATTATAATCATGGGGAAGCGCTAAACCCGAAGGATTATACAGGGCCTGTGGAACCGGGGTAGAGGACGGAAAGTATTCAGACTTAATTCAGGGAACCGGAGCACAGATCCAATTCCCTAGATCAAGAGCCCCTCACCACCGTCAAGGAACCTCCCTTGAAAACACAAAGAGAAATCCTCCCGATATTTATGCATGCAAAAAAAAAGTATGCCCTATTTCTTTACCAACTTCAAGAAAGTTTATTAACATGTCATCAACATTAATGATGGACTCCAGATCAGGAAAGTACTGTACTTTCGTGGTAATCTGTGGCTACTTTCATACTGCAGTGGTGTTTAAACAGAGCTTGTACAACCAATTAGGTGAACCCAGGCAGCTGCTAGGGTGGTAATAATTGTGACAGGGAGGGAGGGGAGGGATGGCGGATGAAAAATGGTATATTCTGCATTGGCATCAATTTCACGGCTCTCCTTCGTGCTATATGATAGGTTGGTAGACGACAACCATCCAGGGAGGTATTATCTTTCTGCCAAATGAATGTGTAATGAAAACTTTTTTTTGCACTGGAAGGATTTTTCCTATCTCGTGAACACGTAAGATGACAGGTATATCTCACACATATCTACCTGCATTCAGTACACACGTGCTTTTACTTTCCTATGTGATTCTTAACAGTTCTTAATCCTGTCATATTTCTTTTCCAGCCTAGGAGGCCTAGTCTGAAACCTGGCCCTGGGAAAGACTCTCTCCAGAACCAGTGACAAAAAAAAAAAAACCTATTCAACTGTACAAAAAAAAAGTTGCAATCGCTATATATTATTCTTATTTACCTTTCATTTTTGTCATTAAATTGGGCATAAGGGAAAGCGCCTGAAATAATCTTCCAGAACACCAAATACCCTTAAAATACTATTTATTTAGTTTAAAACAAGCCATCAAGTGCACTGCAGAAAACTAGCACAAATTTGACAAAAAAAATACATGTTAACACAGGAGTAATTATAATAAAAAAAAATGCTAGAATTCAGGGATATTATCAATGAGAAGAAACCAAGAATAATCTAACCATTTTATAAGAGACTGTATTTGAAACAAATTACTCAGTGTTGAGGATACAGCAGGAAAGGAGAGGAGACAGTAAGGGTGACAGTAAGGGTGACAGTAAGGAAGGATGACAGTAAGGAAGGATGACAGTAGGGAAGGATGACAGTAGGGAAGGATGACAGTAGGGAAGGATGACAGTAGGGAAGGAAAGAAGACAGTAGGGAAGGGAAGAAGACAGTAGGGAATGAAAGGAAAATAACAATACGCAATGGTAAAAAAAAAAAAAACAGTAGCCATTAGAAATTGAAAACCAAAACACAGTTGGAATTTTTGTTGCAGAAACAGAGAAACTCGTGGTTGTCTCTGCACCAACCTTTGTAATGACAGTCAACAATACTGCTTACTGTAATGACAAATGGTAAACAATTATGCTTACTGTAATGACTAATCAATGATCAACAACACTGCTTAATTTAATGATTTTATTTACGAGTCAACATAGTAATGAAACAACACAAGTGAGAGAAGGCAACACACCGTCAATATAACACCTTGTATTTACCACAACAGAAGACTTTTCAACTATCTAAATCCACCAGGAAAGAGAGATCATATTCTACTGCAAATAATTAATATGAGATGACAAGATTATATGACAAAAAAATACAATATTTTAAAACAATAAAGAAACTAAATAAAATATCATAAGGCAGGAATAAATAACTTATAAAAAGAATTTTGTCCTTATATTATATATATATATATATATATATATATATATATATATATATATATATATATATATATATATATATATATATAATATAGGGAGATACCACCTCTAGAACTGTCGTAGGGACCCTCATCCTCAGAGAAAAGAATAAACTTGCAATCTTGATGCCCATGATGCTCTGTATCTCCTCACAAGGTGTCTTATTATGCCAAGACTCACTCACTTCTTGAGGTGTGCACCCTCTTTTGACAACCCAACACTCGATGAATATGATACACACCTGAGATCAACTTTTAAGAAGGCACTGACTTCGCCGTCTCGTTGCCAAAGCAGCAGTGAGAAACATTCGCCTAGAAGCTGCCACTTTACTCCAGCCACACCAACTGGGCTTTGGGGTCTCTCAAGGCAGTGAAGCCGCAGCTCATGCGGCAAGGGCCTACATCAGGGACCTACCAGAAGACAAGGCCATAGTCAAACTTGATTTTAGAAATGCCTTTAATATGGTGAAGAGAGATGCTGTTTTGCCAGCTGTTCGGGTTCGGTTCCCCAGTCTCTTTCCCTTCATTTCAGCCGGCTACAGCAAACCCTCAATTCTTTTGTTTGGAGAACATGAAATTCAATCATCAGAGGGTGTTCAGCAGGGTGACCCACTTGCTCCACTTCTCTTCTGCTTGGCAGTAAGAGAACTAACTTCCAGCCTACGCAGTGAGCTCAATATCTGGTACCTGGATGACGGCACTCTGGCAGGTACTGAAGAGTCCCTGGTGGGGGACCTACAACTGGTGAAAACACAGGGAGAAGACTTGGGACTCATCCTCAATCCCTCCAAGTGTGAAATCATCACAGCAAACCAGGAAATAATCAATGCTGTGCGAAGAATCCTCCCAGAAGTCTCAACTACAACTCCGTCCAACAGTACCTTCTTGGGGGCACCGCTGGGTTACCAGGCCATCGATACTGTCCTCAGGGACAAATTGAATGACCTGATGAGAATGGAGGAGAGAATAAGCAATCTTGATGCCCATGATGCTCTGTATCTCCTCACAAGGTGTCTTACTATGCCAAGACTCACTCACTTCTTGAGGTGTGCACCCTCTTTTGACAACCCAACACTCGATGAATATGATGCACACCTGAGATCAACTTTTAAGAAGGCACTGAACCTGTCACTAGAGGATGAGCAATGGGATCAGGCAACCCTCCCAGTGCGACTGGGAGGTATAGGGGTGCGTAAAGCAACGCATGTTGCTTTACCTGCTTTTCTGTCTTCGTGTTTGGCATCCAGTGCATTAGTCAAGAAGATAGTGCCCGAACGCTTGAGAGACGTGGTAGGAGCTCAAGACCCCAGGTTTACTGAAGCAGCGATTCGGTGGGACACCCTTGCAGACTCCTCCAGTAGACCAGCTCCTCCCAAACAGCACAAATAGTCCCACTGGGACAAACCGATCATGGAAAAAATCGCCAACACAATGCTCTCCAATGCTTCAGGAAAGAGCAAAGCTCCTCTTCTGGCAGTGAAGGCACCACACTCAGGAGATTTCCTGTTAGCTGTTCCCAATTCCTCCCTGGGCACCCGTCTCGACCCACAGGCCATTCGGATTGGTGTTGCTCTTCGCCTAGCCGCCCCCATCCTCACCGAACATGGGTGTATTTGCGGCAGGGCTACAGCTGATCAATTCGGACTTCATGGTCTCGTGTGTCACACAGCAGAAGGGAAGTATGCCAGACATGAGGAGGTCAATGACATAATAAAGAGAAGCCTCGCCACAGCCCGTTGCCCAGCTCAACGGGAACCCCAAGTGCAGAGGTCTGACGGAAGTCAAAAGCGTCCTGATGGAGCCACTATGCTACCCTGGAAGGATGGAAAGCAGATTGCCTGGGACTACACCTGTGCCGCCACACTGGCAGACACCTACTTGCCATACTTCGTAGTGGAAGGGGGTGGAGCTGCCAGCCACAGAGAGACCCAGAAGATCCGAAAATATGAAGACCTTCCCCCTTGCTATAACTTCATTCCAATAGGGTCAGAGACCCTTGGAGCAT
>NC_091372.1:5072699-5087699 GCF_038502225.1 Cherax quadricarinatus
AACATACGAACCACAGCCCAGATGATCCGGCACCGACTTACTTTCTTATTTGTTGGGAATTGCGTTGGTACCGTCCACTGTGGGCAGCGGCAGTGCATGTCAGTAGGCGTGTCTACTACCCTAGGCATGAGTGAGTGTTAGCTGGTGACCTACATATACCCCAGCCTACTCACCCCGGCGTCACTTGACCTTTAATATTTGGCTGCCACATGTTTAACTTAAAAGAATATGCAGACTCTGCCTCTCTTGTGTGGCACAACTTGTAGTATAGGATGTGATATCTCTTATGGCTGCAATAGGACAGCTGCTGTGGGTAGTATAGCAGTTGCTGCTGACAGTATAGTAGTTGCTGCTGACAGTACAGTATAGTAGTTGCTACTGACAGCACAGTAAATAGTTGCTACTGACAGTACAGTATAGTAGTTGCTACTGACAGTACAGTATAGTAGTTGCTACTGACAGTACAGTATAGTAGTTGCTACTGACAGTACAGTATAGTAGTTGCTACTGACAGTACAGTATAGTAGTTGCTATTGACAGTACAGTATAGTAGTTGCTACTGACAGTACAGTATAGTAGTTGCTACTGACAGTACAGTATAGTAGTTGCTGCTGACAGTACAGTATAGTAGTTGCTACTGACAGTACAGTATAGTAGTTGCTACTGACAGTACAGTATAGTAGTTGCTACTGCCAGTACAGTATAGTAGTTGCTACTGACAGTACAGTATAGTAGTTGCTACTGACAGTACAGTATAGTAGTTGCTACTGACAGTACAGTATAGTTGTTGCTACTGACAGTACAGTATAGTAGTTGCTACTGACAGCACAGTAAATAGTTGCTACTGACAGTACAGTATAGTAGTTGCTACTGACAGCACAGTAAATAGTTGCTACTGACAGTACAGTATAGTAGTTGCTACTGACAGCACAGTAAATAGTTGCTACTGACAGTACAGTATAGTAGTTGCTACTGACAGTACAGTAAGTATAGTAGTTGCTACTGACAGTACAGTATAGTAGTTGCTACTGACAGTACAGTATAGTAGTTGCTACTGACAGCACAGTAAATAGTTGCTACTGACAGTACAGTATAGTAGTTGCTACTGACAGTACAGTATAGTAGTTGCTACTGACAGTACAGTATAGTAGTTGCTACTGACAGTACAGTATAGTAGTTGCTACTGACAGTACAGTATAGTAGTTGCTACTGACAGTACAGTATAGTAGTTGCTACTGACAGTACAGTATAGTTGCTACTGACAGTACAGTATAGTAGTTGCTACTGACAGTACAGTATAGTAGTTGCTGCTGACAGTACAGTATAGTAGTTGCTGCTGACAGTACAGTATAGTAGTTGCTGCTGACAGTACAGTATAGTAGTTGCTACTGACAGTACAGTCTAGTAGTAGCTACTGACAGTACAGTCTAGTAGTTGCTACTGACAGTACAGTCTAGTAGTTGCTACTGACAGTACAGTATAGTAGTTGCTACTGACAGTACAGTATAGTAGTTGCTACTGACAGTACAGTATAGTAGTTGCTACTGACAGTACAGTATAGTAGTTGCTGCTGACAGTACAGTATAGTAGTTGCTACTGACAGTACAGTATAGTAGTTGCTACTGACAGTACAGTAGTTGCTACTGACAGTACAGTATAGTAGTTGCTACTGACAGTACAGTATAGTAGTTGCTACTGACAGTACAGTATAGTAGTTGCTACTGACAGTACAGTATAGTTGTTGCTACTGACAGTACAGTATAGTAGTTGCTACTGACAGCACAGTAAATAGTTGCTACTGACAGTACAGTATAGTAGTTGCTACTGACAGCACAGTAAATAGTTGCTACTGACAGTACAGTATAGTAGTTGCTACTGACAGCACAGTAAATAGTTGCTACTGACAGTACAGTATAGTAGTTGCTACTGACAGTACAGTAAGTATAGTAGTTGCTACTGACAGTACAGTATAGTAGTTGCTACTGACAGTACAGTATAGTAGTTGCTACTGACAGCACAGTAAATAGTTGCTACTGACAGTACAGTATAGTAGTTGCTACTGACAGTACAGTATAGTAGTTGCTACTGACAGTACAGTATAGTAGTTGCTACTGACAGTACAGTATAGTAGTTGCTACTGACAGTACAGTATAGTAGTTGCTACTGACAGTACAGTATAGTAGTTGCTACTGACAGTACAGTATAGTTGCTACTGACAGTACAGTATAGTAGTTGCTACTGACAGTACAGTATAGTAGTTGCTGCTGACAGTACAGTATAGTAGTTGCTGCTGACAGTACAGTATAGTAGTTGCTACTGACAGTACAGTCTAGTAGTAGCTACTGACAGTACAGTCTAGTAGTTGCTACTGACAGTACAGTCTAGTAGTTGCTACTGACAGTACAGTATAGTAGTTGCTACTGACAGTACAGTATAGTAGTTGCTACTGACAGTACAGTATAGTAGTTGCTACTGACAGTACAGTATAGTAGTTGCTGCTGACAGTACAGTATAGTAGTTGCTACTGACAGTACAGTATAGTAGTTGCTACTGACAGTACAGTAGTTGCTACTGACAGTACAGTATAGTAGTTGCTACTGACAGTACAGTATAGTAGTTGCTACTGACAGTACAGTATAGTAGTTGCTACTGACAGTACAGTATAGTTGCTACTGACAGTATAATATAGTAGTTGCTACTGACAGTACAGTAATTGCTACTGAAAGCATATTATAGTTGTTGCTACTGACAGTACAGTATAGTTGTTGCTACTGACAGTACAGTATAGTAGTTGCTACTGACAGTACAGTATAGTAGTTGCTACTGACAGTATAATATAGTAGTTGCTACTGACAGTACAGTAATTGCTACTGACAGTACAGTATAGTAGTTGCTACTGACAGTATAATATAGTAGTTGCTACTGACAGTACAGTATAGTAGTTGCTACTGACAGTACAGTATAGTAGTTGCTACTGACAGTACAGTATAGTAGTTGCTACTGACAGTATAATATAGTAGTTGCTACTGACAGTACAGTAATTGCTACTGACAGTACAGTATAGTAGTTGCTACTGACAGTACAGTATAGTAGTTGCTACTGACAGTACAGTATAGTAGTTGCTACTGACAGTACAGTATAGTAGTTGCTACTGACAGTACAGTATAGTAGTTGCTACTGACAGTACAGTATAGTAGTTGCTACTGACAGTACAGTATAGTAGTTGCTACTGACAGTACAGTATAGTTGCTACTGACAGTACAGTATAGTAGTTGCTACTGACAGTACAGTATAGTAGTTGCTGCTGACAGTACAGTATAGTAGTTGCTGCTGACAGTACAGTATAGTAGTTGCTGCTGACAGTACAGTATAGTAGTTGCTACTGACAGTACAGTCTAGTAGTAGCTACTGACAGTACAGTCTAGTAGTTGCTACTGACAGTACAGTCTAGTAGTTGCTACTGACAGTACAGTATAGTAGTTGCTACTGACAGTACAGTATAGTAGTTGCTACTGACAGTACAGTATAGTAGTTGCTACTGACAGTACAGTATAGTAGTTGCTGCTGACAGTACAGTATAGTAGTTGCTACTGACAGTACAGTATAGTAGTTGCTACTGACAGTACAGTAGTTGCTACTGACAGTACAGTATAGTAGTTGCTACTGACAGTACAGTATAGTAGTTGCTACTGACAGTACAGTATAGTAGTTGCTACTGACAGTACAGTATAGTTGTTGCTACTGACAGTACAGTATAGTAGTTGCTACTGACAGCACAGTAAATAGTTGCTACTGACAGTACAGTATAGTAGTTGCTACTGACAGCACAGTAAATAGTTGCTGCTGACAGTACAGTATAGTAGTTGCTACTGACAGCACAGTAAATAGTTGCTGCTGACAGTACAGTATAGTAGTTGCTACTGACAGTACAGTAAGTATAGTAGTTGCTACTGACAGTACAGTATAGTAGTTGCTACTGACAGTACAGTATAGTAGTGCTACTGACAGCACTTAAATAGTTGCTACTGACAGTACAGTATAGTAGTTGCTACTGACAGTACAATATAGTAGTTGCTACTGACAGTACAGTATAGTAGTTGCTACTGACAGTACAGTATAGTAGTTGCTACTGACAGTACAGTATAGTAGTTGCTACTGACAGTACAGTATAGTAGTTGCTACTGACAGTACAGTATAGTTGCTACTGACAGTACAGTATAGTAGTTGCTACTGACAGTACAGTATAGTAGTTGCTGCTGACAGTACAGTATAGTAGTTGCTGCTGACAGTACAGTATAGTAGTTGCTACTGACAGTACAGTCTAGTAGTAGCTACTGACAGTACAGTCTAGTAGTTGCTACTGACAGTACAGTCTAGTAGTTGCTACTGACAGTACAGTATAGTAGTTGCTACTGACAGTACAGTATAGTAGTTGCTACTGACAGTACAGTATAGTAGTTGCTACTGACAGTACAGTATAGTAGTTGCTGCTGACAGTACAGTATAGTAGTTGCTACTGACAGTACAGTATAGTAGTTGCTACTGACAGTACAGTAGTTGCTACTGACAGTACAGTATAGTAGTTGCTACTGACAGTACAGTATAGTAGTTGCTACTGACAGTACAGTATAGTAGTTGCTACTGACAGTACAGTATAGTTGCTACTGACAGTATAATATAGTAGTTGCTACTGACAGTACAGTAATTGCTACTGACAGCATATTATAGTTGTTGCTACTGACAGTACAGTATAGTTGTTGCTACTGACAGTACAGTATAGTAGTTGCTGACAGTACAGTATAGTAGTTGCTACTGACAGTATAATATAGTAGTTGCTACTGACAGTACAGTAATTGCTACTGACAGTACAGTATAGTAGTTGCTACTGACAGTATAATATAGTAGTTGCTACTGACAGTACAGTATAGTAGTTGCTACTGACAGTACAGTATAGTAGTTGCTACTGACAGTACAGTATAGTAGTTGCTACTGACAGTACAGTATAGTAGTTGCTACTGACAGTACAGTAATTGCTACTGACAGTACAATATAGTAGTTGCTACTGACAGTACAGTATAGTAGTTGCTACTGACAGTACAGTATAGTAGTTGCTACTGACAGTACAGTATAGTAGTTGCTACTGACAGTACAGTATAGTAGTTGCTACTGACAGTACAGTATAGTAGTTGCTACTGACAGTACAGTATAGTATAGTAGTTGCTGCTGACAGTACAGTATAGTAGTTGCTACTGACAGTACAGTATAGTAGTTGCTACTGACAGTACAGTATAGTTGTTGCTACTGACAGTACAGTATAGTAGTTGCTACTGACAGTATAATATAGTAGTTGCTACCGACAGTACAGTAATTGCTACTGACAGCATATTATAGTTGTTGCTGCTGACAGTACAGTATAGTTGTTGCTACTGACAGTATAATATAGTAGTTGCTACTGACAGTACAGTAATTGCTACTGACAGCATATTATAGTTGTTGCTGCTGACAGTACAGTATAGTTGTTGCTACTGACAGTACAGTATAGTAGTTGCTACTGACAGTACAGTATAGTAGTTGCTACTGACAGTATAATATAGTAGTTGCTACTGACAGTACAGTAATTGCTACTGACAGCATATTATAGTTGTTGCTGCTGACAGTGCAGTATAGTTGTTGCTAATATCGACATAGCACAATAGTTACCACAGACAGTATAGTAGTTGCTATCGGTATAGCACAGAAGTTACCACAAGCAGTATAGTAGTTACTGTTCTCAGTATACTAGTTACAACAGCAGTATCCTAATTACTCACATTTGCTACGTGACATCACAACCCAAATGACATCAGTTCGTTCCTATCCTAGTTTAAACCAGCAGAGTATTACGAAGGATATTTAGCTGGATTGTTTGCTGCCATTTACAAGTACCGAGGCTTACGGGTTACCAACCTCTGGGAGGATACCTGTGAACAGTTTCAAGAGTTTTCCTATCCTCTTAGTCTGACCTAGGCCATGTTTTTATTGTTCAAGCAGGTTGTTGCTGGTAGCAAAATATTCATTACAAATATACTTACATCAGTAACAGATGCATAAATTGCAAAATTTAACCCGTATCATTTGATCCAAGGAATTGAAGCTACCTTCCATACCCTTGGATGGAATTGATTCATCAGGTTTATGACTGGAAGGTTCAAGCTGGCTACTAGAAGGTTCAAGTTGGAAACTGGAAACAGAAAGGTTCAACAACCTACCTGGAGACTTGGAAGGTTCAGTTATAATTAGAAGCAAGCGCTAAACCCACTAGGGTCATACAGCGCTGCCTGGAAGGCTCTCATCGGCTACATTTTACATAAGGAAGAGGGGCAGCTCTCTGGATCAATATCATAATATAACTACCTGCCCCATCCCGCCCCCTGGTGCTATTATAATAAAAAAGAAGCGCTAAGCCACAAGGGCTATACAGCGCCCTGGTGCTATGACTTAAGAGTTTAGGGTTTCTCCAATAATATGATCACTGTCTTTTATTTTTTTTAGTGTCCTTTACATATATTAAGCCTCTGTACACCTCTCATGGCTCTTGATCCAAGGAATTGGATTTTCCTAGTATTTCCTGGATAGAATCTGCCTCCCATTTTTTTACATTATCTTTCTATACGTTTTTTTTTACGTTTTGCATATTTCTTTTGTAAGATTTTGACTTCCATCTTCGAAATTTTTTTTTAGTCATTCTGTACATTACATTATCTTGAACATGTTTCTACATTTAATAAATTATGTATATTCTGAAAAAGCGTTAAACCTGTTACTCTTGTACGTGTACACTATCTAGTACACGTAGTCTGATACATGTACATATAGTGCCTAGTGCATGTACATTATCTAGAATATGAAATATCTAGCATATGTACATTACCTAGTACATGAAGTGTCTAATATATGTACATTACCTAGTAGTGTATTACATGTACATTATTCTGTACATGTACTGAAGTGTCTAACACATGTACATTATCTGGTACATGTACATAAAGTGTCTAGTACATGTACATTATCTACATGTACACTGCCTGGCACATGTACACTGGCTGGCACATGTACACTGCCTGGCACATGTACACTGCCTGGCACATGTACACTGGCTGGCACATGTACACTGCCTGGCACATGTACACTGCCTGGCACATGTACACTGGCTGGCACATGTACACTGCCTGGCACATTATCTCGTACACGTTGGCAGTTTCACATTGTTCTAAACTTGTTTAATACACCATGATAACATTAATTGATGTTGAAGGATTAGTGATCCAAGGCAGTGGATCAACCCTCCTCTTCCTTGAATCAAACCTGATTATCTCCCATTCTCCAGGCGCTCCATCACCTTCATGGGTTTAGCGCTTCCACAGTATTACTCACTGAGCTTCATGAAGTCTGAAGCTCACTTGACACCATACTTAACGTTCCTCAAGGTGTTCTTGATCCGAGGAACTGGACTTTTCCTCCATTGGATACAACCTGAACGCCTTTTATTCCATAGGATATAACTTTGATAGAGTTTAGACTCCCGGGGCCCGGCCATAGGCCAGGCTCGTCCAGTGCTACAGTATAACACGCGTATAATACTCGTGAATGGCAGTATAGGATTATCAAAGGCTATTTCATTTCATCCATGGAGAAACTCTTGATCCAATTACTTGGATCAAGAGTCCCTTGAGGGGCATCAAGAACCTCCCTGAAGAAATTAAATTCTGTACACATTATAATCGCAGAGCGTTAAACCCATACGAGTCATGCAAAGCTGTAAACTACAAAAATTTGCAATATAATAAGGTAACGGGGAAGCAAAGTGCTATTAATTGGTCAATAACTTTATTTCTTATACAAATCTTGTGTATGGTAGAGCGGTGGCCGTGTGAACCGACCACCGGAAGCTGAGTACCAGATGAGAATTGTAGACTGTCCATTTTACCAATGGACAAGACTTACTAGTATATATACATCTTTTATCACCTCAAACACGCTGCCACTGTGTTGGCAACATAGTGTGTAACCCTTTTCCATTCACCCCCGAAAAAATAATACTCCAAAAGTATATATAAATATGTAGATATATACCTCAGGAACTTCACAGTACAACAGCAAACTGTAATGAGCAATGTTGCCATATGAGCAAGAACTACGTGTAAAATATAAGTCTTTTCCTAGGACGAGCTTCAGTGGTTAATAGTCACTGAATCATTACACATGACTTTCAATACAATACTATGAAACACTTTAAAAGTTAACACTGCATTTGTAAGAAAATTTCAGCAAGGAAGGGTAGGATGCAAATTTAAAGCTTCCTGTTGAAACCTTTCACAGGAGTTTGGCTCGTCATTTGAAGAAACGTGTTGGGGTGGCATAGCGAAAGTGTGAAGGAGGTTGTAAACACTATTGTAAGAACTGGACTAGTAGCAGACGCGTCCTCAGGGGAAACCTGCCAGCAGCAAAGCTAGAAAAGACCGCCAGGCCTCCAACACGTCCTCCTCTGACTAACTTGGGGGTGTTTCTCAATATGAGAAACTTATTGGGTGCAGGAGGTGCGTGCTGGGGTAGACTAAATGTTTATCACATGCCCTTCACATGGGTGACGATGGCAGGCACAGGAGGGAGTGTACCTTTGTAATGGGAAAGACGCTCCTTCTCCAGTGACTGTGCTAAGAGATACTCAGCACCTTGTGTATCAAAATATTCTCCTCCCGGCCACATAGGCTTCATCGCGGCATGTGGCTGGGAGGTTGGCAGGAAATTCATCTTAAGTCTTAACAAGCAATAGCCATTTTACAAACTGACTATATGAAGCACAGCAGTAACTTCTTGAGACAAGCTAATGTGATATGAATGAGCCTGGTCAAGTTTCCAGGACATTACGAGGGCCAAAAGTGAGGCAGATGACCCTTTTGTAGCAGCTGCCTGGGGTTCCGTACAGAATCGGGACCACGGAGACCTACATGACTTGTCTTATTGCATAACTTTAGCTGACTACCTGCATCATGACCACTTTAAACACTATATTCCTGCTGGTAAACATCTTAACAAAAATTACAATGCGAGGAGTAGAGGTGAAGGATCGTGCAAGCACAGGTCCGGAGAGTGCAGGACGCACTTGGAATGACAAAATGGTTGGCCAAGGCCGGGTCGGCGTCTCTACACCTCCAGTCGGGCTTTTCATGTTCCCGCAAAAGCCAAGCAAAATTTAAGTCTCACGCTCTAAACTCCATATATATATTTTGCTATCAATAGTTTAAGGCCAACAAAAATAATCTGTACAAACTTACTAAATCTCAATGGAGTATATACAGAATTCTAAGCTATTTCGCCATATCGGCAATAATAATGAATTATGAGCCTAAATATAAAGGTGCCTCTGGCGTCCGTGGACGGGCAGTTGCTGCCCGCTGAAGTGTTGCACACTGTTCACGTAGCTTATGAGTACACTGCATTAGCTGGTGTGGGTAGGGCAGAGTAGAGCACCAGCATAGTGGTGTAGTGGAGGTGTTGCTGTGGAGGGAGTGAAGTGGGTGGCTCAGGTGTTGGAGGTGTGGCGGGGCTGCTGGATCTGCTGCAGCGCTTCTTGAGTAGCATACTGCCGGAGAACAGTATTCTCATACTCCAGTTGCGAGATGCGCTCCATCAGCTCCGTGATCTTCTCCTTCAGCACCTCCACCTCCTCACGCACAGCGAACATCAGATGCGACTTCACCAGATCCTGAAAAAATAAAAAAAAAAATCACGTTATATAAGAGCATTAAAAAGGGTACATTGCAGTAGGCCTTCTGACCCAAACTAAACACGTCAAATTTACATCCAACCATTCTTACTAATGCATGTCCAACACACCAAGTACTTGCTACAATACCAAGACGTAAGTTTTCAAGATTAAACAGTCTATTTCCACCAAATCCCAGATCAATTAGGCTATTATAGCTAACAGAACCAGCAGGCTCCAAACAGCAACAGTTTGGTTGAACACACAACTGACTGAAAAGCCTGGCCCCAAGCCGGGTTGTGAGGGTATAAAAATAAAACTCGAAACACGTCACAGGTATATTAAAAAATACTCTTCTACTTGGCAGTTACATTTAAACCTAAAAAATATATATAACATCAAAGGAAGACCCAGCCAGGAATCACAGAAAAAATAATTACTCCCTCAGCTTCGTGATCTAGAGCAAACCTACCTAAAATCAATTTGCTAAACATATACAAACAAGCAACTAAAGCTGAATGGATGCTTTATAAAGACAACTTTTCGAATTGAGATCAAGCTTAAAACTTAGTCTCCAAGGAAAACATCTTCAAAAGTATTCATTCTTTGCTTCACATAGCTAAATTTCAGCAGTAACTACCATGACTTACTTTACTGACACATCATCGAACTCATCGAGGCAAGGAGGCTAACGTAGGAAGTGTAGTGATGGTGGAGGTAGTGGGGTGAGAATTTGGCAAGGTGCGCACTCGACCAGGTTATTTCAAGCCTATGGCTACCACCTGTGAAACATGCCAGTTCCCCATCCACTCTCACCCCAACAACTAAAGTCCAACACCAAAACAAAGACCAGGCATAAAAAACAATGTTACGCTCAATCTTCCCTTTAAGGCAAGTGTTGATGCTGGTAAAAGTCTCTTGATCCTGGAAACCGGAGTTATTCTCCTGATTGCTTCCCATTCCCCAGGCTCTATATAGCCCCCTTAAACATAATACGCTCATTCTTACTACTGATACACGTTTTCCAAGCTGTCTGTGACGAATGGGGAAAGGTTAGGGTGTGGCCCGTTAAGGGGTAGTTGATCCCACCGTTCCTTCTCAACAAAACCACGGCCTCTGACCTATCTTTATCTCAAGCAGTTATCTACAGTCAACCCTTCCATTTTCACAATGGTCACGTATCTTCACTTAGAAATAGTATATATCTGAAGTGGCAGCAAGTGATTTGATTCAAAATAAGCTTCTCGGTCTACTACAAAGGGAAGTGATAGCACAACATTAATTCACTTGTACTCCATACTATATTATCCAGCTAGCAAAACACTTTACGAAAAGATTCTTAAAAATGAATGATAGCTAGTAGTTCTATATAGACCATGATCATACCACTTTTTAGTTAATAAACTTACCAAGTCGGGAACAAAGAAGAGGAACTGCTCGTCTGTTAATCTGACGTCATATACGAAGGAATTTTTTCTACTTCTGGATAACGTGGTGGGGGTTTTGGTGGGCGTTGTGGACAGTGGTGTGTGGGCTGGAGTGTGTGTGGGCGTGCTCTTGGGTGTGGTCATAGGAGATTCAGGTGGAGAGAAGGAATGCGAAGAGGAGTAATCCACATTGGTGTATTGTGAATCTGCGTACTCTTGCTGGGAGTACTCTTGTTGTGTGTATTCATGCTGGCCATACTGTGGCTCGGAGCAGCTGGAAAACGTGGGCGTTCTGGACATCTCTTGCGTGGGCGTTGCGGGCGGTGTTATAGGCCCGTGTCCACCTATGTCCATACCGGGGTGTGAGTACTGACAATGTAGAGCGTCCGTCTTCATAGTTACTATTAAAATGTTTGTCCTTTTTGTTATAGATAACAAGGCTCCTTATCACACTAGCTGGGCACAGTAAGCACTGTTCATCAACACTCACAAATACACTATGTTCAACAACATCCACTGAGGTACCACCACCAGAGCAATAAATCAATAATTGCACAATGTTTACAAGAGTACTCAAAGTGGCGTGTATGAACCGTAGACTTCCTACAGAATCACTTATTTGAGGAGAGCTGCAACTCGTATGCACTGAAGTCTGTGTCTCGACTAGTGGCTGGCCAGGCGCACCCGCCTTATATGACTCAAGCCATCACACGCACCCCCGCGCGCGCCATCTTGGCCACCAGAGTTGCCACACATATGAACGCACATAGATCAACCCGATGCCTGGCTTGACGCCCACACACACACCTGTACATTCCTGATTTTGATCTTCCCGAGAACCGTGTCGATCCAGTGGCGAAAACTCGCCATACCAAATCTATCGAGGCTGCGCCTCAACGCCCCTTGCCCCACCCAACACAGAGCTGATCCATGTGTCACGAGTTCATGGAAACAACCAAAGTTGGGATACCACCAGCCAGAGGAAGTCCATCTCTTACGTGTTGGAAAACTGGCTCAGGGACGTAAAGTCCCTGTTAACTTTGGCTTAGATGACGAGCAATGTGAGAGCACCCTGACACACAGATACTGTCAAGAGGCTCTACCAGACAGCTTTCCCATTCATCTAGAGTCTGATTTCATCTACTTGCTACAGTCTTTGTTTTTATTACTGACCAAGGCTATCCTATTCACATTTATTTACTTTCAAAAATTACACACTACATATCCCTCTCCTTCCTTTGATAGAACCCAAGCGCTATATTACCCCTATATGTTTAGCGGGGGTGGTCATATAATGGCCCCACAACTTATTGAATACGTGTTTCAAACATCCACTACATAACCACCCTGCGAGAAGACGGTAATCGAAAAATGGGAGGCGCATAGTGACCTGGACCTCACTAGGTTGGAGCATTGATTTAAGCCTGTAGGTAACATAGACCTGCCTCGCATGGGCCAGTAGGCCTACTGCGGTGCCCCTTCCTTCTTAAGCGGGTGTGACTTGGACTTGCTTCTCATGAGCCAGTAAGATGAGCATAAATTGATACATTTTTTTACAGTAAAAAAAGATACAGGGTGTAAGAATCCTGTAGAGAGAGACTGCATCAGTGCAAGTTGTCCTCATTCATATACATAATAATGGTTCAATATCCAACAAGTGAGCTACACTACGTGAGAACATAATTTTAAACAGGCTAGTACAGGTATATCATGTGTACGCACCAATCTCATCCACCTGTGGTATACCTGTGACCGGTTTTGAGTTTCTCTATCCTCGCAGCCCGGCCCAGAGTCAGGATTTTTCTATTAATTGCCTTTACAACCAGTCTGTTGGTGTTGGCAGCCCGCTGGCCCACATCCATCACAGCCTAATTAATCTGGCATTTGGCAGAGATGGTGGATCCGGTTTCCTCTTGAAAACTTCTACACTGGTTCCAGCAATATTGCTGATGTCTGCTGTAGCAGGTTGAATAGTCTTGGACCACGGAAGTTGACACAGCGTTCTTTTGTGCTGTGGCACCCACGTTTTGTTCTGGGTCAATTTTATACTTCCTCCCATATCCCTCACTCGAGTGTTATTATGGTAATAACGCACTCGACTCTCAAGTGTTTTTGAAGCATAACTGGTAATCTAAATTTATTAACTATGCGGGAAGTAAACGAATTCTGTACCTTTTCCCAGTTCCAATATCGGTCATGCCGTAAACGGGGCTGTAAACACAACAATGTTGTTGAGAAAACGCATGATTTGAAGAGCCATAATTGGTGTTATTTCTTGCTTTGAAAATTCACACTATCCGCCCTGTTATTTTATTTCCCTTCACAGCACTATTGTGTTCTCTAAATAATGTCTTCTGACATTTTACCCAAAGGTTTTACGTGATACTTTCGTTTATGAGATGGTCCTATCTGTGTTTTATATCCAGTGTTCCTTCCGATTTGTTTATTCCATATCTAATTAGCTGTGTAAGTTAATCATTACTTATGTTATTTTACACTACCTGCTGGAAGACACTGTTGATATCTGCTTCCAATGTTACCATGACTTTTACCGAGGTGACTTTCATGTTTATAAAAACACAAGCCACAGCTTCGTATCGGGTGATACGGAGCTGTGGCTAGTGTTTTTATCAGTGCCTTCTGTGAGGATAAGAAACAATCAGATACTAGGATCGTGCCTCGGAGCACTGAACCTAATTTTTTTTCTAAGGCTGGAGTTTGCTTTGTTTACTACTACTCTGTGTTCCAATCTTCTGAAAACTGAGTACGTATCTGCATTCCCAATTGTGTTATATCAGTGAACCCTATTTTATGGGCCTATCACTCCATGATCACGTTTGTCAAATTCTTTGGCGAGGTCTATATAAATAACGTAGGCTTTTTTTCTACCAAACCTCCGTAATTTTGCTAAAATTATCTAAGTGTGACAAGCATGATCTCCCGCTCTAAATTCATGTTGACCTGGACTGTGTAAGTCAAGAATGTCACTACTCTTTCATACTTTTCTGGTGTGTACTGCTAGCGCTACTCTTCACAAGTTTTTGCCAGAGATCTAACACACTCCTTAGTGCAGAGGAGCTACTATATGTCTGCACTTTTTAAGGCTCTCAGATTTCACCTGGATCTCAACTCTTTTTTCCAAATAATAATCAGTATTCGTGTGTTAGTAGTTTTGCAATAGTTTATAAATAAAGAGTTCAATAAAATCAAGTCTAGATGTATGAACCTTATGTGATTAGGTGACTAATTCTAGACAGTATTTTGTTTCTTGAATTTGCACGTGTGAAAACATTTAGGATTTTTTTGTAATTCCTGGACGACCTTTTCTTGTTCATTCTGTGCTACTTCCTCTTGTCACAGCGTTTTAGTTTCTGATCTATATAGGTAATCTCTAGTGTAATTTATCTTTCAACGTTGTGGCATATGCTCGTATGGTTTAGCAATTCATCAAACTTTTCTTCTATCCATTCTTCTGTAGGATTTCTCAGAGAAATAATTTTATGCCGACTCGTATGTGCGCGCGCTCAGTTTTTCCATACTCTGGTAGGGTTAAGATGCTCAAGACAAGTGTTTCCCAAAAAAATGTCTCAGTTTTCTATTCAGTGTCATCCAGTTCTTTTGCTTGTTGAAATTAGATTTACTGAACATCTCTTCACGTGGGTTCTCTACGTAAAGATTCCTGTACTATATAACAGTGCCGCGTATAAACTAAATAATGTAGATCTTAATATTACTGACTGATAAAAGGATTTAGGAGTTCTGGTTAGCAGTAATCCAAAACCAAGACAACAGTGCATTAGTGTTCGCAATAAAGCTAACAGAATCCTT
>NC_091372.1:5092699-5210199 GCF_038502225.1 Cherax quadricarinatus
CGTAACGCACTTGTACTGACCGTCCTAGTATTGAAGTCAGCCGGGACGAACATACCATGTGTTCCATCAACACTTGTTCTTCACCTGTTTGGAACCGCAGCACCTTCAGTCGCTCCCTCCTCCATCACTCGCTCCACCACTCCCTCCCTCCAGCACTCGCTCCACCACTCCCTCCTCCAGCACTCGCTCCACCACTCCCTCCTCCAGCACTCGCTCTATCAACACCCTCCTCCACCCCTCACTTAAAACTCACACCCGTACCCCCACTCAATTTCTGTGTTAGTAGAAATCAAGGACCGACACGTTTTTTTAATCAATGTTTGCTAAACCAATTTGTGGGTATCAATAATCCAGGTTTACGCCACACTCTTACCTCCACTCACACCAGTATATTCAACTCGTATATCTACTTTTCCAAACTCACAACCTTAATTACCCGAGTAAATTGTCCAATTCCCTAAAAAAATTATTCAACATGTGTTCTTCCGTATTAGGAAGGTCTTGGGCAGAGTGGAGACCACACCCTGAGGAAGCATCAGTGAGGCGGCAGCAAGACGACACTGTCAACACAAGCCAAACAAAAATAATTCTTTAATTGCAGCTCCAGGAGTCACCTCTACGCCACTCGCCTATAACCTCACCTCTCATTCACCCTTTATCTCTCCCTCTTTACCTCCACCTTCACCCTTTACTCTTGGCTCTCCTACATTTCTAAGTCAATCTTTAATAACAAAGGTTTGACAGTCACGGAGAGGTGAAGCTCTCATATGAAACTCCGTGCCATGGTAGTACTGTGTGTGTGTGTGTGTGTGTGTGTGTGTGTGTGTGTGTGTGTGTGTGTGTGTGTGCAGTGTGTGTGTGTGTGTAGTGTGTGTGTGTGTAGTGTGTGTGTGTGTGTAGTGTGTGTGTGTGTGTAGTGTGTGTGTGTGTAGTGTGTGTGTGTGTAGTGTGTGTGTGTAGTGTGTGTGTGTATAGTATGTGTGTAGTGTGTGTGTGTGTGTGTGTGTAGTGTGTGTGTAGTGTGTGTGTAGTGTGTGTGTAGTGTGTGTGTGTGTATGTGTGTGTATGTGTGTGTAGTGTGTGTATGTATGTGTGTGTGTGTGTGAAGTGTGTGTGTGTGTGTGTGTGTGTGTGTGTGTGTGTGTATAGTGTGTGTAGGGTGTGTGCGCGTAGTGTGTGTGCGCGTAGTGTGTGTGTGTGTAGTGTGTGTGTGTGTTGTGTGTGTGTGTGTGTGTGTTTGTGTGTGTGTAGTGTGTGCAGTGTGTAGTGTGTGTAGTGTGTGTGTGTGTAGTGTGTGTGTGTGTAGTGTGTGTGTGTGTAGTGTGTGTGTGTGTAGTGTGTGTGTGCGTAGTGTGTGCGCGTAGTGTGTGTGTGCGTAGTGTGTGTGCGTAGTGTGTGTGCGTAGTGTGTGTGTGTGTGTGTAGTGTGTGCGTAGTGTGTGTGCGTAGTGTGTGTGTGTGTGTAGTGTGTGTGTGTGTAGTGTGTGTGTAGTGTGTGTGTAGTGTGTGTGTGTGTAGTGTGTGTGTGTGTGTGTGTGTGTGTGTGTGGGTGTGTGTGTAGTGTGTGTGTAGTGTGTGTGTAGTGTGTGTGTGTGTAGTGTGTGTGTGTGTAGTGTGTGTGTGTGTGTACTCACCTATTTGTACTCACCTATTTGTGGTTGCAGGGGTCGACTCATAGCTCCTGGCCCCGCCTCTTCACTGATTGCTACTAGGTCCTCTCTCTCCCTGCTCCATGAGCTTTATCATACCTCGCCTTAAAACTATGTATGGTTCCCGCCTCCACTACTTCACTTTCTAGACTATTCCACGACTTGACTACTCTATGACTGAAGAAATACTTCCTAACATCCCTTTGATTCATCTGAGTCTTCAACTTCCAATTGTGACCTCTTGTGTATGTGTCCCATCTCTGGAACATCCTGTCTTTGTCCACCGTGTCTATTCCGCGCAGTATTTTATATGTCGTTATCATGTCTCCCCTGACCCTCCTGGCCTCCAGTGTCGTCAGGCCGATTTCCCTCAACCTTTCTTCGTACGACAATCCCCGTAGCTCTGGGACTAGTCTTGTTGCAAACCTTTGCACTTTCTCTAATTTCTTGACGTGCTTGACTAGGTGTGGATTCCAAACTGGTGCTGCATACTCCAGTATGGGCCTGACGTAAATGGTATACAGTGTCTTGAACGACTCCTTATTGAGGTATCGGAACGCTATCCGTAGGTTTGCCAGGCGCCCGTATTCTGCAGCAGTTATCTGATTTATGTGCGCCTCAGGAGATATGCTCGGTGTTATACTCACCCCCAGATCTTTTTCCTTGAGTGAGGTTTGCAGTCTTTGGCCATCTAAATTATATTGTGTGTGTGTGTGTGTGTGTGTGTGTGTGTGTGTGTGTGTGTGTGTGTGTGTGTGTGTAGTGTGTGTGTAGTGTGTGTGTGTAGTGTGTGTGTGTAGTGTGTGTAGTGTGTGTGTGTGTGTGTGTGTGTAGTGTGTGTGTGTGTAGTGTGTGTGTGTGTAGTGTGTGTGTAGTGTGTGTAGTGTGTGTGTGTGTGTGTAGTGTGTGTGTGTAGTGTGTAGTGTGTGTAGTGTGTAGTGTGTGTAGTGTGTGTGTGTGTAGTGTGTGTGTGTGTAGTGGTGTAGTGTGTGTGTAGTGTGTGTGTAGTGTGTGTGTGTGTGTGTAGTGTGTGTGTGCGTAGTGTGTGTGTAGTGTGTGTGTGTGTAGTGTGTGTGTGTGTAGTGTGTGTGTGTAGTGTGTGTGTGTGTGTAGTGTGTGTGTGTAGTGTGTGTGTGTAGTGTGTGTGTGGTGTGTGTGTGTGTGTGTAGTGTGTGTGTGTGTAGTGTGTGTGTGTAGTGTGTGTGTGTTGTGTGTGTGTGTGTGTGTGTGTGTGTAGTGTGTGTGTGTAGTGTGTGTGTGTAGTGTGTGTGTGTAGTGTGTGTGTGTAGTGTGTGTGTGTAGTGTGTGTGTGTGTGTAGTGTGTGTGTGTGTGTAGTGTGTGTGTGTGTGTGTAGTGTGTGTGTGTGTGGTGTGTGTGTGGTGTGTGTGTGGTGTGTGTGTGGTGTGTGTGTGTGGTGTGTGTGTGTGTGTGTGGTGTGTGTGTGTGTGTGTGGTGTGTGTGGTGTGTGTGGTGTGTGTGGTGTGTGTGTGTGTGGTGTGTGTGTGTGTGGTGTGTGTGTGTGGTGTGTGTGTGTGTGTGGTGTGTGTGTGTGGTGTGTGTGTGGTGTGTGTGTGTGTGTGGTGTGTGTGTGTGGTGTGTGTGTGTGTGGTGTGTGTGTGTGTGGTGTGTGTGTGTGTGGTGTGTGTGTGTGTGGTGTGTGTGTGTGGTGTGTGTGTGTGGTGTGTGTGTGTGGTGTGTGTGTACGTACGTAAGTACGTGGTTCGCGCAGAGAAGAGAGTGAGGGAGGGTAGGAAGGGGTAAAGGGAGGCACATTGACAATATTCATTACTTGTAGCATCACGTGCTAGAGGAACTGTCCTTCCTTTCCTGCCGATATATCCAATGACTGCAAGAACCACCATCACCACCACTTATAACGGGCACATTCCAGGCAGCAGAAGGTAAGAACTTGTAAGAAACAAATTACGCAGACAAGCATCACTTGCGCGAGAGCCCAGAGTTAGCCAGCTTTTATATCCCGCATCTCGAACGTAGATTCGAGTCCTTATGACTTTCTGTTCAAGGAATTGCAAAATGTGAGCGTGCACGAAGACCCGAGACACATCATAATGATGAGCAGCAGCAGGGTCAACTGTGATGCAGCTTCTCACAACCCCTCCCCCCCCAGGGAACTAAAACAGGAATTAAAAGTGGCTTCCCCATACCATGGTTACATTTACTTTCAGGGACCATGGTTCACGCAGCCTCATCTAAGACTGCCAAGCGTAAATGGGAAAGAAAATATAACAAGAATGAAATTACGAAACACGAATTCATAAGATTGACCCATTACCTTCAGAACTCCTAAGAGAGAAAACTACAGTAACGTTGCCAGCCAGCAAAAAAAAAAAAAGGTAACATACCATGGTTTCAATCTTATACAATCATTATTATAAGCATATACAACCAAACCTTTCAGAGTGTGGCCAGTACTAGCAGCCAAGTTAGTAATTCAACAGTACCACCCCCGAGCTGGTGTTCGCAATACCGCGACATGCGTGCCTTCACACAGCCATGCCACAAACTGGTTTCGTAGAAGCAACCTGAGCAGGAGGTCATGGAGAGAGTCACCACAGCAAGGAACTGCCATCTGCACCAGCGCACGTGCGCACGCAAACACGCAAACACACACACACACACACACACACACACACACACACACACACACACACACACACACAACATTATTCAGGCTACAATACGCTGTCTATGTAGACATTGTCATTTTCAAATAGCATAACACTGCACAATAACCAGATCGTCGGGGCAAAAATCCTAAAATTCCACGTCGCCACTACAAAGTTCACTACCACATGTACTCTGAGGTACTCGGAGAGTACGACTCCACTTTCTACCAGCAGGTATAAGGTTACAGGAACAACGTTAAAAGTCTTTAAGAGGATGTTGTTTAAGTCAGAGAAGGATGTGGTGGATCACACAGGCTGTGTGGGAGTGCGAGCTGTTTATACCTTTGAGGAAATGTACCTCTGAAGAGTATCGAGAGTTTCACTACTCTCGGAGCCCGGCCATGGGCCAGGCTCGTGATTCAAGCAACAGCCTCATTAACCAGGCGGTTAATGGGTAAGCTTGGCCTCCTCTGGCCGCTGCTATAGTAGAACTCTGGAAACGGGTTACAGGCATTCTAAAGGTTTTACTCTTGCACTCTTGGCCAAACTAAAGTCTCCCTGGTCACCATCTGCCATAAATGTGTTCTATCAACTATAGTCGGGCTGAAAATACTGGAAATGAGATACTGGAAAAATAATTTTATTTTTAGCAAAACTGGATACACCATCAGTGTGCTGCTACCTTATTCTATATGATAGTCAGACAGTACGAACACAAGCTATCTGTATTTCCCTGATATATTTCATCATGCAGGATGAGTTACGTACGAGCCTGGCCCATGGCCGGGCTCAGAGTAGATAAACTCTTCAACTGTATGAGGTAATACTTATGTCTGGTTGACCGGGCAAGCACCAGCCCAGACAGGATAGTTTGCATAGTGTTAAAATCCGTCAGCCTGAGCTGCAAGAGACAAAAACGTGAAAATTGGGTAAGAGAATAGCTGGAAGGGCAGGGAAGTACATGAGGAAAAAAAAGTATGGAGAGAAAGATAAGCGAGATGATAAAAGGAACGTGGGAAGAGGCAGGGAGGTGCGGGAGTAAGAAAGAGAAACAAGGAGGAGGAATAAAGACGTGTGGGAAGCGAGGAAATGGAGAGAGTAGAGAAGGGGGAGAGAGAAGCATCAAGGGTGAGGGGGTAGAAGGGGGGACGGGGAGGCTGAGAGAAGCCAGACGGCAGGGCGCCAGACGGGACCTTCCCGCTCATCGTACACACCACCAACCATCATTACTATCACCACACGTCTCTATCACCATCATTACTATCACCACACGTCTCTATCACCATCATTACTATCATCACACGTCTCTATCACCATCATTACTATCACACGTCACTATCGTCAAACATTTACAGGACGATTTAAAGGGACATGTCGCTATCTATTTATAAAACTGAAACGATTACCAATATCCTCATACTGATTATAACATAAGAAAGAGGGAACACTAGCAAGCCGACTGGCCCATGGGAGGCAGGTCCAAGTCTCCTACTGGCTTAAGCCAATGACCCAACCTAGTCAACATCTCATAAAATATCAGAAACGCGGCTAGTACAAGAGGAAACTGGACAAGCATCTACACCAGGTGCCAGATCAACAAGGCTATGTGGGGCAGCGGGCATCCAGCAGCAAGAACCTGGTTGATCAGGGAAACGCCAGACGAGCCTGGCCCATGACCGGGCTCCGAGAGTAGTGAGACACTAATCAAAGGTATACATCAATGATAAATCATTCAACAGTGATAAAACATACATGAATTACAAATTTATGGTGACCTGCATTCATTCTTCCATTATACACTACTTGACGATGTAATCGTTGTCTAACTTGTAAATATCCGTCAATGTAGGTTAATATAGTCTCCGAGACCTTGTTATATTCCGTATATCACGAAAAAACTATATGCATTAGTAAATCCAGGGGATTAATAATTCAAGACAGCCAAGGGTGGCTTATTTCAATTGGGGTTCTTACCTGGAGGGAGTTCCAGGGGTCAACGCCCCCGCGGCCTGGTACATGATCAGGCCTCACGGTAGATCAGGGTCTGATCAACCAGGTTGTTGCTGCGGGCCGCATGCCCGGCTGGTCAGGCAATGACTTTAGGTACCTGTCCAGTTCCTTTAGGGCCTTTTCCAAGATGTGATCAAGAGACGACTAACTCCCAGGTATCCATTTCCTGCTACGTCAACAGGGGCAGCAGAGGCTAGGAGACTTAGTCATACAACCCGCCTCGCTCGGGAGTGACCTCGGATCCTAAGGTTGGGAGCGGAACGAATGAACCGACTGTTGTCATGAGGAACTGGAGGCTCACCTTCACTGTGGGGTGAAGAGTTGGTGTCCAGTTGTCTAGGCCACACTAGCTGTCATACTTCCGACCATGCAAAATTTGTACCCCAACTCGCAGACTCTTACTAACTAGGATCATACTAGTTATTCTGCTCTACACAACCAAGTAATCAAACTGACCTTTAATACCAAACAGGCATAAGGCTCTTTCCATTCTTATATTTTAATCATGGCTTCTAATAACATTCTCTCTGTTCTAATGAGTACAGTTCGAGGGACTTGAAGCTTTCTCAATAATTTAGGTGGATGACTGACTGGTCAACCAGGCTGTTGCCGTTGATGGCTCGCTGGCCCACATATCCATCACAGCCTGGGTGATCTAATACTTGGCGGAGGTGCTGATCTAGTTTTCTATTGAAGATTTCTACACGTTTTGTACCAATTAACTTATTTATCATTTACTAATACCACTGCTAGTAAATTAAGTTAATTTTACCAACTTGGAGTTTTTGCATGCAGTCCGGCGAGTGTGATGACCTTGCAGGCTTAAGAGGATGATGCTGCAGTCACAATTAACAGCAGTGTTGGCCACGGTGTTGGCCACGGTGTTGGCCACGGTGTTGGCCACGGTGTTGGCCACAGTGGTGGCCACGGGAGACACCATGGAGATCGGGGGTGAAGCGTCAGAATGTAGGTCATGTTGGACTTCTACTCTCTTCTCTTCCCCGAAGTACACAAATAATCCTGTGTAAATCTCGAGTGAGGTTGGTAGTCAAAGTATCTTGAAAACTCTTAATAGGTGCAGGTGTTTTGTTGCTGTTGTTCTTCCTTCACTCAACATTATAAGCTAACAGAGTCAATTTGTGTTTGCTAGTTACTATTGAAGGTATCCGCTAAAAGTATTATGTTCTAGCTTCTGCCCATCTTTGAACTTCCTTGTAGGAGCAAGGAGACAAAGGGACGGAGAATAAAAGGAATAATGGGATAAACTCAATAAAATAAAGTATTAAAGTGACATTCTCAGGTGGCTAGACGGCAGTGCAGGTGCAGGGGAGGTGGGGGTGCCAACATGTGTCACTTTCTTTCTTCGTACCACATATCTGCTCTCAAAACAATAAAGCAGGCTTGCACGTCCGCTGCTCTTCAGTGTAAGAGCAAGTGGCTTGTGACGTCTCCTGACATAGCAATTCTCTGGTAAAACTCAACAGACCGTAACTTACGGAGAGCTCTGGCCCCCTGCAGGGACATCCTTGAATCACGATTCTTACCACACAACCAACAACATTAACATTACTAAACAAACACAAAGTAAAAAGCCGTTTGTACTTCGCTTAAACCCTAATAAAAAATAGAGAATTATTGAGCAGCACAGGGTGGAGGAGAGGCTGTAACAGTGACTAACACTCCAGGGGGGTGGATAACACACCTATCAATAATACAGCCACCACCACCACCAAAGCACCACATGCAACGTTGATCCCAATAATTATCTACCCACCTAATTCTCTTCACCAACACTCAGTACCTCCTTCAAGCTGACAGCTACTTCCCTTACAATACCACCTTCAGAGCAACAACATAGGGAAACACACATCATCCTCAGTGGTCCATCAGAGATAATGAAACTTTCCTACCAAGATGTTTTAATGAGTTTCAGAATGGTAATGGTAAGTTTCTTTACTGCAGTGATAACCTCATGTTTGAGACGAGGATGGTCTGCAGGCTAGGCTCTCACACAACACTGGCAACCAACCATCCGTGAATATGTATACTACCAATGCCACCCGCTATAAGAAAATTTAAACCATGACCTTTACCTTTTCTGAAGCAGTGATGTCATCCGCGCACACCCATCATACCTGCTTCACACTACCACCATTTGGACAATAAATTTAGACAACGCTTCGGTTCCTTTTGGACCATTATCACGCATCTAAAATGTCATGTGAACTGTTTCAGCTTTATAACATTCTTCAAATCATACTTGTTTCCACCAATAATCATATATGCAGTGCCTGCACCAACCCACAATATCCCCTCGAATCCAACTGCATTACTCTCAACTACAACTTGCACCAACCCTCACCACTAACAACCAAAAAACCGGCCCAAACACCATCGCAAATATAATTTCTTGTGTACTTACAACTATGGATGGTGGTAGCTAAAGTTACTAAATTCCCAACAAAGGATTCATGTGGATGATTAACTGGTCTGTATATTTCGATCCCCTTCTGGGATCCTCTTCAGCAGCGCCCAGAAGGGGATCGAAATATACAGAACAATTGATTTTCTGAGTGTGTCTTCATGTGGGTTATTACTGAATAGTGACAAGTGTTCATTACACTTTAGTTATCCATACATATATACTATGCAACTTATTACCAGTTAAGACAGAATCATCCCCGGCGGTACTAACGCAGCTCTAACACTAAGTGACAGGCCCACACTGCTGAGATTAGTGTCACCATTAACAATTCTACTTATGATACCATCATAGGAGATTAATTTTGCTAATGTCAGATGTTCTTAAAGCAGCTGTGTCATCCGTCAGGTTCTGCGGGAGGAAGGGGTGATGGGGGTTACACTGGAATACGACCACAACACATCAAAGAGATGTTTAATCCAGTGCTTTGTACAGCCGCAAAGATTCTCCTTTCGGAGGTAAGAATATTCATCTACAAGTGTCTTGCTGGGTTGATACCCGAGGAAACTAAATAGTTCTTTGGTGCATCATCCTGATCCACCGGGAGGCCTGGTCATGGACCGGGCCGGGGGGGCGTTCACCCCCGAAGCCCCCTCCAGGTATACTCCAAGTATCATTGTGCGTCTTGAAAAAGGAAGACTGGGGAATGAGGTTCACTGCCGTTAGTAGCGCCCTTCGTCGTCGTTGTTCACTGTTGGTGGTCATACAGCACCTGGGAACGGGAGGCATTCAAGTTCAATCCAAGGAAGGGTAGTACAAGTCCAATTCCTTGGATCAAGGGCACTTCACCGGCCTCAAGATACCCGACAATGCCACAGGAAAGGACAGAGCTCGACTCCTAGTGGGAAGGCACCATATGCTGAAGATTTCCACTTGCTTATCTATAATTCCTCCTTGAGCACTCACCTCGACCCTCTGACCATTCTTCGCCCAGCAGCCTCCACTAGTGTATGGCAGTGCAGAATAATTTAGGTTCCATGGTCTTATCTACCATAGGTCAGAAAAAGAGCATGCAAGACATGAAGAGGTCAATGATATTGTCACGCGAAGCCTCACCACAGCCTGATACTTATCAAAACAGGAAACCTAGCTAACCAGACCCGACGGCAGTCAGAAGTGACCCTATAGTCATGCCTTCCTGGAAAGACGCTAAGTTGTAGCATGGATCTACACTTGTCTTCAGTGGCTAATCTATCTCCGATATGTCGGAGCTGAAGGTGGTGGTGCCGCCAGTTTCAAGAAGACCCAGAAGACGCACAAATACAGGGACCTGGCAACATGTGCATACTCTCAGTTTCTGCCAGACAGGGGACAAACGTCGCCTTTCTTTTCCAGACACAGTGTTGCGATCCAGAGAGGAAATGCCTACAACATCCTGGATACAGCCTACCTCTGAGCAGCTGCATAAAGTTTTCGAAATACAGGTTTTATGAGCTCGTGCAAGTTATTCTCATTCTCTATGTATCTTAAAAACAACCAATATCTCTATGCATATACTATATACACACACGAGTGCTGGGATTTTTCTCCCGTGTTGGTATGTACTCACCTAGTTGAGGTTGCAGGGGTCGATTCCTAGCTCCTGGCCCCGCCTCTTCACTTGTGTGTGTGTGTGTGTGTGTGTGTGTAAAATGAGAGGGGGCAGAGAGAGGGGCAGAGAGGGGGCAGAGAGAGAGAGGGGGCGAGAGAGAGAGGGGGCAGAGGTAGAGAGAAAGAGAAAGAGAAAGAGAAAGAGAGAGAGAGAGAGAGAGAGAGAGAGAGAGAGAGAGAGAGAGAGAATGGTGATATAACGATACAATGAAACACATGAGAGGCAGAATGATAAGTTGTAACATTATGACAGACCAAAGATAACAGGGAAAAGTAACGAGACACAGATGGTGTAGTTATAATATGCTAATGAATACCCCAAGTTAACGAACTCCACAATGTTTACCTTTTCGCTGTTACTGAGGTGGAGGGAGTGGAGAGCGGCGGAAGCCTCCATGATTGCTGTAAGACTCATCTTTTGAAAACAAAGCAGGCCGTAAACCGCTGGTGATAAAATCTCTGGTGACTGCAGGAGAGTAGGTAGACGAAGTATGAATGCTCCTCACCGAGTCTAGAGTTACACTGAGGTCTCCAATGACGCACCTACACCTTTATAAGACTTTCCAGGTGCGGTCTGCCTCCTACTCTGCCCTCCAGTCATGCAACGGCTACACTGGATCAAACCAGTCACCCCTCTACCAAACCCATGATTAAAAAAAAAATATCTTGAAACATGTACATTACGAGATTTTAACGAGAATTGTTTATGTAACTTCACCACCTGTTACTCTTATACGGTGTTGGCCTTCGTAGTAGCATAACATTATAGAAGCATATTCAGTCAACCTTCCACTCAATAGTTGGTGTCGACCCAGTGAGAGTGGCAGGGGAAGCCACCTCATTGGTCTGGTCAAATCACGTGATAGTGGCGTCACTCTCGTAAGTTCCTACGTCACATTTCCTCCAGTTGGCCGCGTGGGAATAGGTAAGGAAGTGTCAAATTTACCCACTTCGTAGATAGCCTACAGGATGACAACCACATTCCACCGGATGAGTGTACAACAAAATCCCAGTGGAGTTGGCCAGGTACTTCCAGCTAAACTAGACGGATTACGAGAATGTGAATGTACTCAACTAGTCAGTTTTCAGGGGCCGATTCACAACTCATGGCCCCGCCTCTTAACTCACCAAATTTACTGATTTCCGCAATTCATAGCCCGGTCATATCTACTCATTTACTGATTTTTGTATTATAATGCAAATAAGTTGTTCTGAGCTGTCCAAGTAAACAATCTCTTAATAATAACTGACATAACAACAATGTATTTCAATTCATCATAACAGTTGATGAATACAAGCATAACCAGGCGAGCGTCAGCCAACAACCTGAGAAAATCAACGCTGACGAGCTGCACCACCAACTACTAAGTTATACATAATGTAGGTCGCCTCAAAGTGTACTAGAATACAGGAGTAGCTTGAAATAGTACTCCACATGATAAAGGTCACTTCAGTGTAAGAATACATAGATAGCCTCATCTAAATTAGTCTTTATGGTAAAGAACTTCAAAACAAGCCTAACATGACAAAATTGCACAATCAATGAAAGGCTTATAAATATGCTCTTTTACACGTGTTTTGAATATAGACGAAGCTATCAACAGAAATTATATTACCAGGGTGTGTAACAGTGAATACACAATTTAGTGTTGAGGGTTGTACTGAGTAATATAGGCAGTGGTGTAGAGGGTAAAAGAGCACCTTGTGACCTGAGGTTGCTGACATTGGAGGAACAAGGGAAGTGAGGTGAGAGACTCATTACTCCTCCTCCACGTATCATGACTCGTGAGGTTAGATATCTTCAAAATTACATTTCTTCCTTGTATGGCGTAGGTCACCCTGAGAGATGGTAATTCTCAAGTGATAACTCCAGCTCTGTTGAAGGAAACCTTTGAGGTTTCTCTAGCTGTTGAATCTTTAATGAAATATTTGATGCAATCCTCACTGCACTACAGAAGTCTGTCTCTCAGCGAAGACTGACACAACATTGCAACACTATGTAACCCATCCTGTGTGATGAAATGACAGAAACATGTAATGTTTATCAGACATAATAGGACTGAAGCACACTTGCTAATGTATTCAATTTAGCTCAAGAAATAAAAATTGAGGTAACGTGTACAAGTAGAAAAGGGGGGGGGTGAGAAAGAACGTCAGGCATCACGACCTTCCAAGAGAGAACGGAACACCTGCCGAGTATACACCTGCATCAGTCACGTACATACACAGGTGGTATGTCAGAGTAAGTGTCCTTGTTACCACACTGATACAACTCGTCATGAATTATCACACTTCCACTCTACACTTGTTAACTTGTATCTCCACACAAACTTTGCATAACCTTTCAACCAAGTGTGATCATAGTGTAGTAAGTCGAACAAATCGGATGCAAAGAAAAAATATATCTGTTCCTACTAGGCTGTCTTCTAACCTTTTCTCTTCAGCTGACCTCTAGTTTTCTCCCCTTCACTCACTCTCTCTCTCTCTCTCTCTCTCTCTCACTTGATAATGATCGAGGACGGAGAGAACCATCCCAAGTTTATCTCCAATTTGTGAGTTACATGTGAGCAACACACACCAAGACAGCTCACACACCTATGCCTTGAAGATGATACGAGACGGATCATAGTGCTGTATCATCCCTCGTAGATGATACTAGACAGGATAAGAGACGGTATAAAATACCGACAAACATGAAATAAACACATGTGCAGTTAGATATTTTACCGAGGAAAAGTTTCGCCACGAATGGCCAAACGTTTCGACTACGGACAGCAGGCACCAACAGCCTGATCGACAAAACAGCAATTAAAGGCCTGGTCTGGGACTGGTCCGCGAGGGCGGTCACCTCCGGAGGTGACTAAAAAAAAAAAAACCTAACCTAACTTAAATAACATTCGTAAATTTTAGGGAACGTTAAGAAATTGACGCTGGCAACTACGCAGTTTCACTACGTTAGTTTTCTTACGCAATTCCCAACGCTTGGTTGCGTGATGACTGCAGCTGGAGGTGATCACTACCTGGGGAACATCCTGGCTGGCTCACTCAACCTTCTGCGGACTACACTGACAAAGACTTATAATTTCGACGAAAAACTAGTTACGCAAGAGGCTACAAGTATGGCCGGGCCAAGGACAAAAAAAACAAGAAGGAAGTAAAGAAGAGGTAGTAGAGTGTAGGTGTGTGAGAGACCTTATGTTACACCACAGCCAGTTATAACCTGTACTTATAAACACTTAGTATTACTAATAACACACGTGCAACACCTTACTATCTTTATTGTGGCAACTTTTCACCAACCAGCGGCTTTATCAGCTCAATACAGAAAAAAGTTTTTTCTCTGTATTGGACTGATAAGGCCACTTGTTGGCGAAACCTTTCTACAATTATATCAAGTCTTAATCATCTGTGTGTCCGTTTCCTATACCAGTAATATAAAAATACCTGGTATTAACCCAGTGTAGTTACAAGATCTCATTTATGACTTTTAGAGTAACTGTAGTTAGACTTGGTACTGCGCCAGACCCCTGGTTGTCTTCAAGAGGGAGCTGGACAGATGTCCAGGATCAACCGGGTTGTGGTTCGTACGATGGACTACGCATGGCCAGCAGTAACAGCCTCGTTGATCAGGCCCTGATCTGTCAAGAGGCCTGGTCATGGACCGGGCCGCGGGGGCGTTGATCCCCGGAGTACCCTCCAGGTAGAGGGAGCCACCATCAGGGGACATTAAACCTCAATTCACTCATAACGAAAGGGTAATGAGACGTCTCATTACACTAGCACTGAACTGGATATTACCACTAAGAGGCAGCAAATGTTGTCTGGAAGGAAATACCTCTGCCCGAGGTGGCCAACACATTTCTAGCCAGTTTTCCCAAGTGTAAAGTTTATTGTGCGTCACGTTGCCATGGTGATGGACTGAAAACATCGACTCCAGGCTGAGGGACTGATTACCTCAACCTCCTCATCTTTCACCGTTCTTCTCTGTACTGGACTGCAGCCACTGACTGGCGAAACGTTTCCTCAATAAAGATTACAAAATATTGCACAAGTTTTTCATTCTTCAGCATATGAAAGCATTATTAGCTAAGCCCTTCTGCAAAAAGTTAACACGTGTATAACTGTATTCATTAATATGTAAACATACGTTCCCATTTATCTTTCAAATGAAGATTTTACGAT
The DNA here is from genome assembly GCF_038502225.1 of Cherax quadricarinatus. Lineage (NCBI taxonomy): Eukaryota > Metazoa > Arthropoda > Malacostraca > Decapoda > Parastacidae > Cherax > Cherax quadricarinatus. Next base: position 5,107,240 of record NC_091372.1, read on the forward strand.
GGTAGGGGAAGAAAATACTCACAGGGAAAAATTTGTACATTTTCCCTGAAATACGTAGGTCCACAGATAACACCAAAGTTAGTACTCGCCTATGTATATTTGCAACAACATAATTCTCCCCCCAAAATATTATTTGCTTAAAGCACATAATTAATGAGTTTCGCGAATTTCCCTACTCTTTCAGCCGGATCCTAGGCACGCACATCTAGGATATTTGCTTACTCTCCTCTTTTTTTTTTTATTTATTTAAAAGATATCTTGCCGTTTCGGTCTGACTATTTACAAAGTCACACTGACTTTGTAAATGGCCCAAGTCGGACTGAAACATCGTCGTAAGCACCTCTCTCCTACGTGCGGGTTATCTGTATATTGTTCCAGTCATGGTATTGTACCTTTCTGCTCTAAATAGAATGATAGTGTGTAAAAGTTGTGTTTATGACGTTGCCAGTACTGAACGATGGTGAGGTCGTTCCAATCACAACATTGGGAAGGCTTCGTCTAGCCACTAAATAAGACTTGAACGCAAGTTTTTTTTTTTTTATGGAGAACTCAGATTCCACTAGCAGGTAGTGGCATATGTGGCCCTTTTAGAGGATCTTGTACATTTGCAGACAGGCCTGAGACCAGGCTGTTGCTGTGAGCCTCCCGCAGACATAACACAACAAGAGCAGATGCAGCCCTGAAAGTGGATCCATGTTTAGATCCACCAGCTAGGCCACAGATTTCTTCTTGCAAACCAGTGATGTGTTTGGTGAGAGGGGCGTAATGATCATTTTATCCACCACGGAGGAGTGAAGTGCTCTTATCTACGACAGTTCGTGCAGGATACCTATGATATACCCTAGAAGGGTTTCGATAGTTTTCCTAGCCCCGCAGCCCGACCCTGGGTTAGGCTTCTAATCTGGTGCTTGCCTTGTAAACTAGACAGTTGCTCATTACGTTTTACTCGTTCATTTGCGATTCTGTCTAGATGGCCAGTAGTCAGTAAATAATTTTAAAGACGAGAGAGCCAGGAGCTATGTCTCGACCTTTACAAAGACTACCAGGTGAATACAACTCTCACTATGTACCACACACCACCTGTCATCCTTCGACTTTACCCGCAGGATAAAATCTCTTGTCTGAGGGTCAACAGGTGACGCAACCACAAGTTTACTACCATGTCTTGGCAGGCACCAGGCTGTCTGCCGAGGCCTGCTACTGGCAGTGCTGGAGGAGGGTGGAGGCGAGGTGGGAAAACGGTGGGGAATGGGGGTTGGCAGCGAGCTGATATCGAAAGGTCAATCTGTATAATAAAAACTCCCCGACGACAAGGCACTACACATAAAATACACTACTTATTAAACCAAACAGTCCTTAAAATGTTAAATATATCTGCAATATTCTTAAACAATCAACAACACTGCTACACACACGAAAACTTCAATTACATTAAGAGCTTCTCCTAAATTTTCTTACAACTTTCGGCAGGTTTATCAGTCTTTACAACACACATGTCTGATTATAATACACATGTGAGGTAATTATTATACATGTCTAAATCTGAAAGGCAAAGACCTTGGGAGCATTATGAAAATTACTGATGGTATACGATACCGACAGGATTGGGGAATCACCTCAAAATTCCAAGTGTTGTTCCCAATGTTAGATTGGCTTGTATTCAACTGAAAAAGCCTGCTGTGCAGGCGAAAAGTTTCGGCAATAAAGATACCTAAATGTTGCATGTGTGTCATATTAATCAGTGTTATTAAAATGTGTCACAGCAGTACGATACAGTGAGACTGTCAGACTAACCAGCATGCAGGTGACAGACACAAGGTAGCAGCGGGTGAACGGACTGGTGCACCTTAGTTTCAATAAAATATTGTCTATTAAGATTTCTGCGTTAAGAGAATGACTAAACACCAAAGTTGACGCTTACAGTGAGTCGGAAAAATCCAGTTCTGCTGGATGTTATATCCTGGGCAAAATGCCAGTGTGTCAGAAACTACAGTTCTGTTCGACGTCATATCCATGGGAAACGGAAATGTCTTAGAACCTGTAAAAGTATTCACACCTGTAAAAGGTGTCCACGTAATGCGGTGTATGGAGTATTAACGCAATAATAACAAGCTTACTGCTCCTGTCTAAGACCTATTTGAAGCATCACGTCGTCACTATATAAGTAAATACTTGACCCAGAAAGTCAAAATAAAAGCTACTGAAATGTACAGTGCCGTACATGGTGTGGCTGGTACCACGCTGTCTGGCGATACTGGCACTTGTGGATGGGGTTGCCGGAGCTCCGATACAACCTTCATGTAACACAAAGTACTGTACAACATTTGATGGCTTTTCAGCTTCCTACTCCCGCAGGCCGACCCTGGGCCAAGCTAACTTATACATAAAACACAGTTAATACTCATCTTACACCTTTTACAGCCTAGTTAATAATAATATATTTATTTCTACAAGTACATATACAAGGTATACAGACATAGCTGACATACTACTATATAGAAAGACCTCTGCTATGCAGAGCATTTCGGACAAATTAGGTCAGTTTCTGTCCCAGGATGTGACCCACACCAGTCCACTAACACCCAGGTACCCATTATTACTGATGGGTGAACAGGGACAACCGATGTAAGGAAACACGTCCAATGTTTCCACCCCTTCGCCAGGAATCGAACCAGGACCCTCACCGTGTGAAGCGAGAGCTTTTGCCACCAAGCCACAGGGCACCTCACTGTTGCTAGCTAGGTCTTGATGTATACTGGGATCCGACGAGCCCAGTACGTGGTTCACTACGAGCTCTGTACGTGGTTCACTACGAGCTCTGTACGTGGTTCACTGCGAGCTCTGTACGTGGTTCACTACCTCCGGTTTTGTGTAAGGTTTTATGACTACTAAAAAAAAAGAAGACTGGTGAGGCGGGCATACAGCCAGAACCAGGGCCAAACAGACCACCTGTCAACAGGTGTGTATTACCTAGTACATACTCAGGTACGCTCTTACGACATCCCTGCTACGCAGTAGCAGCTGATAAAAAAAAAGACTAAAAAGAGTGCTGATAATACCAGACGAAACAAGGGAGAAGAACAAGTCTAACTGACCTCAAGGATAAGGATAACAAAAACATTACGTGCTCCATTAAGAAGACGTGTTAAGGAGAAACTAGACAGAAATGAGGAAGAGGAAACGCAAATGGCCGTTGAAAAGTAACGGTATTTGGAAGTGGTGGTAAAATGAGGAAGATAAGACTGAGGAAGAACAACAAGGAAGATGTGAAGAGGGACAACAAAGATGTGAGGAGGAAGAGGAACAAGGATAATGAAGATGCCTCAATAGTAAATTATCCTGAAGAGAAGTCTTGTATATTTTGTAACGTAAGTCCACACGCAGTGTGCGACCACTAACAAAATCTCTGCCATAGTTATATAAACTAAACACTAATAACCCATCATAATTTATGGCCACGTTAGTTTCCCTGTCTTCTAATATCATCTTATTTTTCCACTATGTGAGCCATTATGGAAAAGGTAGATTATAGTGGAAAAAATAACATTAAAAGACAAGGAAACTCAGGCGTTTCTTAATGGTCAAAGTCGCACCGAAACATCATCAATTTCCCTCTGCTATGTGCGGGTTATTTGTGTATTATTCCAGTCACGGTACTGTGCCTTTTAATTATTTACAAAACTGTTTGTTACATTCCATCACACAAGACAGGTCGCAAACACCAGGCAATAAAATCTGTCAGCCTAAGCTGGGAGACTTCACTATGGTGATAATATTGACAAACACTGCACTGTTAGTTACACGTGTCTCTCACCGTCATAAACTGAAGATAAACACTCCATCACAGTGATAGCCATGGTCAAACACAATTATATACTTATTAGAAAAGTTTCAGCCCTGGGGGTTTGCTTAGGTCTTTCTACACCCATTTGTCGGTACCTATTACCGAGGTTTATACCATAGCTATGGCAGCTTTAAATGTTTTATCCAGGATAGGGAAAAACGGGGAAGCAAGGACAAGTCTGAGGAGGAAATGAGCATGACAGAGAGGGGAGATGGTGAGAGTTTATGGTGTTGGGTGGAGTAGGGAAGACAAGCGGGGGCGAGGCATGAACGGGAGTATAATATACCGGAAGAGTGGCTAAGAGTGCAACGTAAAATTACGAGCACCCTCGTCCTTGGCCCAGATATATATATATTCTCTGCATCTCCCTCCCTCGACACTGCCTCCAACAACATGAAACAAGGCTTCGTTTTATACAGTAACGTACAGTTACCCTATTCAATATGATAGTTTCATGGTAGGAACAAAAAGTAAGGTGTGTTTCCTTGTCATATCCCCTCACAGAGAATGGCTCACACACATATAATCTTGACGTGTCAGTGCACAAAATAACCCGCACATAGGCGAGAGAAACTTACGACGACGTTTCGGTCCAACGCAGACTATTTAGTGTGACTGCAAATAATTCAAATTCGACCAAAACGTCGTTATAAGCGTCTCTCTCCCATGTGCGGGTTATTTGTGTCTTGTCCCAGTCACAGTATTGTGACTATGTTAACATGCGTTAAACTGAGCTGAGTAACTTAGTAGACGATGATGATATTGTCAAGTATCTGATTGAACATTCACAGCACCTACACCATGGGGAGAGAACAGCAGGAAATGAGGGAAGACAAGTAGGGAGTGAGGGGAGGCACAAGCAGGGAGGGACAAGTAGGGAGGGACACAAGTAGGGAATGAGAAGACACAAGCAGGAGAGTGAGGGGATATACAAGCAGGGGAGAGTGAGGGGGAGATACAAGCAGAAGAGAGGGGTTACATCAGTCTTCCTGGTTCTCCTTCAAGGAACACATCACTCAACCTTCAAACTATGAAAGAACTTACGTGTTATCCAGCACTGCTGCTTCACTGTACTCCACCACGGTCTCTCTCAGCTCCTGGCCCTCTTACTCTCGCCTTCCTCAACCCTACCAGTCCTGCCTATTCTTAAAACCATGCATAAGTGTGTGTGCGTGTGTGTGTGTGTGTGTGTGTGTGTGTGTGTGTGTGTGTGTGTGTGTACTCACCTAGTTGTGGTTGCAGGGGTCGGGTCACAGCTCCTGGCCCCACCTCTTCACTGGCCGCTACTAGGTCACTCTTCATGCTTCATGAGCTTAAAGCTATGTATGGATCCTGCCTCCATTACATCACTTCCCAGACTATTCCACTACCTGACAACTCTGTGACTGAAGAAATACTTCCTAACATCCCTGTGATTCATCTGAGTCATCAACTTCCAACTGTGATCCGTTGTTGCTGTGTCCTATCTTGTCTCTACCCACGTTGTCGATTCCTCTCAGTATTTTATATGTCGTTATCGTATCTACCCTCTTTCTCCTGTCCAATGTCGTCAGGTCGATTTCCTTTAACCTCTCCTCGTAGGACATGCCCCTTAGCTCCGGGACTAGTCTTGTTGCAAACCTTTGCACTTTCTCAAATTTCCTTACATGCTTGGCTAGGTGTAGGTTCCAAACTGGTGCTGCATACTCCAATATAGTCCTAACGTACACAGTGTACAGGGTCCTGAACGATTCCTTATTTAGATGTCGGAATGCTATTCTTAGGTTTGCTAGGCGCCGGTATACTGCAGCAGTTATTTGGTTGATGTGTGCCTCAGGAGATGTGCTCGGTGTTATACTCATCCCAAGATCCTTTTCCTTGAGTGAGGTTTGTAGTCTCTGGCCCCGTAGATTGTACTCAGTTTGCCCTTCCCCAATCTTCATGACTTTGCACTTGGTGGGGTTGAACTCCAGGAGCCAGTTTCTGGACCAGGCCTGTGTGTGTGTGTGTGTGTGTGTGTGTGTGTGTGTGTGTGTGTGTGTGTGTGTGTGTGTGTGTACACAAAGAAGTACACATACTACAAGCCTAGTAAGCACTACAGAGCAGCTGTAGAGATCAGGTGTGTGGGTTGGGTAATGTATGAGAGACAAGAATAATGGTGTGGCTGTATCAGCGGGTCTATCACATCTGTACACACAGTGAGTGTAGGTGTGGAGATAATGAGAGCGTGGGCACAGCAGGTGTGTACATGTGAGAACTCACGTGTTAGGGGTGTGGTGGGTAGGTGGCTCCATGCTGTCTGCTCTGTCTGGCCACCTTCAAACCCCCCCCCCCCTCTCTCTCTCTCTCTCTCTCTCTCTCTCTCTCCCCCTCTCCCCCCCCCTCTCTCTCTCTCTCTCTCTCTCTCTCTCTCTCTCTCCCCCTCTCCTACCCCTCTCTCTCCCCCTCTCCTACCCCTCTCTCTCCCCCTCTCCTACCCCTCCCTCCCTCTCTCTCTTTCACACACGCACGTGCCGAATAGGTAAAATTGGTCAGTTAGCAAGAACTAAAATTAAGTCCTTTCTAAAAATCTTATACGTTTAAAGATACATTTTTTCATTTGTTAATGTAAAAATTAACATTTTTTTCCCACAAGGACCTTAGAAAACTTACCTGACCTTATTATAACAAGCGCAATTTAATTTAGCCTAATCCAACTAAATATATTTTACATAAATCTACAGTAATATAATAAACGAATTTTTTTTTTTTTTTAGGTTAAGTTCAGAATGATTTTTTTTTTTGCGAAATTATTCCATACACAAATTTTCGCAAGAACGTTGCTATTTAAGCTATTTAGTTTTGAGGGACAACAATAGAAAGGCGGGTGAGGTAGGTCTGGTAGCGCGGGTCGTATACAACTATCACTCCAGATCTAAAATATTTGATGGATGGATATGGGTGGTAGAGTATAACGAAAATGCTGAATAACTAATTGGAAAAAGTGTGCCTGCTAGTAGCAAGCTGATTCCAGATTTACAAGCTTATTCTGATGTTGCAAACTTAATATCGTGAAGCTCCCTTATCTTTGCGTTGCAATAATATTTTGTTGCAAGCATGGGTCTCGTGTAGCTAGCTTATCCTAGTGTTGCAAGAGTATGGCGGCGGGGTCACAGCTCACCACCACCACCACAAGCACGTCTTAACCTTGACACCATTTCATGTGTGCAGCTTCCTCTCTCGCCATCCTCTATATATCTTACACCATCCACACATACAACTATCATACACAATATCTCATTGTCTCCACACAACACACTCCTACACTACCATCACACAACACACTCCTACACTACCATCACACAACACACTCCTACACTACCATCACACAACACACTCCTACACCATCACACAACACACTCCTACACCACCATCACACAACACACTCCTACACCACCATCACACAACACACTCCTACACCACCATCACACAACACACTCCTACACTACCATCACACAACACACTCCTACACTACCATCACACAACACACTCCTACACCACCATCACACAACACACTCCTACACCACCATCACACAACACACTCCTACACCACCATCACACAACACACTCCTACACTACCATCACACAACACACTCCTACACCACCATCACACAACACACTCCTACACACCATCACACAACACACTCCTACACCACCATCACACAACACACTCCTACACCACCATCACACAACACACTCCTACACTACCATCACACAACACACTCCTACACTACCATCACACAACACACTCCTACACTACCATCACACAACACACTCCTACACCACCATCACACAACACACTCCTACACCACCATCACACAACACACTCCTACACTACCATCACACAACACACTCCTACACCACCATCACACAACACACTCCTACACCACCATCACACAACACACTCCTACACTACCATCACACAACACACTCCTACACCACCATCACACAACACACTCCTACACCACCATCACACAACACACTCCTACACCACCATCAGACAACACACTCCTACACCACCATCAGACAACACACTCCTACACCACCATCAGACAACACACTCCTACACCACCATCAGACAACACACTCCTACACCACCATCAGACAACACACTCCTACACCACCATCAGACAACACACTCCTACACCACCATCAGACAACACACTCCTACACCACCATCAGACAACACACTCCTACACCACCATCAGACAACACACTCCTACACCACCATCAGACAACACACTCCTACACCACCATCAGACAACACACTCCTACACCACCATCAGATAACACACTCCTACACCACCATCAGACAACACACTCCTACACCACCATCAGACAACACACTCCTACACCACCATCAGACAACACACTCCTACACCACCATCACACAACACACTCCTACACCATCACACAACATACTCTTACACCACCATCACACAACACACTCCTACACCATCAGACAACACACTCCTACACCACCATCACACAACACACTCCTACACCACCATCACACAACACACTCCTACACCACCATCAGACAACACACTCCTACACCACCATCACACAACACACTCCTACACCACCATCACACAACACACTCCTACACCACCATCACACAACACACTCCTACACCACCATCAGACAACACACTCCTACACCACCATCACACAACACTCCTACACCACCATCACACAACACACTCCTACACCATCACACAACACACTCCTACACCATCACACAACACACTCCTACACCACCATCACACAACACACTCCTACACCACCATCACACAACACACTCCTACACCACCATCACACAACACTCCTACACCACCATCACACAACACACTCCTACACCACCATCACACAACACACTCCTACACCATCACACAACACACTCCTACACCACCATCACACAACACACTCCTACACCACCATCACACAACACACTCCTACACCACCATCACACAACACACTCCTACACCACCATCACACAACAGACTCCTACACCACCATCACACAACACACTCCTACACTACCATCACACAACACACTCCTACACTACCATCACACAACACACTCCTACACTACCATCACACAACACACTCCTACACTACCATCACACAACACACTCCTACACTACCATCACACAACACACTCCTACACTACCATCACACAACACACTCCTACACTACCATCACACAACACACTCCTACACTACCATCACACAACACACTCCTACACTACCATTACACAACACACTCCTACACTACCATCACACAACACACTCCTACACAACCATCACACAACACACTCCTACACTACCATCACACAACACACTCCTACACTACCATTACACAACACACTCCTACACTACCATCACACAACACACTCCTACACTACCATCACACAACACTCCTACACTACCATCACACAACACACTCCTACACTGGATGAGAAAGCAAGGAGGATCGATAATTCAATACAATAACAGCATCATTCAATAGCCATGATGAGGCCCAGGAGACCAGGAACTAGTAATGCCGATCAAGGTAGTCTAAGAGGAAGAGTCAGGAGCTGTGACTCGACCCACCCCAAGGTATATACTGTACACCAAGGTATTTGTATTTCTCAAAGTATACACAATGAGTTTACACAGACAAATATTTTAAAAAGTAAATTATTTATGACAGTGTTCAGGTGAATTGTTGCCTTAATAACCCTCGTGCAGTAGATAAGCAGACAGAATACCTTGTCGGTATCTACCTGGAGAGCATTCCGGGTGTCAGAATAGTTGCTGATCCCCTGTATATGTTTGTGTAGCATATCTGAGTATCGTAGTTAGTACCACCTATATATTTTATATAGACGATCCCTTGCTAGGCCTAGGGAATAGCATATGACGTCACGTGATGCCGTATGTAAGCGTCGCTCACCATCCCCTCCCTCAGTTCCCGGATAGACCTACAGGCGACTATAGGCAGGCTGGACGTTCCCCTCAACTCTGCTAATACAAGTGAATACAACTCCATCATATCTCCACGGAACCCTCCCAACACGGGGATCAACGCCCCCGCGGCCCGGTTCACGACCAGGCCTCCCGATATACAATCAACAAGGCAACTGAACCACTTCCCTGATGTACTGCTGATGAGTTCCCAGAATTTACCCCCGGAGCCCGGCCATGTGCCAGGCTCGTCTAGTGCTTGCCTGGTCAACCAGGCTGGTGCTGCTGGTGTTTAACTGCCTCACATATCCATCACAGCCTGGTTGATCTAGCACCTGGTGAAGGTACTTGTTCAATTTCCTCTGAGGACTTCTACACTGTCTCAGCGGTGTTCCTATCTTCTCTCAGAAGTGCCAGATGAGCCAGGCTGTGTGGATGCGGGTTGCTGTCAGCAACAACCTGGTTGATCAAGCAGTCAATAAGTACTTCTAACCTCAGTCACATGTTGGTCACAAGATGTGAATGTTGCAACAGTGAAGGATGGCAATGAGTACGACACACATTTGCAACATTTAACCATCTTTGTGGCTTACACAGCAGGCATCTTCAGTCGAATACAAATGAATACAACACCGGAAAAAAAAAATAGAAATTTTGCGGTGTTCAGTCCCTAAGTCTGTGGGACTGATCACCTCACGAACCACTAGTACTCATCTCCCAGAGTTTTTATCTCTGTACTGATTGATGATATCACTGGTGGGCGAAACGCTTCTTTACTAAGGTTACACAAGTGTTGCACAAGTGTCTTATTCCAACACTTGTCACTTTTGTAAACAATTAATACAATAACAACCATGATGATGATGATAGTAAAGTTACGCTGGTAAAGTTTGTAAGAAAATAGGACAAGTGTTTCCTGACGAGGGTCTTAGTCATGTGATGACCTACAGCTGGAGCTTTTGGTCATTTGGCCGAGACCTTCCACTGGCTTAACACTCCACTTTTAAAATTAAGATCATAATTATAACCACACTAATTTGTTTTGAGGAGGAGCTTAGATTTAAACGCAGACGTTGTATCTTCACAAGTAACACAACACTGTAGTGGTAAACACTACAGACTATTACACCTTCACAAGCAACACAACACTACAGACTATCACACCTTCACAAGCAACACAACACTGCAGACTATTACACCTTCACAAGCAACACAACACTACAGACTATCACACCTTCACAAGCAACACAACACTACAGACTATCACACCTTCACAAGCAACACAACACTACAGACTATCACACCTTCACAAGCAACACAACACTACAGACTATTACACCTTCACAAGCAAGACAACACTACAGACTATCACACCTTCACAAGCAACACAACACTACAGACTATCACACCTTCACAAGCAACACAACACTACAGACTATCACACCTTCACAAGCAACACAACACTACAGACTATCACACCTTTACAAGCAACACAACACTACAGACTATCACACCTTCACAAGCAACACAACACTACAGACTATCACACCTTCACAAGCAACACAACACTACAGACTATCACACCTTCACAAGCAACACAACACTACAGACTATCACACCTTCACAAGCAAGACAACACTACAGACTATCACACCTTCACAAGCAACACAACACTACAGACTATCACACCTTCACAAGCAACACAACACTACAGACTATCACACCTTCACAAGCAACACAACACTACAGACTATCACACCTTCACAAGCAACACAACACTACAGACTATTACACCTTCACAAGCAAGACAACACTACAGACTATCACACCTTCACAAGCAACACAACACTACAGACTATTACACCTTCACAAGCAACACAACACTACAGACTATCACACCTTCACAAGCAACACAACACTACAGACTATTACACCTTCACAAGCAAGACAACACTACAGACTATCACACCTTTACAAGCAACACAACACCGCAGACTATTACACCTTCACAAGCAACACAACACTACAGACTATCACACCTTTACAAGCAACACAACACTGCAGACTATTACACCTTCACAAGCAACACAACACTGCAGACTATCACACCTTCACAAGCAACACAACACTGCAGACTATCACACCCCTTCACAAGCAACACAACACTGCAGACTATCACACCTTCACAAGCAACACAACACTGCAGACTATCACACCTTCACAAGCAACACAACACTGCAGACTATTACACCTTCACAAGCAACACACACTGCAGACTATTACACCTTCACAAGCAACACAACACTGCAGACTATCACACCTTCACAAGCAACACAACACTGCAGACCTATCACACCTTCACAAGTAACACAACACTGCAGACTATCACACCTTCACAAGCAACACAACACTGCAGACTATTACACCTTCACAAGCAACACAACACTGCAGACTATCACACCTTCACAAGCAACACAACACTGCAGACTATCACACCTTCACAAGCAACACAACACTGCAGACTATCACACCTTCACAAGCAACACAACACTGCAGACTATTACACCTTCACAAGCAACACAACACTGCAGACTATTACACCTTCACAAGCAACACAACACTGCAGACTATCACACCTTCACAAGCAACACAACACTGCAGACTATCACACCTTCACAAGCAACACAACACTGCAGACTATCACACCTTCACAAGCAACACAACACTGCAGACTATTACACCTTCACAAGCAACACAACACTGCAGACTATCACACCTTCACAAGCAACACAACACTGCAGACTATTACACCTTCACAAGCAACACAACACTGCAGACTATCACACCTTCACAAGCAACACAACACTACAGACTATCACACCTTCACAAGCAACACAACACTGCAGACTATCACACCTTCACAAGCAACACAACACTGCAGACTATTACACCTTCACAAGCAACACAACACTGCAGACTATTACACCTTTACAAGCAACACAACACTGCAGACTATTACACCTTTACAAGCAACACAACACTGCAGACTATTACACCTTCACAAGCAACACAACACTGCAGACTATTACACCTTCACAAGCAACACAACACTGCAGACTATTACACCTTCACAAGCAACACAACACTGCAGACTATCACACCTTCACAAGCAACACAACACTGCAGACTATCACACCTTCACAAGCAACACAACACTGCAGACTATCACACCTTCACAAGCAACACAACACTGCAGACTATTACACCTTCACAAGCAACACAACACTGCAGACTATCACACCTTCACAAGCAACACAACACTGCAGACTATCACACCTTCACAAGCAACACAACACTGCAGACTATTACACCTTCACAAGCAACACAACACTGCAGACTATTACACCTTCACAAGCAACACAACACTGCAGACTATCACACCTTCACAAGCAACACAACACTGCAGACTATCACACCTTCACAAGCAACACAACACTGCAGACTATCACACCTTCACAAGCAACACAACACTGCAGACTATCACACCTTCACAAGCAACACAACACTGCAGACTATCACACCTTCACAAGCAACACAACACTGCAGACTATTACACCTTCACAAGCAACACAACACTGCAGACTATCACACCTTCACAAGCAACACAACACTGCAGACTATTACACCTTCACAAGCAGAGATTGTAACTTGTGTTAGTGGTCCAGAGATTGTAACTTGTGTTAGTGGTCCAGAGATTGTAACTTGTGTTAGTGGTCCAGAGATTGTAACTTGTGTTAGTGGTCCAGAGATTGTAACTTGTGTTAGTGGTCCAGAGATCATGGCCCTCGTTGAAACGTACAAAGTGCAAGTAGAAATATACAAGATTTGCCACTCATGTGTGTGTGTGAGTGAGAGAGAGAGAGAGAGAGAGAGAGAGAGAGAGAGAGAGAGAGAGAGAGAGAGAGAGAGAGAGAGAGAGAGAGAGAGAGAGAGAGAGAGAGAGAGAGAGAGAGAGAGGAACTAGAAAGACTCGGTTACAACTGGAATATTATGTGAAAGCAATAGTCTCGGGCAGGAAAGTTCACTCCCAGGCAGGTGAAGGTGGGGGAAGAGGGGTGGGGAGGTCAGACAAATAACGGTGCGAGCGTGTACGCAGACGCGCACCCGTGACGTAGTACATTACTTACATATGTACCCCATCTCATGACGCAATCCGACGTTCATCTTACAACATTCATTTTTTGTACGAGATACCCAATGTCAATTTCTGAAAGATTCCCAGTAGATTTCTCTTCATTTTGTAAGGCTAGACTATATAAACCGTGGCTCAGTTGGTAGCGCCACCAGCTCACTGACTGTGCATGCTCGACAATAAAGGTCAGAAAATAGTGAACGTGTACATCGTTACAATATAACAAATGAAACAATTAGGACGAGAAAGTTGAAGATTACAGAGAGTGGTAGCCAGGAGTATGAGAGGTTGTAACGACGACACCGAGGGAAGTGGTAGCCAGGAGTATGAGAGGTTGTAACGACGACACCGAGGGAAGTGGTAGCCAGGAGTATGAGAGGTTGTAACGACGACACCGAGGGAAGTGGTAGCCAGGAGTATGAGAGGTTGTAACGACGACACCGAGGGAAGTGGTAGCCAGGAGTATGTGAGGTTGTAACAACGACCCCGATGAAAGTGGTAGCCAGGAGTATGTGAGATTGTAAAGACCCTGATGGAAGTGGTAGCCAGGAGTATGAGAGGTTGTAACGACGACACGGATGGAAGTGGTAGCCCGGAGTATGAGAGATTGTAACAACGACCCCGATGGAAGTGGTAGCCAGGAGTATGCGAGGTTGTAACGACGACCCCGATGGAAGTAAGTCACTGAACTTTTTTGAGTTATTCTAGGTAACCTACACACATGCTGCTGTGTATGATAATTTGTGTGTACCAATACCAGAATAAACTTACTTAACAGTGTATGTGGCAGGCTGGTATAGCAACATGTGGCAGGCTGGTATAGCAACATGTGGCAGGCTGGGATAGTAACATGTGGCAGGCTGGTATAGTAACATGTGGCAGGCTGGTATAGCAACATGTGGCAGGCTGGTATAGTAACATGTGGCAGGCTGGTATAGTAACATGTGGCAGGCATGTGGCAGGCTGGTATAGCAACATGTGGCAGGCTGGTATAGCAACATGTGGCAGGCTGGGATAGTAACATGTGGCAGGCTGGTATAGTAACATGTGGCAGGCTGGTATAGCAACATGTGGCAGGCTGGTATAGTAACATGTGGCAGGCTGGTATAGTAACATGTGGCAGGCTGGTATAGTAACATGTGGCAGGCTGGTATAACATGTGGCAGGCTGGTATAGTAACATGTGGCAGGCTGGTATAGTAACATGTGGCAGGTTGGTATAGTAACATGTGGCAGGCTGGTATAGTAACATGTGGCAGGCTGGTATAGTAACATGTGGCAGGCTGGTATAGTAACATGTGGCAGGTTGGTATAGTAACATGTGGCAGGTTGGTATAGTAACATGTGGCAGGCTGGTATAGTAACATGTGGCAGGCTGGTATAGTAACATGTGGCAGGCTGGTATAGTAACATGTGGCAGGCTGGTATAGTAACATGTGGCAGGCTGGTATAGTAACATGAGATCCTTTACTGCACGTATAAGTTCTGTCAAGCACCTTAACTACTGGGAACGCTTGGAAGCACTTGACTTGTACTCGTTGGAACGCAGGAGGGAGAGATATATCATAATCTACACTTGGAAAATCTTGGAAGGAATGGTCCCAAATCTGCACACAGAAATCACTCCCTACGAAAGTAAAAGACTGGGCAGGCGATGCAAAATGCCCCCAATAAAAAGTAGGGGCGCCATTGGTACACTAAGAAAACACCATAAGTGTCCGGGGCCCAAAACTGTTCAACAGCCTCCCATCAAGCATTAGGGGAATTGCCAATAAACCCCTGGCTGCCTTCAAGAGAGAGCTGGACAGATACCTAAAGTCAGTGCCGGATCAGCCGGGCTGTGGCTCGTACGTTGGACTGCGTGCGGCCAGCAGTAACAGCCTAGTTGATCAGGCCCTGATCCATCGGGAGGCCTGGTCATGGACCGGGCCGCGGGGGCGTTGATCCCCGGAATAACCTCCAGGTATGTGGCAGGCTGGTATAGTAACATGTGGCAGGCTGGTATAGTAACATGTGGCAGGCTGGTATAGTAACATGTGGCAGGCTGGTAAAGTAACATGTGGCAGGCTGGTATAGTAACACGTGGCAGGCTGGTATAGTAACACGTGGCAGGCTGGTATAGTAACATGTGGCAGGCTGGTATAGTAACATGTGGCAGGCTGGTATAGTAACATGTGGCAGGCTGGTATAGTAACATGTGGCAGGCTGGTATAGCAACATGTGGCAGGCTGGTATAGCAACATGTGGCAGGCTGGTATAGCAACATGTGGCAGGCTGGTATAGCAACATGTGGCAGGCTGGTATAGCAACATGTGGCAGGCTGGTATAGCAACATGTGGCAGGCTGGTATAGTAACATGTGGCAGGCTGGTATAGTAACATGTGACAGGCTGGTATAGTAACATGTGGCAGGCTGGTATAGTAACATGTGGCAGGCTGGTATAGTAACATGTGGCAGGCTGGTATAGTAACATGTGGCAGGCTGGTATAGTAACACGTGGCAGGCTGGTATAGTAACACGTGGCAGGCTGGTATAGTAACATGTGGCAGGCTGGTATAGTAACATGTGGCAGGCTGGTATAGCAACATGTGGCAGGCTGGTATAGTAACATGTGGCAGGCTGGTATAGTAACATGTGGCAGGCTGGTATAGTAACATGTGGCAGGCTGGTATAGTAACATGTGGCAGGCTGGTATAGTAACATGTGGCAGGCTGGTATAGTAACATGTGGCAGGCTGGTACAGCAACTACACGAGACGACCGACAAGTTGCTGATGTGAGCGAGTCATGCTGGTGTGAGCTAGTCATGATGGTGTGAGCTAGTCATGCTGGTGTGAGCTAGTCATGCTGGTGTGAGCTAGTCATGCTGGTGTGAGCGAGTCATGCTGGTGTGAGCGAGTCATGCTGGTGTGAGCGAGTCATGCTGGTGTGAGCTAGTCATGCTGGTGTAAGCTAGTCATGCTGGTGTAAGCTAGTCATGCTGGTGTGAGCCACAGCCGCGCTGGTGTGAGATTAGTCTGTAAAGGTCACAGTGATGACCACAGACGGTGCAAGGGACTTCACTGAAAAGCAGGACTTATATGAACACAGTAAGGGAAAAGTCAATAAGTGTGAAGGGACCAAGACTTTTCAACGTCCCCTCTTCTTTATCAGGGAGGTTTACCACCAGACCCCTGGCTCTCTTCACGAAGGAACTGGTCCAGTTCCTTCGTGAAGACAGCCAGTGAATGGTGGCACTTATGAATGAGTGCCACACTTATAAGTGCCATACAGTGCCATGAAAACTAACTTTCACCTGGACAAAACAACTGATAAGTCATTTGCGGTAGTACCTTCATCCCTGGCTATTACAACACTTCGGTTTAGCTACACAGAACACGGAAGAATGAGGTGGCGAGGTGGTGGTGGTGGGTGGGTGGGTGGGTGGGTGGGTGGGTGGGTGGGTGGGTGGGTGGGTGTGTGTGTGTGTGTGTGTGTGTGTGTGTGTACTCAATTATGGTTGCAGGGGTCGATTCATAGCTCCTGGCCCCGCCTCTTCACTGGTATGTGTGTGCGCGCGCGCGCGCACGCATGGGGAGGGAGAGAGGTAGGGAGTGTGTTAAAGAGTAGAGAGAGATGATGGGAAAGAGGAATGAGAGAGGAGGGATGAGAGGGGAGGGGTAGAGGAGATAGAACAGTTGGCTGTTGCTAGGCCAACAACACAGAGAGGTAGTCACAGTGCTGGGTGGTGAAGGGGGGGATGAACACATGCTTACTCCCCCCCCCTCCACCACCCACTATCACATATCACATTACCACTCAAGCCTTCCCCCCTTCCCCACCTCTCCTTCCTCTGCTACACTACAACACACATTACCAGACCAGAATCCTCACCCATAGCCGACCTCAATCTCCCCCTTGGTTTATGCTCGAGTATAGTTATGTATAAACCTGCTGGAAAGATATCTAAGTCTCTCATAATTACTGAACAACAGTGTAACACTTCACAATACCTTCAGCTAAGACTAACATGTTATACCTACGTTCGTATATACGAACCATCGTGTATGACGTACCATAACAGAACAAATCCTACGTTCATTTTATCCAGAGGTTCCCAACGTTAATTTCTTAATACTTCTTATAACCTCAAACAAAATTTAGTTTAGACGATATAACTCAGAAGTATTAAAACATACAGTTAGGCAGATAGAAGGACATTTAAAAACCCTCCCGAAACAGAAACCTGGTGTCCCAGAGTAAGCAGGAAATCTTCGTATCTATACTAATATCACTCGTGGTGTGAGAATGTGGTAGACAGGGAACAATAGCTAACATTTCTTCCCACCATGTAATTATTACATTGATATGTTTAGCTGGACACAGCGGGTGTACCCAATAGATAACTGACAAATGTTAAAGGTTGTATTGGATATGTAATCACAGCGGGTGTGAGTTTGGTGGGAGTCTAGATGTGGTGATGATGGTAGTTGTGGTTGTGTTGTTATGGATGGTGGTGGTGTGGATATGATGTTAGTGGTGTGGTGGTGGTTGGTGTTGGAGGGGGAGGGGATGTGGGTAGGGGGTTAAGAGAGGGAGGAGGGTGTATCAAGACACGTGGGTACAACGTGTGGTTGCAGTGGACCACACCGCTATTATTAACAACACAAAACATGACACCAGTGTAATGTCTACCTTGCTACAGTCACTGTAGTAGTCTTCAAGCAGTGTACTACCTTGTTACAGTCACTGTAGTGGTCTTCAAGCAGTGTCTTCTACCCTGTTACAGTCACAAGAGTTTTGCAGCAAATCAATAATGGTAGTATTTGTAGTAGGAGTGGAAATAGTCTAAGGACAAGAAAAAACAAGAAGAAAATGATCAGTGCAGGAGAGGTAATGGCCCAAGAGGGTAGCACCAAAAACACCAAGAGAAAAGTGTTACCCACACCAATAATGCTCTTTTCCGTCACGTCAGAACTGCCTATTCTTATTTATTTTAGAGATGACAATCACCTCATTAACTATCTACCCTTCTTCATGTTAAGAGATGACAGTCATCATATTAACTGGTACTCTAGCCTTCACTGACACCGTCTTGTTGAAGCATCTCTCTAGATGCCTTCCTTTCTCATTACATTGTTAAATGTTCCAAACTTCACAACAATCGTGACTTGTCCTGACATTTATCTCCTCTTCGTTTTTCCTATATTTTCTTTACATTTCCTTCTATCTAGCTGTGTTCCGTCTTATGATTTTGCCCCTAGGTTTTTATTCTATCCTCGTGGGCTATTACCTCTCCTGCAGTATTCCTTTTTCTCTCTTATCCTCAGACTACTACCACCACCACTACAATTACTACCACTGCCTTGCTACGATCTACTCTCTGACTTCTGTGTCACTTCCACTACCCCCTTCTTACCACCTCTGCGACTACTGCCCACTACTACGACTACTACTACCACCACCCCAACCACCACTACTACTACCACCACCCCTCCTACCACTACCACCCCCACCACAACTATCACTACCTTCTCTCGTTCTCCAGGCCACACCCTTTCTGGTATATACAGTGGCTTCCTTCCCTTCACGCTGTTGTGTTACTAGTTAATGGTGCGGGTTATTTGTGTAATACATTTATAAGCTAAAACGCCTTCGAATGTTATTTTGAGAAATTTTCGATTTTTAGTGCAAATATTTACATATACAAGCGATTTCATTGCTGGCGTTAGACTAGTCTGTAGAAGCCTAATCCTACCTTGTTCCAACCAATTTCTTAACCTGGCTTCACTTACTACATTCAAAGTGAAAATGCAGTTCCCAATATACACATGAGTGGTTAGTTTATCTGATGTGTCTGCTGGCTAAGGGGAATTACCAACAGACCCCTGACCAGTACCTGACCAGCCGACCTGTGGTTCGTATGGTTTGCGTGCGGTCAGCAGTTACAGCCTGGCTGATCAGGCCCTGATCCACCACGAAGCCTGGTGATGGACCAGGCCGGGGGGGGGCGTTGACCCCCGGAACACTCAGGTATACTGTTGACACGTAACTCTTTTGGCATCTCAGACTGTCCCTCTCCACTCTAACGTCCTAAGCACGGAGTGTTATGATCACACGCCTTGGTAACTAGAATTATGTGGATGAACTTAGAACGAGGTGAGGAAGAGCGAGCGAAAAGAGGGTTAAGAGAACGAATCCTTGATGTGGAGTGACCAGTATGTGGGTGTGTTTAATAAGACATGCTCACCACCAGTATGTGGGTGTGTGTTAGACATGCTCACTACAAGACACACCGTGGCTCCTGCCATGTTCCCCAAACTACCACTACTATACCATAATTACTCCCACCTCAACTGTGCTACCACACACACACACACACACACACACACACACACACACACACACACACACACACACACACACACACACACAACAGGCCAAGTGTCTATTTGACAAGAGCGTTAAACAGACAGATGGTAACAACTATTTTTTAAGACACATGTGCAACACCTGCCTGTCATTATCCACAATAAAGCTACCTAACTGTTGCACGTGTGTCTTACTTATCTATATGTTTTTATTGTGTATCATTAATATAATGATACGCATTATCTTCCTACTTACGCTCTTTCACTCTACGCACTACTCACAGCAATTTTCAGTTTGCTAACACGTTGCTTCCTACTCTCGTAACCCCTCCCGAGGTCAGATTCTCCCCCTAACACCCTCATTAACCAGGCTGTTACTGCCAGCTCCGCGTACGCCCTCACAACCTGCTTGATCTAACACCAACAGAAACTTGCATAATTTCATCTTGGAAAGCTTTCCTACCTTTATTGAGAGAATCTTACAGTTGCTGATACACAGATCTAATCTTAGCAATAAAGACATGGAACGGGTGGGGTTTGAAGCCATGGCGAGGGAGTGGTAAACGTCGAGGCCAGTGGTACACTGCCACACGTGGTACACTGCCACACGTGGTACACTGCCACACGTGGTACACTGCCACACGTGGTGCACTGCCACACGTGGTGCACTGCCACACGTGGTACACTGCCACACGTGGTACACTGCCACACGTGGTACACTGCCACACGTGGTACACTGCCACACGTGGTTGTTGCACTGTCTGGTACAACCTTCACTCAACACTAGTAATGGTTGCCAACATCACGTTTTCTCTCACAAAAGCTACACACTCGCTTCCCATTCTCCTGTAATCAGCTTTCTCGTTTTCTTTCATCCCAATATAATTGTCGTGCTGAATAAAAAACAAACTTGCGATTCTGGCTTATATAAAACTTATACAAAATACTTTGATGGATTAGGCTAAATTAAATTGCGTTTGTTATAATATTAGGTAAGTTTCCTAAGGTTCTTCTGCTGACCGACCAGTTTTACCTATTCGGCACGACAAAGTAATAGTGTAGAATATGAGCAGGTTGACGACTCAGACACTTGTGCAACACCTGGGTATCTTTATTTTGAAATCAAGCTAGCCAGGTGTTACACATGTCTAAGTCTGCTATATCAGTTGCAAACATTTGTTCTCTCTCGCTTCAGCCACTACGCTACCCATTTTCTTTCAATCTGTGACTAACCCATTTTTTTTTTTTCAAACTGACTATAACCCATTTTCTTTCAAATCAATCGCGAGTTTTCTTTACGCTGTACAGCCCTTGTGGCTTAGCGCTTCTTTTTAATTATAATAATAATACCAGAAGCCACGTTTTCTTTAATCTAAGCCCCAACTTAAACATTAAAATAACAACTCTCAAAACCTCCTCCTCTACTTTTTTTTTTTTTTTTGCAACTACGGTTGTGGTGGAAAGGCCTTTTTAGTTTGTGCTATTTAAGTATGCGTGAATATTTTTCAATTGCATTAACACAAAAAATCACACTTTATTGATGAACTTTATAAGGGTTGACTGTACGAGTGTGAGGTAGATTGATGACACCTGTCACGAACGAAATCAATATGGAAATTGACGATGATAGAAATCCCTAAGTAACTTGCTGTAATGACATGGCAAACTTATTTTTCTCTGACAAAATAACGTACGTAAGTACTCACTGGACTGTACTGGTAAAGTCACTTGGTTTGCCACAGTGAAGATATCCAAGTGTTGCGCAGGTATTTTATTTACAAACATACGTGGTTTCACATAAGCAATGCACATAGTCCCATTCTCTCTTGAGTGAACCCCATGCACCTGAGGGGGCAGTGTGTACCCATGCACCTGAGGGGGCAGTGTGTACCTATGTACCTGAGGGGGCAGTGTGTACCCATGTGCCTGGGGGGCAGTGTGTACCCATGTACCTGGGGGGGGCAGTGTGTACCCATGCCCCTGGGGAGGCAGAGTGTACCCATGCACCTGGGGGGGCAGAGTGTACCCATGCACCTGGGGGGAGGGTAGTGTGTACCCTACATCACCTACTAACTACACTGCCAGCAATGTAGCATTCTCTGCACGTGTCCTACATATGTTACTCTCACAGCCACGATCAAACTTTAACCTTCACTCTCACCATGGTTTGTTACACTCACTCTTCACTCAATACTGTCAGAGAGGTACTCACCATGGCTTGTTACACTCACTCTTCACTCAATACTGTCAGAGAGGTACTCACCATGGCTTGTTACACTCACTCTTCACTCAATACTGTCAGAGAGGTACTCACCATGGCTTGTTACACTCACTCTTCACTCAATACTGTCAGAGAGGTACTCACCATGGCTTGTTACACTCACTCTTCACTCAATACTGTCAGAGAGGTACTCACCATGGCTTGTTACACTCACTCTTCACTCAATACTGTCAGAGAGGTACTCACCATGGCTTGTTACACTCACTCTTCACTCAATACTGTCAGAGAGGTACTCACCATGGCTTGTTACACTCACTCTTCACTCAATACTGTCAGAGAGGTACTCACCATGGCTTGTTACACTCACTCTTCACTCAATACTGTCAGAGAGGTACTCACCATGGCTTGTTACACTCACTCTTCACTCAATACTGTCAGAGAGGTACTCACCATATCTTGTTACACTCACTCTTCACTCAATACTGTCAGAGAGGTACTCACCATGGCTTGTTACACTCACTCTTCACTCAATACTGTCAGAGAGGTACTCACCATGGCTTGTTACACTCACTCTTCACTCAATACTGTCAGAGAGGTACTCACCATGGCTTGTTACACTCACTCTTCACTCAATACTGTCAGAGAGGTACTCACCATGGCTTGTTACACTCACTCTTCACTCAATACTGTCAGAGAGGTACTCACCATGGCTTGTTACACTCACTCTTCACTCAATACTGTCAGAGAGGTACTCACCATGGCTTGTTACACTCACTCTTCACTCAATACTGTCAGAGAGGTACTCACCATGGCTTGTTACACTCACTCTTCACTCAATACTGTCAGAGAGGTACTCACCATGGCTTGTTACACTCACTCTTCACTCAATACTGTCAGAGAGGTACTCACCATATCTTGTTACACTCACTCTTCACTCAATACTGTCAGAGAGGTACTCACCATGGCTTGTTCTATCTTGTTATCGATGGCCACAGTGCTGGCTGTAGAGGCGCTGAAAAAGAAAACACAATTAATTTACTGTCTTAAATGCGGATGCCAGGAGCTGTCTCCTGACTCTCGACTAGGCCAGCACGTTAGCACAAAATCTAAATAAAAGTATTACAGAGGATCGAGTCTGCACTGAATGAGACACTTATTTAGAGTTTTACTTAAAAATAATACAGTAAATTATTTAAAAAACATACGTGTTAAAGAGAATAATAAAGACGGAGAAGGGAAAGAAGCTTATACAGACTTTGTGTGTACTCACCTAATTGTGGTTGCAGGGGTCGAGACTCAGCTCCTGGCCCCGCCAGGTGTGTGTGTGTGTGTGTGTGTGTGTGTGTGTGTGTGTGTGTGTGTGTGTGTGTGTGTGTGTCGTGCCGAATATGTAAAACTGGTCAATTAGCAAGAACTCATTTAAAATTAAGTCCTTTCTAAAAATTTCTCTTATACGTTTAAAGATATATTTTTTGCATTTATATTAATGTAAAACGATAATTTTGTACCAAAAGAACCTTAGAAAACTTACCTAACCTTATTATAACAAGCGCAATTTAATTTAGCCTAATCCACTTAAATATATTTTAGATAAGTTTACAATAATTTAATAATAAACAAACACAATGAAATATATTTTTTCGTTAGGTTCAGAATGATTTTTGCGAAATTATTGAATACACAAATTTTCGCTTGTATTATTCGGCAAGAGCGTTGCTATTAAGCCAAAACAGCAAGTTTTACCTATTCGGCACGACACTAGCTGTATCCAACAGAAGCAAGTTTTTTTTAAACTTAGTAATATATACAGGAGAAGGGGTTACTAGCCCCTTACTCCCGGCATTTTAGTCGCCTCTTACGATACACGACTTACGGAGGAAATGGTAAACATTAACAAGGACAATTACACAAGATCTTGTCAAGTGTAACCTTGACGTGGGTGGTGAGTCTTGAGAACCTTGAGAGACTTTCCCATCAACATCAACCATCCTACTGCTCAAGCTACTACTTACTAACACATTACAACAATACACAGTTTCACGAGTAGATATGACAGTCCCCTTGGAGGTCCAGAATCAGTAGAGGTGGTACAAGAGAAGTTAAGGCTGGGTCAGGAGCACTGAATCGACCCTTGTCAACACAAGTAGGTGAGTACAAGTCTTCAAACGCCAGTTGTTGTAGAGTCGCAGGTATAATCGCCCGGCCCGGGCCTTGTTCAAGAAGTGGCCCGGCCTTGGCTCCTGTCGTGGGAGTCTCAGACCAATGTCTGCCATGGGAGGGGGTACAAGTACCTCCTCGTCTTCTGGGACCAGCTGTCCCCAGGCGTAGCCCCATTCCCCGCCCCCACGGGGCTCGAAGGGAGAAGCTAAGCCCCTTGGGCTGCCACAAACCCCGCTCACACTGGGCTCGAAGGGTGTGGCAGCTGCACAGCAGCAGACGATGTCAAGAGGTGCAAAGACAACGAGCACTACAGGATCCATTTGGAACCAGGAGGGAGGTAGAAACAGTATGAGAGTTGACGTCATTCATCCGTGGCACTCTGCCTGGCACTGTTCCAGGGGCAGGGTGCCACATCCGGACTCTCACTGATAAGAGGTGACGTCACTCAGCTAGACATCCACCCAGGATGATGTCATTACAAACAAGCCTTGCTCTGACATCAATTATAAAAAAAACATCAATAAGCCAGCGCCATCAATGAGCAGCCGTCATCAATGAGCCGACGTCACAGATGTGCTGGATAATCCTGAACATGACGTCAGTGGCGTACACAGGTGAAAGGCAAAAACCTAGAATGTGACATCATGAGACGACGTCACCGACGAACCCCATCCAAACACACACACACACACACACACACACACACACACACACACACACACACACAACACACACACACACACACACACACACACACACACACACACACACACACACACACACACACACACACACACACAACACACACACACACACACACACACACACACACACACACACACACACACACACACACACACAACACACACACACACACACACACACACACACACACACACACACACACACACACACACACACACACACACACACACACACACACACACATACACACACACACACACACACACACACACACACACACACACACACACACACACACACACACACACACACACACACACACACACACACACACACACACACACAACACACACACACACACACACACACACACCACACACACACACACACACACACACACACACACACACACACACACACACACACACACACACACAACACACACACACACACACACACACACAACACACACACACACACACACACACACACACACAACACACACACACACACACACACACACAACACACACACACACACACACACACACACACACACACACACAACACACACACACACACACACACACACACACACACACACACACACACACACAACACACACACACACACACACACACACAACACACACACACACACACACACACACACACACACACACACACACACACAACACACACACACACACAACACACACACACACACACACACACACACACACACACACACACTTGGAGACAGCTGTGCAGTATAACAAGACATTCTCTTATCAGATAAGAGTGTTTAAGAGCAACATTCTCTGCCTGGGATAACATGTCAATGATAATCACCATCACACGCACACACAAGCACGTGTACACAAAAGCACGCACACACAAGCACGTGTACACAAAAGCACGCACACACCAGCACATATACACAAAAGCACGCACACACCAGCACGTATACACAAAAGCACGCACACACCAGCACGTATACACAAAAGCACGCACACACCAGCACATATACACAAAAGCACGCACACACCAGCACGTATACACAAAAGCACGCACACACCAGCACGTATACACAAAAGCACGCACACACCAGCACGTATACACAAAAGCACGCACACACCAGCACATATACACAAAAGCACGCACACACCAGCACATATACACAAAAGCACGCACATACCAGCACATATACACAAAAGCACGCACACACCAGCACATATACACAAAAGCACGCACACACCAGCACATATACACAAAAGCACGCACACACAAGCACGTATACACAAAAACACGCACATAAACTAAATTCAAAAGTGGGATGTAGACAGTTGATTATGCGTAGATAAGTAGCGTTTTAAAATGTTCCAGCCTTTATAATAATTATAAAAATAATAATAATAATAATAATAAATGTATAAATAGAACGCTAAGAAAGAGGAAGTGAGCCACATCCGGTGATGGAATTGTCAAGGTGTGGCCCAGGAGCTAGAATTCATCTCTCTCTCTCTCGCTTCTACGTACTTCCCTATCTTTACTTTCATATGGTTTTTAATAATTTTAATTCTGAACAAGCCTCGGGGGACATCATCACAACCTGAGGTGTGAACAAGCCTCGGGGGACATCATCACAACCTGAGGTGTGAACGAGCCTCGGGGGACATCATCACAACCTGAGGTGTGAACAAGCCTCGGGGGACATCATCACAACCTGAGGTGTGAACGAGCCTCGGGGGACATCATCACAACCTGAGGTATGAACGAGCCTCGGGGGACATCATCACAACCTGAGGTGTGAACAAGCCTCGGGGGACATCATCACAACCTGAGGTGTGAACAAGCCTCGGGGGACATCATCACAACCTGAGGTGTGAACAAGCCTCGGGGGACATCATCACAACCTGAGGTGTGAACAAGCCTCGGGGGACATCACAACCCGAGGTGTGAACAAGCCTCGGGGGACATCATCACAACCTGAGGTGTGAACAAGCCTCGGGGGACATCATCACAACCTGAGGTGTGAACAAGCCTCGGGGGACATCATCACAACCTGAGGTATGAACGAGCCTCGGGGGACATCATCACAACCTGAGGTATGAACAAGCCTCGGGGGACATCATCACAACCTGAGGTATGAACAAGCCTCGGGGGACATCATCACAACCTGAGGTATGAACAAGCCTCGGGGGACATCATCACAACCTGAGGTGTGAACAAGCCTCGGGGGACATCATCACAACCTGAGGTGTGAACAAGCCTCGGGGGACATCATCACAACCTGAGGTGTGAACAAGCCTCGGGGGACATCATCACAACCTGAGGTGTGAACAAGCCTCGGGGGACATCATCACAACCTGAGGTGTGAACAAGCCTCGGGGGACATCATCACAACCTGAGGTGAGGTGAACAAGCCTCGGGGGACATCATCACAACCTGAGGTGTGAACAAGCCTCGGGGGACATCATCACAACCTGAGGTGTGAACAAGCCTCGGGGGACATCATCACAACCTGAGGTGTGAACAAGCCTCGGGGGACATCATCACAACCTGAGGTGTGAACAAGCCTCGGGGGACATCATCACAACCTGAGGTGTGAACAAGCCTCGGGGGACATCATCACAACCTGAGGTATGAACAAGCCTCGGGGGACATCATCACAACCTGAGGTATGAACAAGCCTCGGGGGACATCATCACAACCTGAGGTATGAACAAGCCTCGGGGGACATCATCACAACCTGAGGTATGAACAAGCCTCGGGGGACATCATCACAACCTGAGGTGTGAACAAGCCTCGGGGGACATCATCACAACCTGAGGTATGAACAAGCCTCGGGGGACATCATCACAACCTGAGGTGTGAACAAGCCTCGGGGGACATCATCACAACCTGAGGTGTGAACAAGCCTCGGGGGACATCATCACAACCTGAGGTGTGAACAAGCCTCGGGGGACATCATCACAACCTGAGGTATGAACAAGCCTCGGGGGACATCATCACAACCTGAGGTATGAACAAGCCTCGGGGGACATCATCACAACCTGAGGTGTGAACAAGCCTCGGGGGACATCATCACAACCTGAGGTGTGAACAAGCCTCGGGGGACATCATCACAACCTGAGGTGTGAACAAGCCTCGGGGGACATCATCACAACCCGAGGTGTGAACAAGCCTCGGGGGACATCATCACAACCTGAGGTGTGAACGAGCCTCGGGGGACATCATCACAACCTGAGGTGTGAACAAGCCTCGGGGGACATCATCACAACCTGAGGTATGAACAAGCCTCGGGGGACATCATCACAACCTGAGGTATGAACAAGCCTCGGGGGACATCATCACAACCTGAGGTGTGAACAAGCCTCGGGGGACATCATCACAACCTGAGGTATGAACAAGACATCTCTGGGGTGAACAAGCCTCATCATCACAACCTGAGGTATGAACAAGCCTCGGGGGACATCATCACAACCTCACAACCTGAGCCTCGGGGGTATGAACAAGCCTCGGGGGACATCATCACAACCTGAGGTATGAACAAGCCTCGGGGGACATCATCACAACCTGAGGTGTGAACAAGCCTCGGGGGACATCATCACAACCTGAGGTGTGAACAAGCCTCGGGGGACATCATCACAACCTGAGGTGTGAACAAGCCTCGGGGGACATCATCACAACCTGAGGTGTGAACAAGCCTCGGGGGACATCATCACAACCTGAGGTATGAACAAGCCTCGGGGGACATCATCACAACCTGTGAACGAGCCTCGGGGGACATCATCACAACCTGAACAAGCCTCGGGGGACATCATCACAACCTGAGGTGAACAAGCCTCGGGGGACCTCATCACAACCCGAGGTGTGAACGAGCCTCGGGGGACATCATCACAACCTGAGGTGTGAACGAGCCTCGGGGGACATCATCACAACCTGAGGTGTGAACAAGCCTCGGGGGACATCATCACAACCTGAGGTATGAACAAGCCTCGGGGGACATCATCACAACCTGAACAAGCCTCGGGGGACATCATCACAACCTGAGGTGTGAAAGCCTCGGGGGACATCATCACAACCTGAGGTGTGAACGAGCCTCGGGGGACATCATCACAACCTGAGGTGTGAACAAGCCTCGGGGGACATCATCACAACCTGAGGTGTGAACAAGCCTCGGGGGACATCATCACAACCTGAGGTGTGAACGAGCCTCGGGGGACATCATCACAACCTGAGGTGTGAACAAGCCTCGGGGGACATCATCACAACCTGAGGTGTGAACGAGCCTCGGGGGACATCATCACAACCTGAGGTGTGAACAAGCCTCGGGGGACATCATCACAACCTGAGGTGTGAACGAGCCTCGGGGGACATCATCACAACCTGAGGTGTGAACAAGCCTCGGGGGACATCATCACAACCTGAGGTGTGAACAAGCCTCGGGGGACATCATCACAACCTGAGGTGTGAACGAGCCTCGGGGGACATCATCACAACCTGAGGTGTGAACGAGCCTCGGGGGACATCATCACAACCTGAGGTGTGAACAAGCCTCGGGGGACATCATCACAACCTGACATCATCACAACCTGAGGTATGAACGAGGACATCATCACAACCTGTGAACGAGCCTCGGGGGACATCATCACAACCTGAGGTGAACAAGCCTCGGGGGACATCATCACAACCTGAGGTATGAGCCTCGGGGGACATCATCACAACCTGAGGTGTGAACAAGCCTCGGGGGACATCATCACAACCTGAGGTATGAACAAGCCTCGGGGGACATCATCACAACCTGAGGTATGAACAAGCCTCGGGGGACATCATCACAACCTGAGGTGTGAACAAGCCTCGGGGGACATCATCACAACCTGAGGTGTGAACAAGCCTCGGGGGACATCATCACAACCTGAGGTGTGAACAAGCCTCGGGGGACATCATCACAACCTGAGGTATGAACGAGCCTCGGGGGACATCATCACAACCTGAGGTATGAACGAGCCTCGGGGGACATCATCACAACCTGAGGTGTGAACAAGCCTCGGGGGACATCATCACAACCTGAGGGTAGCCTCGGGGGACATCATCACAACCTGAGGTGTGAGCCTCGGGGGACATCATCACAACCTGAGGTATGAACGAGCCTCGGGGGACATCATCACAACCTGAGGTGTGAACAAGCCTCGGGGGACATCATCACAACCTGAGGTATGAACGAGCCTCGGGGGACATCATCACAACCTGAGGTATGAACGAGCCTCGGGGGACATCATCACAACCTGAGGTATGAACGAGCCTCGGGGGACATCATCACAACCTGAGGTATGAACGAGCCTCGGGGGACATCATCACAACCTGAGGTGTGAACAAGCCTCGGGGGACATCATCACAACCTGAGGTGTGAACAAGCCTCGGGGGACATCATCACAACCTGAGGTATGAACAAGCCTCGGGGGACATCATCACAACCTGAGGTGTGAACAAGCCTCGGGGGACATCATCACAACCTGAGGTATGAACAAGCCTCGGGGGACATCATCACAACAACTTTCAGGCTGGGATTGATTACCTAACCTCCCACTATAATATAATGAAGAACGGGAGGTAATCAGTTTGAGTCAAGAAAGGGGAGAGTATATCTTTGATATACCTTTGATGATTTCCGAGAATTTTTCTACTCCCGGAGCCCGGCCATGGGCCAGGCTCGGCTGGTGCTTGTCTGGTCAACCAGGCTGTTGTTATTGGTGACCCGCTGACCCATAGATCAAATTCCTTCGATAAAGGAGCTCTTTACCTCTAAATGGAAAGTGACCCTTACCTCTTTAAATGGAAAGTGACAAGAAGCTACCTGGTGCTGAGTGACATTTGTGAAGGAGTGCACCAGAGAAAGTGCACACCACTCATGCAGGAGTTCAGAGACTGAGACAAATGGCTACCACACGCAAGGTCAAGAGGAGATATGATAATAACATACAGAGTACCTTGGGATACATGCTGGACCAGGATGCCCTTCTGACCGTGGCGACCCTCAGTAGAGGGTCTTGATCCTGGTGAAACATCTTCATCAAAGACACTACCTACACTCCCATTCCTCGAATCAAACTCGATCAACACCCCCCCCCCCCCGTTTACCTCTCTTCTTCCCCAGGTACCGCACGCTTCTTGCGAAGTTAATGTTAATAATAATAATAATAATAATAATAATAATAATAATAATAATAATAATCGAACAGGACTGTGTGAGCATGTTAGATAGGAGTGAGTGGAAGCAATTGGTTGTATGACTTTACGTGCTGTTGGAGTGTGAGCAAGGTAACATTTATGAAAGGATTCATGGAAACCGGTTAACCGGAAGGTTAACTTGAGGTGGGAAGTACAATGCCTGCACCCTGAAGGAGGGGGGGAGATAGTGCAGCTTGCAGGGGCATCTCAGCTGTAATGTCTGAGTGTTTCTAGCAAGACAGTTATGCAGTGAATGATGATAGTATTTCTTTCTCGGGTGAACCTCAGCCTCCAGGCTGAGAGACTGACCACCTCAAAACTTTAAGGGTGATGGACTGATTACATAGTCTTCAAGTCTCTTCTGCTTCTATCAACTTTTCTGTACTCGACTGAAGAAACCTACTATGTAGGCGAAACGTTTCGAAATAAAGATACCTAACTGTTGTATATGTATCTTACAGCCTCTCTCGAGGCTGCGGCAGGTGACAAACCTGCCGCAGCTACTCTGAGAAAACCTCCCCTCACTCCTTCACTTGCTGCCTTGCAACATTGCACAGCTCCTGATGACGCACTGAGAAGTATGAAAGTACTTGAGCTAAATATTTCCACTCCCCGTGGCTTGTCTTGCATAGTTAAGATCGCCTGCCTGCGACTGTTTACATACGGGCAATTATTTAATTGTTCCACAGCCACGGTATAGTAGCTTACATCCTTCAGTGAACGTCTACTAACACTACCCACAAGTTCATAAATAATAAGACACTAATATTATCTCTGTATCCGACTGAAAAAATTTGCTGCGTAGGTGAAATATTTGGGAAATAAAAACAGGTGTGTGTTTCATGAGTACACAGAGTACGATGCATGAAGTACTCCAGAGATAAGATAATGTAGCGAGGCCAAGCTGCTGCAGATAAGAGAGAGCCAGTCAGGGTACATAAATAGAATCTTAACACACACATGCACGACTCGTTATAGTTTTTTCACTGTCGGTATGATAAGTGCAATGAACCAGAGATATACCTATGATATACCTGCAACTGGTTTCAAGAGTTGTCATATGCCCGCAGCCAGGATTGTCTGGTGCTCGTCTGGCCAACCAGGATGTTGGCCCACATCCCTCACAGCCTGGTTGACCTAGCATTTGCACTGTTTCTAATATCTTCTGGCAAGATGTTGAACAGTCTGGGGCCACGAATGTTGATGCAATGTTCTCTTATTGTGCCCACGGTGGCCCTGCTTTTTACTGGGTTTATTTTACACATTCCCCATCTCACTTACTCCAGCATGTTATGGTAGTGTGTACTGTGTACATTCGGAACCAGACCCCTCAAGTGCTTTTCATGTATATATTATCATGTATCTCTCCTTCCTCCACTCCAGCGAGTACATATTTAGGACTTCAGACATTCCCAATAATTTAAATACTCTATTGGCTCTATGCCGGCCGTAAATGATCTTTGACTGTTCCAGCTCTAATCTCTCTCCTGCCCTAACTGGGCAGTTTTGACCGACTAACAACCAAACCTCAAGATGTGGAGATGTCACTGGCAACCTCATGTGTTTACGAAATTCTCATTCAACAAGCATACTCCAGCACCGAATTTGGATTGAAAGCTGATGTACATACGAAATTTGCATTAGGCATGCGTATTGCAGCTGCGAATCAAAATAGAATTCTTCCCACCAATGACTTGACACGTTCTCTGGAAGATTATGTTTACCCTTTACCTTTAATATGCCTTTGGTGAGTTCCGAGAGTCTATTCCCGGAGCCCAGCCATGGGCCAGGCTCGTCTGGTGCTTTCCTGGTCAACCAGGCTGTTGCTGCTGGTCTGCTGCCCCACATATCCCTCACAGCATGGTTGATCTAGTACCCAGTGCAAGAAATCTTAGCTCCAGGTACCTGCTCCGCTCACACAACAGTCCCGTAGCTTGGCTGGCAGAGCACTCAACTCCCACACAGTGTTCGTGGCTCGATCCCCGGTATTGGTGGCAACACTGGGCCTGTTTCCTTACACCTGCTATCTCTGTTCACCTAGTAGTAAGTAGGTACCTGGGTGTTACCCGAATGGTATGGGTAGAATCCTGGGATACAAGATTAACCTACGTTCCGGTGTCTTATTGATCAACTTGTGGGTGTTGTATGAACATCCCTCTCCCACAAGCGTACTCGCCTATCTGTGGTTGCAGAGGTCGAGTCTAAGCTCCTGGCCCCGCGTCTCTGCTAACCTCTACTTGATTAATTCTCTCTCGGTTATGTGAGTCCTATCACGGCTATTCTGGAAATTGTGTATGCCTCCAAGGTGTCACCTCGATGTGTAGATCGTTCCATCTAACAACTCTAAGAAATATTTCCTAACATTCCTCTGGCTCATCTGTTATTTTTCCAGCTGTGTCATCGTTTATCTGACTCACCCCGTCAATCCTTCTAATTTGTTTCTGTCGTATGTGTGTGATATGACACCCTAATATATACTAAGTCCTATGTAATAGTAACTCCAGCCCTGATGGAATGAAACCTTCGAAGTAGTGAACACACAGGGCAATATTCCACACCATATTACCTCGAGGAGGAAAGCCAACCTTCTTGTGTTCCCACTTTAGGCAGGCGATGTAAAATACCCCCAATTAAAAGTAGGGGCGCCACTGGTAGAGAAAACACCATAAGTGTTCGGGGCCCAAGACTGTTCAACAGCCTCCCACTATGCATAAGGGGAATTACCAATAGGCCCCTGGCTGCCTTCAAGAGAAAGGTGGACAGATACCTAAAGTCAGTGCCGGATTAGCCGGGCTGTGGTTCGTACGTTGGACTACGTGCGGGCAGCAGTAACAGCCTGGTTGATCAGGCCCTGATCCACCGGGAGGCCTGGTCGTGGACCGTGCCGCGGGGGCGTTGATCCCCGGAATAACCTCCAGGTAGCCGCACACTACGGGTCTTCAAACTGAATTTTATTGAATTAAGTAAATTGTCTGCTACAATCGTCTACTACCCTCTCTACCACAACAACACCCCCCCCTTTATTCTCTATCCTCAACCACCACCAGCACTAGTCCCACGTACAGTGACTTATAAAGAACTTGCAGTAAATGTCGCCTGCTCACCGTGACTGACCCTTCTCTACGACTGACACACACACACAACTACTTCTCGGTATACATCATGTGCACAACCAGGTATGCAGGATGAGTGTCGGTGCCAAAACTGGTGCCAAGCACAATATGACCTAAACATCAAGCCAAGTGTGGCACACTACAAGGCAGGGAGAGTAGTGTTAAGTGGGAGGAGAGGAGAGGGGAGAGGAGAGGGTACAGTTGGAAGGAGAATGGAAGATAGATAAACTCTAGGGTGTTGACTCTCCCCATGTCACAACTACCACCAAGGAACTCTAGGGTCAATATTAGCCCAACTTACACTATAATCAACATCCTGCCACCTCTATGCTCGCATATATCTATGTATCAATAATAGTGAACACAATGAACATGAATTATGGATACAAGTCTTTATCAGTCATTTTTTAAGTTTTCCTTATGGTTCTAAACTTACGGAACACCTGCAAATATGAGGAAAATGCAAGATTTATCATGTTCAAATTCTCTATCCTTGAAACTGACGAGAAAATTGACACTTATCATGGTTGACCAGGCAAACACCAGACGAGCCTGGCCCATGGCCGGGATCCGGGAGTAGAAAGACTCTTAGGAACTCATCAAAGGTATATCGTGTCAGTTTCTTACTTGTTACTTGATAATGGTTAGGGACGGGACGAAATGTCGACTAACTTATGTTTTTATAGTTTGTTAGTAAATCTGAGAACTGTTCAAATCATGGTACTGAGAGGATAAACAAAATTCAGATGTAGTATACAGACTTTGCGAATGCCTTCGGCAAGTGCGATCATGGTGTAATAACACACAAAATGTGTGATAAACTGGAGAAGTTGGTAGATGGATCTATAACTTCTCAACAAATAGAGCACGAAGAGTAACAGTAAACAGGGTAAAGGCAGAGGCTGCCACAGTGAAAAGCAATCTTCCACAAGGTAGAGTACTCGGTCCCATCCTCATATCTGACAGACAGATGTAAGCCACAGCACCGTGTCTTTCTTTGTTGACGATACCAGAATTTGCACGAGTGTCATCCATTGAGGACCTGGTAAATCTCCAAGCAGATATAAACCAAGCTTTCCAATAGGCAACGGAAAATAATATGACGTCAAATGGGGCACATACTAACATATGACAGTACTGGTCACTGTGAGCATACCAGCATAAAGACAGCATTATGCAGCACTAATGTGAGTAAACATATCAGCATAGCAACATAAGAGCCACAATAGCTAACATGGCACTAGTGTTAGCAACTGCAACTGTCACTTGCAACATGCAGTTAGCATCACTTTTAAAAATTATTATGTATAACACACGAGATCAATAAACCACCAGGATTTCAATGCCAACACACGTAGCGTTACACAGTTTTAAGAGTAGATATGACAGCGTGCAACAGATTACTTCCTTCTAGGGAGAGGTTCCTTGACACC
This sequence comes from Cherax quadricarinatus, assembly GCF_038502225.1. Lineage (NCBI taxonomy): Eukaryota > Metazoa > Arthropoda > Malacostraca > Decapoda > Parastacidae > Cherax > Cherax quadricarinatus. The sequence continues at coordinate 5,143,455 of NC_091372.1, forward strand.
GGTGAAGCTCTTCCTTCAAGGGAAAAGTTCCTTGATACCGGTGAAGGTCTTCCTTCAAGTGAAAGGTACCTTGATACCAGTGAAGGTCTACCTTCAAAGAATTAAAGCCACACTTTCTCCAGTTAATGGATCTTTCTACTATTAAGACCAGTCAGGAGATATTATGTTTCCTGAAGCATAAATACCACCATTTTTTGTCTTGTTCACCTTCGTCTGCCCCGGAGTTTACTATTCCTGTACTCGTGATTGTCTTTCGTGATACGACTGTACGTCTTACCAGACTAACAGTTTTTAGTAATTATCTTTGGGTAGCAATAAAAATATCTTGTGGGTAGCAGTGACAATGTCTTGGGCAAATATCAAATATTTTTGTTAGCGTTGGATATGACAAGGACTTGTTCAGTCTGGACCCATAGGCCTCTTGTACATAAATGGTATACAATACCGACAAGATGAGGAATTAGACATATGTGCAACATCTGAGGATCTTTATTTGCAGACGTTTGCCATCCAGTGACTATCAATGATGTGAAGAATTGCATACAAAAGACGAGGTAATCAGTCCCTCAGTCTTGGAGTTGAAGAGCACCGTAGTCTTGAAGACACTGAATCATAGTCACGAAGCTTAGCGCTTATATACCGGCAACAGGAGAGGGAGGTGCAGCAGACGAAGACATTGTCACTGGTAGGTAGGATTCCCCAGTGGAAGTAGGTTGTACCCAAAGAATTGGCCAGTAGAAAGCAAGAATGCCTGTTGCAGTGTTCCTCCTATCTTATCCTCATCACTTTGAATACTGGTATTATATGCAAAGAACTTAAGAAGGGAGGAACACTGCAGAAGGCCTACTGGCTCATACTTCTGAACCGACAAGGCTGTGGTGGATACGTAGGGCAGTGGGCCACCAGCAGCAAAAGCCAGACAAGCCTTTCTACTGCTGATTCCGGCAGTAGAAATACTCTCGGAATTCATCAAAATTATCAAAGGTAAGGTTTCGCCACACAGTGGCTTCATCAGTCCTAAAATTAAGAAGGATGTGTCCACTATGATACCGCCTACGACTGCTTTACCTCACCTTCACCCGACTAGGTTGGGTCATTGGCATAAATCGGTAGGTGACTTGTACCTGCCTCGCATGGGCCAGTAAGCCTGCTGCAGTGTTCCTTCTTTCTGTTCGTATAAGCCACTTCTTCGTGCATATGCTGCATTCTTTTTACGAATTGAGACACTTATGCAACATATGGGAATCTTTACTGAAGAAACGTTTCGCCACATCTGTCAGACACTATACTGACATAACCACAGTATATTAGCCACGTCTACGGCCCTATGCTGTACTTTCTACAAGATTGATGGACTGAACATATCGACTCCAGGCTGAGGGACTGATTACCTCAAACTTCTCCTCTCCTTACACCTTCCTGATTTGTATAAGACTGATGAAGCCACTGTGTGAAAAAGGAGAATGATGAAGATCAGGAGTTTGAGGTAATCAGTCCCCCATCACAGCCTGGTTGATCTGGTACTTGGTGGAAGTATTGATCCAGTTTCTTGAAACTGGAAACTTGTACACTTGTTTCAGCATTATTTATATCTGTTCGTAGCAGGTTGAATATTCATAGACCACGGATGCTGATACAATGTTCTCTTATCGCGTCCACGGCGCCCCTGCTTTTGAAAACATAAGAAAAGAGGAACACTGCATCAGGCCAACTGGTCCATACTAGGCAGGTCCTTCTGAAACCCGAACCCAAAAACAAACCCATTTTTAATGAGATCCTATTAACTCGAGTGCAAGTCCCACTCAAATCCAACCCTTCTCACTCGTGTGGAAATAAATGGTATGAAATACCGACACAATGGAAATATAAACACACATGCAGTATAATGTGATCCTTTACTGACAACGTTCCGCACCCTTACAGTGGGCTTTTTCAGGTCACAAACAGATCTACCTGGGGTGGAAGGGACGCGAGTATTTATAGTCAGGTTCAGAATGCTGAGGTCAGGTGGAGAATGCTGCATCTGATGATCTACCAAGTGGGGTTATAGTCTCTCCCTTCCAAGCTACCCAAGATTTTACACTCTATAACCCCACTCGGTAGATCATCAGATGCAGCATTCTCCACCTGACCTCAGCATTTTAAACCTATAAATACTCGCGTCCCTTCCACCCCAGGTAGATCTGTTTGTGACTTGAAAAAGCCCGCTGTGTGGGCGAAACGTTATCAATAAAGGATCATATTACACTGCATATGTATTTATATTCTCACTCGTGTATTTACCTAGCTTAAATTTGAAGCTACCTAAGGTTTTAGCTTCCATAACTATCAGGCAGATTGTTCCACTCATACACTTTATCTCCAAACCAATACTTTCCTATATCCTTTATAAATTTTAATTTTTTTCCAATTTTCACTGGGTTTATTTTACATTTCCTCCCATATTTCACTGTAGTGTGTAGCTCTGGGACCCATCTTACGTCACTGTGGCTGTGGGAACAAAAGGAAGCGAGATTTTCCTATGTTAATCCATCACGCAGGATGAGTGTGTGAGAGCGAAGTGTGGCGGTGGAGTGTGGGAGCGAGGTGTGGTGGTGGAGTGTGGGAGCGAGGTGTGGTGGTGGAGTGTGAGAGCGAGGTGTGGTGGTGGAGTGTGAGAGCGAGGTGTGGTGGTGGAGTGTGGGAGCGAGGTGTGGCGGTGGAGTGTGGGAGCGAGGTGTGGTGGTGGAGTGTGGGAGCGAGGTGTGGTGGTGGAGTGTGGGAGCGAGGTGTGGTGGTGGAGTGTGGGAGCGAGGTGTGGTGGTGGAGTGTGGGAGCGAGGTGTGGCGGTGGAGTGTGGGAGCGAGGTGTGGTGGTGGAGTGTGGGAGCGAGGTGTGGCGGTGGAGTGTGGGAGCGAGGTGTGGTGGAGTGTGGGAGCGAGGTGTGGTGGTGGAGTGTGAGAGCGAGGTGTGGTGGTGGAGTGTGGGAGCGAGGTGTGGTGGTGGAGTGTGGGAGCGAGGTGTGGTGGTGGAGTGTGGGAGCGAGGTGTGGTGGTGGAGTGTGAGAGCGAGGTGTGGTGGTGGAGTGTGAGAGCGAGGTGTGGTGGTGGAGTGTGAGAGCGAGGTGTGGTGGTGGAGTGTGGGAGCGAGGTGTGGGGGTGGAGTGTGGGAGCGAGGTGTGGGGGTGGAGTGTGGGAGCGAGGTGTGGTGGTGGAGTGTGGGAGCGAGGTGTGGTGGTGGAGTGTGGGAGCGAGGTGTGGTGGTGGAGTGTGAGAGCGAGGTGTGGTGGTGGAGTGTGAGAGCGAGGTGTGGTGGTGGAGTGTGAGAGCGAGGTGTGGTGGTGGAGTGTGAGAGCGAGGTGTGGCGGTGGAGTGTGGGAGCGAGGTGTGGCGGTGGAGTGTGGGAGCGAGGTGTGGTGGTGGAGTGTGAGAGCGAGGTGTGGTGGTGGAGTGTGAGAGCGAGGTGTGGTGGTGGAGTGTGGGAGCGAGGTGTGGTGGTGGAGTGTGAGAGCGAGGTGTGGCGGTGGAGTGTGGGAGCGAGGTGTGGCGGTGGAGTGTGGGAGCGAGGTGTGGCGGTGGAGTGTGGGAGCGAGGTGTGGCGGTGGAGTGTGAGAGCGAGGTGTGGCGGTGGAGTGTGAGAGCGAGGTGTGGGAGCGAGGTGTGGCGGTGGAGTGTGGGAGCGAGGTGTGGCGGTGGAGTGTGGGAGGAGTGTGGAGAGCGAGGTGTGGCGGTGGAGTGTGAGAGCGAGTGTGGAGTGGGAGCGAGTGTGTGGTGGAGGTGGGAGCGAGTGTGAGTGTGGGAGCGAGTGTGTGGTGGAGTGTGGGAGCGAGTGGTGAGAGCGAGGTGTGGTGGTGGAGTGTGGGAGCGAGGTGTGGTGGTGGAGTGTGGGAGCGAGGTGTGGTGGAGTGTGGGAGCGAGGTGTGGTGGTGGAGTGTGGGAACGAGGTGTGGCGAGGTGTGGTGGAGGTGGAGTGTGGGAGCGAGGTGTGGCGGTGGTGGGAGCGAGTGTGGGAGCGAGGTGTGGTGGTGGAGTGTGTGTGGTGGAGTGTGGGAGCGAGGTGTGGCGGTGGAGTGTGGGAGCGAGGTGTGGTGGTGGAGTGTGGGAGCGAGGTGTGGTGGTGGAGTGTGGGAGCGAGGTGTGGTGGTGGAGTGTGGGAGCGAGGTGTGGTGGTGGAGTGTGGGAGCGAGGTGTGGTGGTGGAGTGTGAGAGCGAGGTGTGGTGGTGGAGTGTGGGAGCGAGGTGTGGTGGAGTGTGGGAGCGAGGTGTGGCGGTGGAGTGTGGGAGCGAGGTGTGGCGGTGGAGTGTGGGAGCGAGGTGTGGCGGTGGAGTGTGGGAGCGAGGTGTGGCGGTGGAGTGTGGGAGCGAGGTGTGGTGGTGGAGTGTGAGAGCGAGGTGTGGTGGTGGAGTGTGTGAGCGAGGTGTGGTGGAGTGTGGGAGCGAGGTGTGGCGGTGGAGTGTGGGAGCGAGGTGTGGCGGTGGAGTGTGGGAGCGAGGTGTGGTGGTGGAGTGTGAGAGCGAGGTGTGGTGGTGGAGTGTGGGAGCGAGGTGTGGTGGAGTGTGGGAGCGAGGTGTGGCGGTGGAGTGTGGGAGCGAGGTGTGGTGGTGGAGTGTGAGAGCGAGGTGTGGTGGTGGAGTGTGGGAGCGAGGTGTGGTGGAGTGTGGGAGCGAGGTGTGGCGGTGGAGTGTGGGAGCGAGGTGTGGCGGTGGAGTGTGGGAGCGAGGTGTGGTGGTGGAGTGTGAGAGCGAGGTGTGGTGGTGGAGTGTGGGAGCGAGGTGTGGTGGAGTGTGGGAGCGAGGTGTGGCGGTGGAGTGTGGGAGCGAGGTGTGGCGGTGGAGTGTGGGAGCGAGGTGTGGCGGTGGAGTGTGGGAGCGAGGTGTGGCGGTGGAGTGTGTGAGCGAGGTGTGGTGGTGGAGTGTGGGAGCGAGGTGTGGTGGTGGAGTGTGAGAGCGAGGTGTGGTGGTGGAGTGTGGGAGCGAGGTGTGGTGGAGTGTGGGAGCGAGGTGTGGCGGTGGAGTGTGGGAGCGAGGTGTGGCGGTGGAGTGTGGGAGCGAGGTGTGGTGGAGTGTGGGAGCGAAGTGTGGTGGTGGAGTGTGGGAGCGAGGTGTGGTGGAGTGTGGGAGCGAGGTGTGGCGGTGGAGTGTGGGAGCGAGGTGTGGTGGTGGAGTGTGGGAGCGAGGTGTGGTGGTGGAGTGTGGGAGCGAGGTGTGGTGGTGGAGTGTGAGAGCGAGGTGTGGTGGTGGAGTGTGGGAGCGAGGTGTGGTGGTGGAGTGTGGGAGCGAGGTGTGGTGGAGTGTGGGAGCGAGGTGTGGCGGTGGAGTGTGGGAGCGAGGTGTGGTGGTGGAGTGTGGGAGCGAGGTGTGGTGGTGGAGTGTGGGAGCGAGGTGTGGTGGAGTGTGGGAGCGAGGTGTGGCGGTGGAGTGTGGGAGCGAGGTGTGGTGGTGGAGTGTGGGAGCGAGGTGTGGTGGTGGAGTGTGGGAGCGAGGTGTGGCGGTGGAGTGTGAGAGCGAGGTGTGGTGGTGGAGTGTGAGAGCGAGGTGTGGAGGTGGAGTGTGGGAGCGAGGTGTGGTGGTGGAGTGTGGGAGCGAGGTGTGGTGGTGGAGTGTGGGAGCGAGGTGTGGCGGTGGAGTGTGAGAGCGAGGTGTGGTGGTGGAGTGTGAGAGCGAGGTGTGGTGGTGGAGTGTGGGAGCGAGGTGTGGTGGTGGAGTGTGGGAGCGAGGTGTGGTGGTGGAGTGTGGGAGCGAGGTGTGGTGGTGGTGTGTGGGAGCGAGGTGTGGTGGTGGAGTGTGGGAGCGAGGTGTGGTGGTGGAGTGTGGGAGCGAGGTGTGGTGGTGGAGTGTGAGAGCGAGGTGTGGTGGTGGAGTGTGGGAGCGAGGTGTGGTGGTGGAGTGTGAGAGCGAGGTGTGGTGGTGGTGTGTGGGAGCGAGGTGTGGTGGTGGAGTGTGGGAGCGAGGTGTGGTGGTGGAGTGTGGGAGCGAGGTGTGGCGGTGGAGTGTGGGAGCGAGGTGTGGTGGTGGAGTGTGAGAGCGAGGTGTGGTGGAGTGTGGGAGCGAGGTGTGGTGGTGGAGTGTGAGAGCGAGGTGTGGTGGTGGAGTGTGGGAGCGAGGTGTGGCGGTGGAGTGTGGGAGCGAGGTGTGGTGGTGGAGTGTGAGAGCGAGGTGTGGCGGTGGAGTGTGGGAGCGAGGTGTGGCGGTGGAGTGTGGGAGCGAGGTGTGGTGGTGGAGTGTGGGAGCGAGGTGTGGTGGTGGAGTGTGGGAGCGAGGTGTGGTGGTGGAGTGTGGGAGCGAGGTGTGGTGGTGGAGTGTGAGAGCGAGGTGTGGTGGTGGAGTGTGGGAGCGAGGTGTGGTGGTGGTGTGTGGGAGCGAGGTGTGGTGGTGGAGTGTGAGAGCGAGGTGTGGCGGTGGAGTGTGGGAGCGAGGTGTGGCGGTGGTGTGTGGGAGCGAGGTGTGGTGGTGGAGTGTGAGAGCGAGGTGTGGTGGTGGAGTGTGAGAGCGAGGTGTGGTGGTGGAGTGTGGGAGCGAGGTGTGGTGGTGGAGTGTGAGAGCGAGGTGTGGTGGTGGAGTGTGGGAGCGAGGTGTGGCGGTGGAGTGTGGGAGCGAGGTGTGGCGGTGGAGTGTGGGAGCGAGGTGTGGCGGTGGAGTGTGGGAGCGAGGTGTGGCGGTGGAGTGTGGGAGCGAGGTGTGGTGGTGGAGTGGGGGTGCGAGGTGTGGGGGTGGTGTGTGGGAGCGAGGTGTGGCGGTGGAGTGTGGGAGCGAGGTGTGGTGGTGGAGTGTGGGAGCGAGGTGTGGTGGTGGAGTGTGGGAGCGAGGTGTGGTGGTGGAGTGTGGGAGCGAGGTGTGGTGGTGGAGTGTGAGAGCGAGGTGTGGTGGTGGAGTGTGGGAGCGAGGTGTGGTGGTGGAGTGTGGGAGCGAGGTGTGGTGGTGGAGTGTGGGAGCGAGGTGTGGTGGTGGAGTGTGGGAGCGAGGTGTGGTGGTGGAGTGTGAGAGCGAGGTGTGGTGGTGGAGTGTGGGAGCGAGGTGTGGTGGTGGAGTGTGGGAGCGAGGTGTGGTGGTGGAGTGTGGGAGCGAGGTGTGGTGGTGGAGTGTGGGAGCGAGGTGTGGTGGTGGAGTGTGGGAGCGAGGTGTGGTGGTGGAGTGTGGGAGCGAGGTGTGGTGGTGGAGTGTGGGAGCGAGGTGTGGTGGTGGAGTGTGAGAGCGAGGTGTGGTGGTGGAGTGTGGGAGCGAGGTGTGGTGGTGGAGTGTGGGAGCGAGGTGTGGTGGTGGAGTGTGGGAGCGAGGTGTGGTGGTGGAGTGTGTGAGCGAGGTGTGGTGGTGGAGTGTGGGAGCGAGGTGTGGTGGTGGAGTGTGGGAGCGAGGTGTGGTGGTGGAGTGTGGGAGCGAGGTGTGGTGGAGTGTGGGAGCGAGGTGTGGTGGTGGAGTGTGGGAACGAGGTGTGGCGGTGGAGTGTGGGAGCGAGGTGTGGTGGAGTGTGGGAGCGAGGTGTGGCGGTGGAGTGTGGGAGCGAGGTGTGGCGGTGGAGTGTGGGAGCGAGGTGTGGTGGAGTGTGGGAGCGAGGTGTGGTGGAGTGTGGGAGCGAGGTGTGGTGGTGGAGTGTGGGAGCGAGGTGTGGTGGAGTGTGGGAGCGAGGTGTGGCGGTGGAGTGTGGGAGCGAGGTGTGGTGGTGGAGTGTGGGAGCGAGGTGTGGTGGTGGAGTGTGGGAACGAGGTGTGGTGGTGGAGTGTGAGAGCGAGGTGTGGTGGTGGAGTGTGGGAGCGAGGTGTGGTGGAGTGTGGGAGCGAGGTGTGGCGGTGGAGTGTGGGAGCGAGGTGTGGCGGTGGAGTGTGGGAGCGAGGTGTGGTGGTGGAGTGTGAGAGCGAGGTGTGGTGGTGGAGTGTGGGAGCGAGGTGTGGTGGAGTGTGGGAGCGAGGTGTGGCGGTGGAGTGTGGGAGCGAGGTGTGGCGGTGGAGTGTGGGAGCGAGGTGTGGTGGTGGAGTGTGAGAGCGAGGTGTGGTGGTGGAGTGTGGGAGCGAGGTGTGGTGGAGTGTGGGAGCGAGGTGTGGCGGTGGAGTGTGGGAGCGAGGTGTGGTGGTGGAGTGTGAGAGCGAGGTGTGGTGGTGGAGTGTGGGAGCGAGGTGTGGTGGAGTGTGGGAGCGAGGTGTGGCGGTGGAGTGTGGGAGCGAGGTGTGGCGGTGGAGTGTGGGAGCGAGGTGTGGTGGTGTAGTGTGAGAGCGAGGTGTGGTGGTGGAGTGTGGGAGCGAGGTGTGGTGGAGTGTGGGTGCGAGGTGTGGCGGTGGAGTGTGGGAGCGAGGTGTGGCGGTGGAGTGTGGGAGCGAGGTGTGGCGGTGGAGTGTGGGAGCGAGGTGTGGCGGTGGAGTGTGAGAGCGAGGTGTGGTGGTGGAGTGTGGGAGCGAGGTGTGGTGGTGGAGTGTGAGAGCGAGGTGTGGTGGTGGAGTGTGGGAGCGAGGTGTGGTGGAGTGTGGGAGCGAGGTGTGGCGGTGGAGTGTGGGAGCGAGGTGTGGCGGTGGAGTGTGGGAGCGAGGTGTGGTGGAGTGTGGGAGCGAGGTGTGGTGGTGGAGTGTGGGAGCGAGGTGTGGTGGAGTGTGGGAGCGAGGTGTGGCGGTGGAGTGTGGGAGCGAGGTGTGGTGGTGGAGTGGGGGAGCGAGGTGGGGTGGTGGAGTGTGGGTTCGAGGTGTGGTGGTGGAGTGTGGGAGCGAGGTGTGGTGGTGGAGTGTGGGAGCGAGGTGTGGTGGTGGAGTGTGGGAGCGAGGTGTGGTGGAGTGTGGGAGCGAGGTGTGGCGGTGGAGTGTGGGAGCGAGGTGTGGTGGTGGAGTGTGGGAGCGAGGTGTGGTGGTGGAGTGTGGGAGCGAGGTGTGGTGGAGTGTGGGAGCGAGGTGTGGCGGTGGAGTGTGGGAGCGAGGTGTGGTGGTGGAGTGTGGGAGCGAGGTGTGGTGGTGGAGTGTGGGAGCGAGGTGTGGCGGTGGAGTGTGAGAGCGAGGTGTGGGGGTGGAGTGTGAGAGCGAGGGGAGGCGGTGGAGTGTGGGAGCGAGGTGTGGTGGTGGAGTGTGTGAGCGAGGTGTGGCGGTGGAGTGTGAGAGCGAGGTGTGGTGGTGGAGTGTGGGAGCGAGGTGTGGCGGTGGATTGTGCGAGCGAGGTGTGGTGGTGGAGTGTGAGAGCGAGGTGTGGCGGTGGAGTGTGGGAGCGAGGTGTGGCGGTGGAGTGTGAGAGCGAGGTGTGGTGGTGGAGTGTGAGAGCGAGGTGTGGTGGTGGAGTGTGGGAGCGAGGTGTGGTGGTGGAGTGTGAGAGCGAGGTGTGGTGGTGGAGTGTGGGAGCGAGGTGTGGTGGTGGAGTGTGGGAGCGAGGTGTGGCGGTGGAGTGTGAGAGCGAGGTGTGGTGGTGGAGTGTGAGAGCGAGGTGTGGTGGTGGAGTGTGGGAGCGAGGTGTGGTGGTGGAGTGTGGGCGCGAGGTGTGGTGGGGGCGGGTGGGAGCGAGGTGTGGTGGTGGTGTGGGGGAGCGAGGTGTGGTGGTGGAGTGTGTGAGCGAGGTGTGGTGGTGGAGTGTGTGAGCGAGGTGTGGTGGTGGAGTGTGTGAGCGAGGTGTGGTGGTGGAGTGTGGGAGCGAGGTGTGGGGGTGGAGTGTGAGAGCGAGGTGTGGTGGTGGTGTGTGGGAGCGAGGTGTGGTGGTGGAGTGTGGTAGAGAGGTGTGGTGGTGGAGTGTGGGAGCGAGGTGTGGCGGTGGAGTGTGGGAGCGAGGTGTGGTGGTGGAGTGTGAGAGCGAGGTGTGGTGGTGGAGTGTGAGAGCGAGGTGTGGTGGAGTGTGGGAGCGAGGTGTGGTGGTGGAGTGTGAGAGCGAGGTGTGGTGGTGGAGTGTGGGAGCGAGGTGTGGCGGTGGAGTGTGGGAGCGAGGTGTGGTGGTGGAGTGTGAGAGCGAGGTGTGGCGGTGGAGTGTGGGAGCGAGGTGTGGCGGTGGAGTGTGGGAGCGAGGTGTGGTGGTGGAGTGTGGGAGCGAGGTGTGGTGGTGGAGTGTGGGAGCGAGGTGTGGTGGTGGAGTGTGGGAGCGAGGTGTGGTGGTGGAGTGTGGGAGCGAGGTGTGGTGGTGGAGTGTGGGAGCGAGGTGTGGTGGTGGAGTGTGCGAGCGAGGTGTGGTGGTGGAGTGTGGGAGCGAGGTGTGGTGGTGGAGTGTGGGAGCGAGGTGTGGTGGTGGAGTGTGAGAGCGAGGTGTGGTGGTGGAGTGTGAGAGCGAGGTGTGGTGGTGGAGTGTGAGAGCGAGGTGTGGTGGTGGAGTGTGAGAGCGAGGTGTGGTGGTGGAGTGTGGGAGCGAGGTGTGGTGGTGGAGTGTGAGAGCGAGGTGTGGTGGTGGAGTGTGAGAGCGAGGTGTGGTGGTGGAGTGTGAGAGCGAGGTGTGGTGGTGGAGTGTGAGAGCGAGGTGTGGTGGTGGAGTGTGGGAGCGAGGTGTGGCGGTGGAGTGTGGGAGCGAGGTGTAGCGGTGGAGTGTGGGAGCGAGGTGTGGTGGTGGAGTGTGAGAGCGAGGTGTGGCGGTGGAGTGTGAGAGCGAGGTGTGGTGGTGGAGTGTGAGAGCGAGGTGTGGTGGTGGAGTGTGAGAGCGAGGTGTGGTGGTGGAGTGTGGGAGCGAGGTGTGGTGGTGGAGTGTGAGAGCGAGGTGTGGTGGTGGAGTGTGAGAGCGAGGTGTGGTGGTGGAGTGTGGGAGCGAGGTGTGGTGGTGGAGTGTGAGAGCGAGGTGTGGTGGTGGAGTGTGAGAGCGAGGTGTGGTGGTGGAGTGTGAGAGCGAGGTGTGGTGGTGGAGTGTGGGAGCGAGGTGTGGTGGTGGAGTGTGGGAGCGAGGTGTGGTGGTGGAGTGTGAGAGCGAGGTGTGGCGGTGGAGTGTGAGAGCGAGGTGTGGTGGTGGAGTGTGGGAGCGAGGTGTGGTGGTGGAGTGTGAGAGCGAGGTGTGGCGGTGGAGTGTGAGAGCGAGGTGTGGTGGTGGAGTGTGGGAGCGAGGTGTGGTGGTGGAGTGTGGGAGCGAGGTGTGGTGGTGGAGTGTGGGAGCGAGGTGTGGTGGTGGAGTGTGGGAGCGAGGTGTGGTGGTGGAGTGTGAGAGCGAGGTGTGGTGGTGGAGTGTGAGAGCGAGGTGTGGCGGTGGAGTGTGAGAGCGAGGTGTGGTGGTGGAGTGTGGGAGCGAGGTGTGGTGGTGGAGTGTGAGAGCGAGGTGTGGTGGTGGAGTGTGAGAGCGAGGTGTGGTGGTGGAGTGTGAGAGCGAGGTGTGGTGGTGGAGTGTGAGAGCGAGGTGTGGTGGTGGAGTGTGAGAGCGAGGTGTGGTGGTGGAGTGTGAGAGCGAGGTGTGGTGGTGGAGTGTGAGAGCGAGGTGTGGTGGTGGAGTGTGAGAGCGAGGTGTGGTGGTGGAGTGTGAGAGCGAGGTGTGGTGGTGGAGTGTGGGAGCGAGGTGTGGTGGTGGAGTGTGAGAGCGAGGTGTGGCGGTGGAGTGTGAGAGCGAGGTGTGGTGGTGGAGTGTGGGAGCGAGGTGTGGTGGTGGAGTGTGGGAGCGAGGTGTGGTGGTGGAGTGTGAGAGCGAGGTGTGGTGGTGGAGTGTGGGAGCGAGGTGTGGTGGTGGAGTGTGAGAGCGAGGTGTGGTGGTGGAGTGTGGGAGCGAGGTGTGGTGGTGGAGTGTGAGAGCGAGGTGTGGTGGTGGAGTGTGGGAGCGAGGTGTGGTGGTGGAGTGTGAGAGCGAGGTGTGGTGGTGGAGTGTGAGAGCGAGGTGTGGTGGTGGAGTGTGAGAGCGAGGTGTGGCGGTGGAGTGTGAGAGCGAGGTGTGGTGGTGGAGTGTGAGAGCGAGGTGTGGTGGTGGAGTGTGGGAGCGAGGTGTGGTGGTGGTGTGTGGGAGCGAGGTGTGGTGGTGGAGTCTGGGAGCGCGGTGTGGTGGTGGAGTGTGAGAGCGAGGTGCGGGGGTGGAGTGTGGGAGCGAGGTGTGGTGGTGGAGTGTGCGAGCGAGGTGTGGTGGTGGTGTGTGGGAGCGAGGTGTGGTGGTGGAGTGTGGGAGCGAGTGTGGTGGTGGTGTGTGGGAGCGAGGTGTGGTGGTGGAGTGTGGGAGCGAGGTGTGGTGGTGGTGTGTGGGAGCGAGGTGTGGTGGTGGTGTGTGGGAGCGAGGTGTGGTGGTGGAGTGTGGGAGCGAGGTGTGGTGGTGGTGTGTGGGAGCGAGGTGTGGTGGTGGTGTGTGGGAGCGAGGTGTGGTGGTGGAGTGTGGGAGCGAGGTGTGGTGGTGGTGTGTGCGAGCGAGGAGTGGTGGTGGAGTGTGGGAGCGAGGTGTGGTGGTGGAGTGTGAGAGCGAGGTGTGGTGGTGGTGTGTGGGAGCGAGGTGTGGTGGTGGAGTGTGAGAGCGAGGTGTGGTGGTGGTGTGTGGGAGCGAGGTGTGGTGGTGGAGTGTGGGAGCGAGGTGTGGTGGTGGTGTGTGGGGGCGAGGTGTGGTGGTGGAGTGTGGGAGCGAGGTGTGGTGGTGGAGTGTGGGAGCGAGGTGTGGTGGTGGTGTGTGGGAGCGAGGTGTGGTGGTGGAGTGTGGGAGCGAGGTGTGGTGGTGGTGTGTGGGAGCGAGGTGTGGTGGTGGAGTGTGAGAGCGAGGTGTGGCGGTGGAGTGTGGGAGCGAGGTGTGGTGGTGGAGTGTGGCGGTGGAGTGTGGGAGCGAGGTGTGGTGGTGGAGTGTGAGAGCGAGGTGTGGTGGTGGAGTGTGGGAGCGAGGTGTGGCGGTGGAGTGTGAGAGCGAGGTGTGGTGGTGGAGTGTGGGAGCGAGGTGTGGTGGTGGAGTGTGGGAGCGAGGTGTGGTGGTGGAGTGTGAGAGCGAGGTGTGGTGGTGGAGTGTGGGAGCGAGGTGTGGCGGTGGAGTGTGAGAGCGAGGTGTGGTGGTGGAGTGTGAGAGCGAGGTGTGGTGGTGGAGTGTGGGAGCGAGGTGTGGTGGTGGAGTGTGAGAGCGAGGTGTGGTGGTGGAGTGTGGGAGCGAGGTGTGGTGGTGGAGTGTGGGAGCGAGGTGTGGTGGTGGAGTGTGGGAGCGAGGTGTGGTGGTGGAGTGTGGGAGCGAGGTGTGGTGGTGGAGTGTGGGAGCGAGGTGTGGTGGTGGAGTGTGGTAGCGAGGTGTGGCGGTGGAGTGTGGGAGCGAGGTGTGGTGGTGGAGTGTGAGAGCGAGGTGTGGTGGTGGAGTGTGGGAGCGAGGTGTGGCGGTGGAGTGTGAGAGCGAGGTGTGGTGGTGGAGTGTGGGAGCGAGGTGTGGTGGTGGAGTGTGAGAGCGAGGTGTGGCGGTGGAGTGTGGGAGCGAGGTGTGGTGGTGGAGTGTGGGAGCGAGGTGTGGTGGTGGGGTGTGGGAGCGAGGTGTGGGGGTGGAGTGTGAGAGCGAGGTGTGGTGGTGGAGTGTGGGAGCGAGGTGTGGTGGTGGAGTGTGGGAGCGAGGTGTGGCGGTGGAGTGTGAGAGCGAGGTGTGGTGGTGGAGTGTGAGAGCGAGGTGTGGTGGTGGAGTGTGGGAGCGAGGTGTGGTGGTGGAGTGTGGGAGCGAGGTGTGGTGGTGGAGTGTGGGAGCGAGGTGTGGTGGTGGAGTGTGGGAGCGAGGTGTGGTGGTGGAGTGTGGGAGCGAGGTGTGGTGGTGGAGTGTGGGAGCGAGGTGTGGTGGTGGAGTGTGAGAGCGAGGTGTGGCGGTGGAGTGTGAGAGCGAGGTGTGGCGGTGGAGTGTGAGAGCGAGGTGTGGTGGTGGAGTGTGAGAGCGAGGTGTGGTGGTGGAGTGTGGGAGCGAGGTGTGGTGGTGGAGTGTGGGAGCGAGGTGTGGTGGTGGAGTGTGGGAGCGAGGTGTGGTGGTGGAGTGTGGGAGCGAGGTGTGGTGGTGGAGTGTGAGAGCGAGGTGTGGTGGTGGAGTGTGGGAGCGAGGTGTGGTGGTGGAGTGTGGGAGCGAGGTGTGGTGGTGGAGTGTGAGAGCGAGGTGTGGCGGTGGAGTGTGAGAGCGAGGTGTGGTGGTGGAGTGTGGGAGCGAGGTGTGGTGGTGGAGTGTGAGAGCGAGGTGTGGTGGTGGAGTGTGGGAGCGAGGTGTGGTGGTGGAGTGTGGGAGCGAGGTGTGGTGGTGGAGTGTGGGAGCGAGGTGTGGTGGTGGAGTGTGAGAGCGAGGTGTGGCGGTGGAGTGTGGGGGTGGAGTGTGGGAGCGAGGTGTGGTGGTGGAGTGTGAGAGCGAGGTGTGGAGGTGGAGTGTGGGAGCGAGGTGTGGAGCTGGAGTGTGGGAGCGAGGTGTGGTGGTGGAGTGTGAGAGCGAGGTGTGGTGGTGTTTTGGTGCGAGGTGTGGCGGTGGAGTGTGGGAGCGAGGTGTGGGGGTGGAGTGTGGGAGCGAGGTGTGGCGGTGGAGTGTGGGAGCGAGGTGTGGCGGTGGAGTGTGAGAGCGAGGTGTGGTGGTGTGTGGGAGCGAGGTGTGGCGGTGGAGTGTGGGAGCGAGGTGTGGCGGTGGAGTGTGGGAGCGAGGTGTGGTGGAGTGTGGGAGCGAGGTGTGGTGGTGGAGTGTGGGAACGAGGTGTGGTGGTGGAGTGTGGGAACGAGGTGTGGTGGTGGAGTGTGGGAGCGAGGTGTGGTGGTGGAGTGTGGGAGCGAGGTGTGGTGGTGGAGTGTGGGAGCGAGGTGTGGTGGTGGAGTGTGGGAGCGAGGTGTGGTGGTGGAGTGTGGGAGCGAGGTGTGGTGGTGGAGTGTGGGAGTGAGGTGTGGTGGTGGAGTGTGGGAGTGAGGTGTGGTGGTGGAGTGTGGGAGCGAGGTGTGGTGGTGGAGTGTGGGAGCGAGGTGTGGTGGTGGAGTGTGGGAGCGAGGTGTGGTGGTGGAGTGTGGGAGCGAGGTGTGGTGGTGGAGTGTGGGAGCGAGGTGTGGTGGTGGAGTGTGGGAACGAGGTGTGGTGGTGGAGTGTGGGAACGAGGTGTGGTGGTGGAGTGTGGGAACGAGGTGTGGTGGTGGAGTGTGGGAACTAGGTGTAGCGGTGGAGTGTGGGAACGAGGTGTGGTGGTGGAGTGTGGGAACGAGGTGTGGTGGTGGAGTGTGAGAGCGAGGTGTGGCGGTGGAGTGTGGGAACGAGGTGTGGTGGTGGAGTGTGAGAGCGAGGTGTGGCGGTGGAGTGTGGGAACGAGGTGTGGTGGTGGAGTGTGGGAACGAGGTGTGGTGGTGGAGTGTGGGAACGAGGTGTGGTGGTGGAGTGTGGGAACGAGGTGTGGTGGTGGAGTGTGAGAGCGAGGTGTGGTGGTGGAGTGTGGGAACGAGGTGTGGCGGTGGAGTGTGAGAGCGAGGTGTGGTGGAAGAGATGTGGCGGTGAACTAGTGTATCTGGGGTGGTGGAGGGGGTGGGGGGTGGGCGGTGTGTGCCGGTGTGCAGGCAGGAAGTCAAGGACCCACCACTGTTACCACCACTGTTACCACCACTGTTACCACCACCTGTCACCACCACTACACTACCACCTCTGCCATCACCACCACCACACTAAACCCTTATATCATCCCCTTCAACCTTACATTATATAGACAATTCTAGGGCTGGTCACAAATCTGCACACACAATCATTCCCTGTGAAAGCAAGAAGCTTGCCAGGCAGGGATGCAGTGAGTACACTAAAGGAAAACTGGGAGGGACCAAGACTTCAGTATTCTCCCTTAATACATAGGGAAACCATTAGAGTTTTCTTTAGCTGTCCTCAACAGAAAACCTGTTAGGTTCCTCAAGTTAGCTCCTCATAAGCCAGGCTGTGGTGCTTATGGCGAACTTCCTACGGGATAAGAACATAAGAATGGAGGAACACTGCAGAAAGCCTACTGGCCCATACAAGGCAGATAACACTAATAGCCTGATTGACCAGTTTATACAGCAGAAAGCATGGTCTAGGACTGGGCCGCGGGCGTATTGACCTCTTCTGGTAGACAGAACCCACACCCAAGCCTACCTACCCATCCGTACTGTATCATACATATTTGTATATACTTCAGTCATATACTTCCTACGTTATATCGCGCCTGAAAAAGCACACCAGACAATATACCACACTTAGAACATATTACAGGACCTGCCTTATATGGGTCAGAAAGCCTTCTGCAGTGTTCCTCCATTCTTATGTACACCCAGACATACAGAATGTATCACCCACGGTATAGACAATGTATCACCCACGGTATAGGACGTGCCTAGCATGCGTCAGTAGGCCTGCTGCAGTGCTCCTTATGTTCTGTTCTAAAAACACACCTGTACATGATGAATACTAGCAACACTGCTTTTCCCTGAACAAGTCGTATACATGACTCAAGAAATCGTAATGACACGATTGCAAATAAACCATACCCCCGGCCGGGATTGAACCCGCGGTCATAGTCTTGAGTTTTGAGACTATGACCGCGGGTTCAATCCCGGCCGGGGGTATGGTTTAAGTCGTATACATGATGTACAATAACAGTCGTGTACACGATGTACAATACCATTCTTGTACAACAGTGGTATCCATGATGTACACACTAGAAGCTCAACATCAAAATGGTATACAATACCGACAGGTTGTAAGGTAAGACACATATGCAACAGTTAGACAACTTTATTCCGAAACGTTTCGCCTACACAGTAGGCTTCTTCAGTCGAATACAGAAAGTAGGCAGGAACAGTAGAGATGTGAAGACGATGTAATCAGTCCATCACCCTACGACTTTAAGGGTGATGGACTGATTACATCGTCTTCACATCTCTACTGTTCCTGCCTACTTTCTGTATTCGACTGAAGAAGCCTACTGTGTAGGCGAAACGTTTCGGAATAAAGTTGTCTAACTGTTGCATATGTGTCTTACCTTACAACACTAGAAGCTCAGGAGAGAGACGAGTGACATTTTAGTGAGGCGAGGAATTTATTGACCAGTGTCAGTGGTGAGTGGGAGGTGCCGCCATTAACACTTCCACTATCAGCTGTAAGTAACAATGACCAATAAATTTCCGAGTAGGATCATTGAAGTGATAACTTTGGGTAACTTTAAAAAGAGATTAGAGTACGAGTCAGACGTACCTGGCATGGGCTAGAATGAACACCACAGATCTACTGGGTCATACTTGGTACCTCCTGAAATCCAACTCATCAGATATACCTTTGATGAGTTTCGCGAGTCTCTACTCCCGGAGCCCGGCCATTATCCAGGCTCGTCTGGTGCTAGCCTGGTCAACCAGGCTGTTGCTGCAGAGACCATCTGGGCACTGGGAGGCAACCAGATTCGATGATAGGAAGGGTAGAAGAGGTCCACTTCCTCGGATTAAGAGCCCCTCAATATACAGGAGGTAGGTGTAACAGACATAACGGGTGAATCTGGCTACCTCACCCCCGCCTCTGTCAAGCACATCTCCCGTACTTAGTTTTATTCACTGGGAAGACTTAAAACTGTGTGCATTGCGATGGTCCCGTTTAATCTGAGGATAGCTCCGATCCCTGGGATCACGAGCCCTGCACCAGCATAAAAATCAGTGCCTTGTAGCAGCCTTAATACACCAGACTCACTCACACATACACAAAACACACACACAACACAAACACACAAAAACACAACACACACACACACACACACACACACACACACACACACACACACACACACAAAACAAACACTTCACAGAACCGTGGTGTGGCTGTCCAGCTGACTAGCCACTAGGGGGTGGGGTGGGGTGGGGGGGGGATCGATCGGTGCACAATATTGCAATTCATGAATGCCAGCCACCATATTGTCTCTGTCTTACCTGTCCACCAGAATGCTCTTCACCAGAGCGTTGGCGTACGTCTGGTAGTCGTACATGTCAGAACACAACATAATAACTTTGTAGTCGTACTCGTGGCGTCACAAATACCACAGGATGGTGTTACGGGAGCCACACAAAGAAACGTCCTATCTCAGCTCTTCCACAACACCAACTGCTTGCCTGTACAACGGTCCAAGCCATTTACCACCACCACCCTTCTGTTGAGGGGCCCCGGAAGGCGCATGAATACTAGCTTCGATTTCCACCTCGACAGATATGCTCCTCACCGGGCCTTATCAGCTGATTGCGTCACATCCTTAACAGATCCTTCAAACCCCCCGCGTCGAGCATAACAACATCACGCCCCAAAGACAACCTCATAATGCTCAACCCAGAGTATGTCTCCCTGGACAGACCTACCTTGCGCAGTTATTAACCCCCCTAGTCTCCGGACAGACGTAGAAATAAATATATGGATAAAGTGTACAAACTGAAAATAGATGTTTAAAATATCAAACCAAGAGAGGACTCGCAACAATGGATTTAAGCTGGATTAATTTAGATTTACAAAGGCTATAGGAAGGTACTGGTACTTGACACTTTAAAATGTGGAGTGATGAATGGTTGGAAAAGGCAGAGTCTGGACCGAAACGTGTGAAAGTATGAACAATGCGACCCCATTATGTTTGAAACATGAACAGTGTGAGCAGTGAGGTATGAACAGTGAACAGTGAGGTATGAGCAATGTTATCAGTGAGATATGAACAGTGAACAGTGAGGTATGAACAGTGAAGTATGAGCAGTGTTATCAGTGAGATATGAACAGTGAACAATGAGGTATGAACAGTGAACAGTGAGGTATGAGCAGTGTTATCAGTGAGATATGAACAGTGTGAACAGTGAGGTATGAGCAGTGTTAACAGTGAGATATGAACAGTGAGCAGTGAGGTATGAACAGTGAGCAGTGAGATATGAACAGTGTGAACAGTGAGTTATGAACAGTGAACAGTGAGGTATGAGCAATGTTATCAGTGAGATATGAACAGTGAACAGTGAGGTATGAGCAGTGTTATCAGAGATATGAACAGTGAGGTATGAGCAGTATCAGTGATATATGAACAGTGAACAGTGAGGTATGAACAGTGAACAGTGAGGTATGAGCAGTGTGAACAGTGAGGTATGAGCAGTGTTATCAGTGATGTATGAGCAGTGTTATCAGTGAGATATGAACAGTGAACAGTGAGGTATGAACAGTGTTATCAGTGAGGTATGAGCAGTGAACAGTGATGTATGAGCAGTGAACAGTGAGGTATGAGCAGTGTTATCAGTGAGATATGAACAGTGAACAGTGAGGTATGAACAGTGAACAGTGAGGTATGAGCAGTGTTATCAGTGAGGTATGAACAGTGTGAACAGTGAGGTATGAACAGTGAACAGTGATGTATGAGCAGTGTTATCAGTGAGATATGAACAGTGAACAGTGAGGTATGAGCAGTGTTATCAGTGAGGTATGAACAGTGTGAACAGTGAGGTATGAACAGTGTGAACAGTGAGGTATGAACAGTGAACAGTGATGTATGAGCAGTGTTATCAGTGAGATATGAACAGTGAACAGTGAGGTAGGAGCAGTGTTATCAGTGAGGTATGAGCAGTGAACAGTGAGGTATGAGCAGTATTATCAGTGAGATATGAACAGTGAACAATGAGGTATGAACAGTGAATAGTAAGGTATGAGCAGTGTTATCAGTGAGGTATGAACAGTGTGAACAGTGAGGTATGAACAGTGTGAACAGTGAGGTATGAACAGTGTGAACAGTGAGGTATGAACAGTGTGAACAGTGAGGTATGAACAGTGTGAACAGTGAGGTATGAACAGTGTGAATAGTGAGGTATGAACAGTGTGAACAGTGAGGTATGAACAGTGTGAACAGTGAGGTATGAACAGTGTGAATAGTGAGGTATGAACAGTGTGAACAGTGAGGTATGAACAGTGAGGTATGAACAGTGTGAACAGTGAGGTATGAACAGTGTGAACAGTGGGGTATGAACAGTGAGGTATGAACAGTGTGAACAGTGAGGTATGAACAGTGTGAACAGTGAGGTATGAACAGTGAGGTATGAACAGTGTGAACAGTGAGGTATGAACAGTGTGAACAGTGAGGTATGAACAGTGTGAACAGTGAGGTATGAACAGTGTGAACAGTGAGGTATGAACAGTAAGGTATGAACAGTGTGAACAGTGAGGTATGAGCAGTGTGAACAGTGAGGTATGAGCAGTGTTATCAGTGATGTATGAGCAGTGTTATCAGTGAGATATGAACAGTGAACAGTGAGGTATGAACAGTGTTATCAGTGAGGTATGAGCAGTGAACAGTGATGTATGAGCAGTGAACAGTGAGGTATGAGCAGTGTTATCAGTGAGATATGAACAGTGAACAGTGAGGTATGAACAGTGAACAGTGAGGTATGAGCAGTGTTATCAGTGAGGTATGAACAGTGTGAACAGTGAGGTATGAACAGTGAACAGTGATGTATGAGCAGTGTTATCAGTGAGATATGAACAGTGAACAGTGAGGTATGAGCAGTGTTATCAGTGAGGTATGAACAGTGTGAACAGTGAGGTATGAACAGTGTGAACAGTGAGGTATGAACAGTGAACAGTGATGTATGAGCAGTGTTATCAGTGAGATATGAACAGTGAACAGTGAGGTAGGAGCAGTGTTATCAGTGAGGTATGAGCAGTGAACAGTGAGGTATGAGCAGTATTATCAGTGAGATATGAACAGTGAACAATGAGGTATGAACAGTGAATAGTAAGGTATGAGCAGTGTTATCAGTGAGGTATGAACAGTGTGAACAGTGAGGTATGAACAGTGTGAACAGTGAGGTATGAACAGTGTGAACAGTGAGGTATGAACAGTGTGAACAGTGAGGTATGAACAGTGTGAACAGTGAGGTATGAACAGTGTGAATAGTGAGGTATGAACAGTGTGAACAGTGAGGTATGAACAGTGTGAACAGTGAGGTATGAACAGTGTGAATAGTGAGGTATGAACAGTGTGAGCAGTGAGGTATGAACAGTGAGGTATGAACAGTGTGAACAGTGAGGTATGAACAGTGTGAACAGTGGGGTATGAACAGTGAGGTATGAACAGTGTGAACAGTGAGGTATGAACAGTGTGAACAGTGAGGTATGAACAGTGAGGTATGAACAGTGTGAACAGTGATGTATGAACAGTGTGAACAGTGAGGTATGAACAGTGTGAACAGTGAGGTATGAACAGTGAGGTATGAACAGTGTGAACAGTGAGGTATGAACAGTAAGGTATGAACAGTGTGAACAGTGAGGTATGAACAGTGTGAACAGTGAGGTATGAACAGTGTGAGCAGTGAGTGAAGAATGAACAATGTGAACCTGGCATGACAACTGTGGCAAGTACGGAATGTCAACAAAGCGGCAGACAGACAGACAGGAAACAACCTTGTCCAGAGAATGTACTCGCTTTGTTACCTAGCAACAAAGAAGAGGAAATGCTTTAAAATATGATGGAAAGAATGATGAAGACAAGACTGAACAATGAACACACTTCATTATCAACCGACAAGTGAAGGTCAAGTGAAGACACTACAACAAGACAGGTCAAGTAAAGACACAGTATAATTCTCTGGAGATCTGAGTTACCACAATGAGACAGTAGGTGTTGTGATCTTTCCTGTGACCTGCTTCCAGTGATTTTCTGTCATGAAATGTGTGTGCTAACACACGGGTGTTGGTCATGTGATGACCAACCAACCACTAGAGTACCAATGCAAGAACAATATATCACGTAGTCATAAACAGGATATATACACTGAGAGGTGTATTTCTCGGTGTATATACAATGAGAGATGAATCCCTATTTTTAGGGGAAGAAGTTACATCCGGACTTAGTGACCCTTGTGTAGTCGATAGGATTTAAGCCCCATTTACCAACCAAATATGGCTGACACCATTCAATAGCACCCACAATTCAGAGAGAAAATTGGAGACTATAATTCCACCATCATCATACACCTCAGCGATATTTTTCACTATCATTAACCCACCACCATAGACCTACATAATATTCTTCATCACCATACTGGGAACGGTTGAAGTCCCTTGATTTGTATTCCTTGGAACACAGGCGAGAGAGAGACATGATAATATACACCTGGAAAATCCTAGAGGGATTAGTACCAAACTTGCACACGAAAATCACTCCCTATGAAAGCAGAAGACTCGGCAGACGATGCAACATCCCCACAATGAAAAACAGGGGCGCCACGAGCATGATAAGAGACAACACAATAAGTGCCAGGGGCCCAAGACTGCTTCCCAAAATACATAAGGGGGATTACCAATAGACCCCTGGCTGTCTTCAGGATAGGCGCTGGACAGGCACCTAACCAGCACCTGACCAGCTGGGTTGTGGTTCCTACGTCAGTTTGTGCACGGCCGGCAGTAACAGCCTGGTTGATCAGGCCCTGATTCAGCACGAGGCCTGGTCTGAGACCGGGCCGCGGGGGCGTTGACCCCCGAAACCCTCTCCGGTATACCATTAAAGACTCCAATAATACTCTCCACCACCATCAAAGACTCCAATAATACTTTCCACCACCATCACAGAGCCCAATAATACTCTCCACCACCATCAAAGACTCCAATAATACTCTCCACCACCATCACAGACCCAAATAATACTCTCCACCACCATCACAGACCCAAATAATACTCTCCACCACCATCACAGACCCAAATAATACTCTCCACCACCATCACAGACCCAAATAATACTCTCCACCACCATCACAGACCCAAATAATACTCTCCACCACCATCACAGACCCAAATAATACTCTCCACCACCATCACAGACCCAAATAATACTCTCCACCACCATCACAGACCCAAATAATACTCTCCACCACCATCACAGACCCAAATAATACTCTCCACCACCATCACAGACCCAAATAATACTCTCCATCACCATCACAAACCCAAATAATACTCTCCACCATCATCACAAACCCAAATAATACTCTCCACCACCATCACAGACCCAAATAATACTCTCCACCACCATCACAGACCCGAATAATACTCTCCACCACCATCCCAGACCCAAATAATACTCTCCACCACCATCACAAACCCAAATAATCTCCCCACCACCATCACAGACCCAAATAATACTCTCCACCACCATCACAGACCCAAATAATACTCTCCACCACATCACAGACCCAAATAATACTCTCCACCACCATCACAGACCCAAATAATACTCTTCACCACCATCACAAACCCAAATAATACTCTCCACCACCATCACAAACCCAAATAATCTCCCCACCACCATCACAAACCCAAATAATCTCCCCACCACCATCACAGACCCAAATAATACTCTCCACCACCATCACAGACCCAAATAATCTCCCCACCACCATCACAGACCCAAATAATACTCTCCACCACCATCACAGACCCAAATAATACTCTCCACCACCATCACAGACCCAAATAATACTCTCCACCACCATCACAGACCCAAATAATACTCTTCACCACCATCACAAACCCAAATAATACTCTCCACCACCATCACAAACCCAAATAATACTCTCCACCACCATCACAAACCCAAATAATCTCCCCACCACCATCACAGACCCAAATAATACTCTCCACCACCATCACAGACCCAAATAATACTCTCCACCACCATCACAGACCCAAATAATACTCTCCACCACCATCACAGACCCAAATAATACTCTTCACCACCATCACAAACCCAAATAATACTCTCCACCACCATCACAAACCCAAATAATACTCTCCACCACCATCACAAACCCAAATAATCTCCCCACCACCATCACAGACCCAAATAATACTCTCCACCACTAGAGACTCAAATGTACTAAAATAAACCCACCAGCAGTATCTGAGAACGTGAAGTTAAAGCAGTAACGACAGTAAACACCTCACCAGCTGGTACCACCATCTGTCTTACAAATAAATAATACACACACACACACACACATGATTTGTGTGTATATATATATATATATATATATATATATATATATATATATATATATATATATATATATATATATATATATATATATATATATATATACAAATCATATAAATTCATGGCTCCCATCACTAAGTATGTCAATTGCACTGTAGAATGCATATGCTGGTATATCCAGAGTGCCATTCTTGTATCATACTGTTATTGGAGTGATGGTCAATGGGACCTATTTGAAGGAATATAAGAAATGGATTTAAGTTGGTGTTTTGAGAAGAAGAAAACGGGGCGTGGGATACTTGCAATAAGCACAGACTAAGTTATAATACTATGTTATGGTACTATAACACCCACGGTATTCCGCCCACACCCAGCAATTTACTCCCGTCTACCTACACCCACCCACCCATATATAAAACTCTTCCACCCATTCACCAACCAACACCCACCCACAACTCTCTATTAGTAACACTGTCACCCAACTATGCCTAGCAAAACACCCGCGTCTACACCCAACAACCTTCACCCGCGTCTACACCCAACAACCTTCACCCGCGTCTACACCCAACAGCCTTCACCCGCGTCTGCACCCAACAACCTTCACCCGCGTCTACACCCAACAACCTTCACCCGCGTCTACACCCAACAACCTTCACCCGCGTCTACACCCAACAACCTTCACCCGCGTCTACACCCAACAACCTTCACCCGCGTCTACACCCAACAACCTTCACCCGCGTCTACACCCAACAACCTTCACCCGCGTCTGCACCCAACAACCTTCACCCGCGTCTACACCCAACAACCTTCACCCGCGTCTACACCCAACAACCTTCACCCGCGTCTACACCCAACAACCTTCACCCGCGTCTACACCCAACAACCTTCACCCGCGTCTACACCCAACAACCTTCACCCGCGTCTACACCCAACAACCTTCACCCGCGTCTACACCCAACAACCTTCACCCGCGTCTACACCCAACAACCTTCACCCGCGTCTACACCCAACAACCTTCACCCGCGTCTACACCCAACAACCTTCACCCGCGTCTACACCCAACAACCTTCACCCGCGTCTACACCCAACAACCTTCACCCGCGTCTACACCCAACAACCTTCACCCGCGTCTGCACCCAACAACCTTCACCCGCGTCTACACCCAACAACCTTCACCCGCGTCTACACCCAACAACCTTCACCCGCGTCTACACCCAACAACCTTCACCCGCGTCTACACCCAACAACCTTCACCCGCGTCTACACCCAACAACCTTCACCCGCGTCTACACCCAACAACCTTCACCCGCGTCTACACCCAACAACCTTCACCCGCGTCTACACCCAACAACCTTCACCCGCGTCTACACCCAACAACCTTCACCCGCGTCTACACCCAACAACCTTCACCCGCGTCTACACCCAACAACCTTCACCCGCGTCTACACCCAACAACCTTCACCCGCGTCTACACCCAACAACCTTCACCCACACACTTAGCAACTCTCTCCTTCATAACACACTGTTCCACTTTTTAATGAGCATCATATAAAAATTATATTCAATATTTACAACCCAGCTATGTTTAGCTGGGATCTTGTTAGCACCCACATCATTATAGTTACGTCTCTCAAAACATATCGACTCAAACTCGACAGAGTCTGGGGTTCAATCCTTGGCGAGACGGCTGACAGTGCTCTTACACTTGCCTCTCTTTATCTAGCAGTAACTAGGTACCTAGAAGCTAGATGACTGTTGTGGGTTGCACTCTAGGAAAGAACCTAAGGATCCAAATGGAAATAAGCCACACAGCCTGGCTTCCTTGGGCTACCCTGGGTTATTAACACCTAATCTATCTTAACAGCCAGCACGTACACAAATCTACATTAACACCCAGTACACAAATCCTTGAAGGTGACGGTAAGAAAATCAATACTGTGGCGGTGACAACACTGGCAGAAGTGCAACACGTGACCATCTCTTAGGTCACGTGTGCTGGAGGGAAACACCATACACAGGCTCAAGAATAGGTATGATCGGCTTTTAAAAGCCTTATGAGAGTTAAGAGGCGGGGCCAAGAGCTGCACACTAACCCCAGCAAATACAATTACTTGGGTACATGTACACACACAGTCCATCACAACCTCAATACCTTGGATGAAGCAAAACCCAATACACAGCTTCAAGAGTAGCTATGATAAGACTCAACAGGAGTCTGAAATTAGTGGTACTTATCATAGTCTAGAAGGCGAGGTAAAATATAAAAAAAAAAAAGTCTAGAAGGCGAGGCCAGGACTTGTACCTCAATAACACAACTCATAGGAATCACCAACGACCAAAATCTCCCTACCACAGCAACAAATACACACAAAATAATGTATTAAAGACGAATATTGCATACAATACATGTACAACTTGTCAGACACGGGAACATTAAGGAATCTTAGTTCAGAGGACAACTGCACAACCTTCTTAACTACCACCAGCCCGTCCCTCGGGTATGACCTACTTCCACTGGGGAATCCTACCTACCAGTGACAATGTCTTCGTCTGCTGCACCTCCCTCTCCTGTTGCCGGTATATAAGCGTTAAGCTTATATACTCCACAACTCACAAACACTTCAAAACTCAGAAAGGCACTCCACAACTCAGAAAGGCACTCCACAACTCAGACAGGCACTCCACAACTCAGAAAGGCACTCCACAACTCAGACAGGCACTCCGCAACTCAGAAAGGCACTCCACAACTCAGACAGGCACTCCACAACTCAGACAGGCACTCCGCAACTCAGAAAGGCACTCCACAACTCACAAATACACTCTACAACTCACAAATACACTCTACACCAACAACACAAGACACACCACACAAACACACAACACACACACATAAGTGTCTATAACGAAGGTCACCTCAACAATTACCTCCCCCACACCCACACTTCTCACTTCCCCACCACTACCACCACCTCTCACAAACATCCTCCAACAACTGCACTCTTGCTGACTTTGTTTACAAGTCTTGAAAGTCACAAAAACGTATTTAAAACAAAAACACCTTGTTTTTTTTATCCCTTCTCATTATGCCCAAGGACGATATTGCGTTTGAAGCCGTGTTGTATTAACAAAATTATCATGTGTTATCCTGTCTAGTTATCCTGATGTATGTGAGGTTTAATAATGTTACAGAACTGACCTATCATACCCATTGCACAGGATAGTTCTGCTGATATACATCAGACAGGATAGTTCTGCTGATATACATCAGACAGGATAGTTCTGCTGATATACATCACACAGGATAGTTCTGCTGATATACATCAGACAGGATAGTTCTGCTGATATACATCACACAGGATAGTTCTGCTGATATACATCACACAGGATAGTTCTGCTGATATACATCAGACAGGATAGTTCTGCTGATATACATCACACAGGATAGTTCTGCTGATATAGTTCTGCTGATATACATCAGACAGGATAGTTCTGCTGATATACATCAGACAGGATAGTTCTGCTGATATACATCACACAGGATAGTTCTGCTGATATACATCAGACAGGATAGTTCTGCTGATATACATCACACAGGATAGTTCTGCTGATATACATCACACAGGATAGTTCTGCTGATATACATCACACAGGATAGTTCTGCTGATATACATCACACAGGATAGTTCTGCTGATATACATCACACAGGATAGTTCTGCTGATATACATCAGACAGGATAGTTCTGCTGATATACATCACACAGGATAGTTCTGCTGATATACATCAGACAGGATAGTTCTGCTGATATACATCAGACAGGATAGTTCTGCTGATATACATCACACAGGATAGTTCTGCTGATATACATCAGACAGGATAGTTCTGCTGATATACATCACACAGGATAGTTCTGCTGATATACATCAGACAGGATAGTTCTGCTGATATACATCAGACAGGATAACTCTGCTGACACATCACACAGGATAGTTCTGCTGACATATACATCACACAGGATAGTTCTGCTGACATATATATACATCACACAGGATAGTTCTGCTGACATATATATATCACACAGGATAGTTCTGCTGACATATATACATCACACAGGATAGTTCTGCTGATATACATCAGACAGGATAACTCTGCTGACACATCACACAGGATAGTTCTGCTGACATATACATCACACAGGATAGTTCTGCTGACATATATATACATCACACAGGATAGTTCTGCTGACATATATATATCACACAGGATAGTTCTGCTGACATATATACATCACACAGGATAGTTCTGCTGATATACATCAGACAGGATAACTCTGCTGACACATCACACAGGATAGTTCTGCTGACATATACATCACACAGGATAGTTCTGCTGACATATACATCACACAGGATAGTTCTGCTGACATATATATACATCACAGGATAGTTCTGCTGATATATATACATCACACAGGATAGTTCTGCTGATATACATCAGACAGGATAACTCTGCTGACACATATACATCACACAGGATAGTTCTGCTGATATACATCACACAGGATAGTTCTGCTGACATATATACATCACACAGGATAGTTCTGCTGATATACATCAGACAGGATAACTCTGCTGACACATATGCATCACACAGGATAGTTCTGCTGACACATATACATCACACAGGATAGTTCTGCTGGCATATATACATCACACAGGATAGTTCTGCTGATATACATCACACAGGATAGTTCTGCTGACACATATACATCACACAGGATAGTTCTGCTGGCATATATACATCACACAGGATAGTTCTGCTGATATACATCACACAGGATAGTTCTGCTGACACATATACATCACACAGGATAGTTCTGCTGGCATATATACATCACACAGGATAGTTCTGCTGATATACATCACACAGGATAGTTCTGCTGACACATATACATCACACAGGATAGTTCTGCTGGCATATATACATCACACAGGATAGTTCTGCTGATATACATCACACAGGATAGTTCTGCTGACACATATACATCACACAGGATAGTTCTGCTGGCATATATACATCACACAGGATAGTTCTGCTGATATACATCACACAGGATAGTTCTGCTGACACATATACATCACACAGGATAGTTCTGCTGGCATATATACATCACACAGGATAGTTCTGCTGATATACATCACACAGGATAGTTCTGCTGACACATATACATCACACAGGATAGTTCTGCTGGCATATATACATCACACAGGATAGTTCTGCTGATATACATCACACAGGATAGTTCTGCTGACACATATACATCACACAGGATAGTTCTGCTGGCATATATACATCACACAGGATAGTTCTGCTGATATACATCACACAGGATAGTTCTGCTGACACATATACATCACACAGGATAGTTCTGCTGGCATATATACATCACACAGGATAGTTCTGCTGATATACATCACACAGGATAGTTCTGCTGACACATATACATCACACAGGATAGTTCTGCTGGCATATATACATCACACAGGATAGTTCTGCTGATATACATCACACAGGATAGTTCTGCTGACACATATACATCACACAGGATAGTTCTGCTGGCATATATACATCACACAGGATAGTTCTGCTGATATACATCACACAGGATAGTTCTGCTGACACATATACATCACACAGGATAGTTCTGCTGGCATATATACATCACACAGGATAGTTTTCCTGTTACACTCCACACAAGATAGTTTTATCATACTCCATCATACAGACCCAAATCCTTACTAAGTTCTCTGTCATGATAAATTTAAACAAAAAATCCTGACTAACAAATACCATAGAAAGAACCACAACAAATGACAATAGTGTCGTAAATATTTGCCAGAGCTAAATTACTGTCAGCAGTGTTTACAAGAAGAAACTACAACTGGGAGAATAAACTGCCGTCAGCAGTGTTTACAAGAAACTACAGGCAGGGAAGGGGTGTGGGAGAGAGAGAGAGAGAGAGAGAGAGAGAGAGAGAGAGAGAGAGAGAGAGAGAGAGAGAGAGAGAGAGAGAGAGAGAGAGAGAGAGAGAGAGAGAGAGAGAGAGAGAGAGAGAGAGAGAGAGAGAGAAGGAGAGAGAGAGAGAGAGAGAGAGAGAGAGAGAGAAGGGGAACATAGAACTCGACACACATTAGAACCGGATAGGAACCTCTGACCTGTCTCCAGACCTCTACACTAGCCAGCCGTTCTGAGACCAGATTTTCCCTGGCAAGTACCAGATCAACCAGACAACTGCCTGTTAAAAGCTCCACACAGTACCAAACGTTGTCTCAACACAACCTTGCTCTGCACCTTAGTCTCTTCCTGAACATTAACGTCAGAACACGTAACCTTCAGAGGAACACAACGCAAGAAAACAACTCTCTCAGCTAGTAACTTACACTGTGATAACTTTTAAAAGTAGATAACTCACAGTGGTACTCTTAAGAAGAACGAGAGTCACAATACTCTGGCTGCAACAATTCAAAAGTCACAATTTTGGAGAGGAAGCTTCAGACGATGGTTGACTCCCTCCTAGACCACAAGTGCCTACGGTTACTAGTAATCTTTAAAACATTAATATGCAAAGAACAAGCCACTAAGCCTCTTGTTTCCCTATTCTTAGTGGCTTATGCTTTATTTGTTTGATCGCTTGTTTGTGACTGTGTGTGTGTGTGTGTGTGTGTGTGTGTGTGTGTGTGTGTGTGTGTGTGTGTGTGTGTGTGTGTGTACTCACCTATTTGTACTCACCTATTTGTGGTTGCAGGGGTCGAGTCCTAGCTCCTGGCCCCGCCTCTTCACCGGTTGCTACTAGACCCCTCTCTCTCCCCGCTCCATGAGCTTTATCAAACCTCGTCTTAAAACTGTGTATGGTTCCTGCCTCCACTACGTCTTTTTCTAGGCTATTCCACTGCCTTACAACTCTATGACTGAAGAAATACTTCCTACTATCTCTCTGACTCATTTGTGTCTTCAACTTCCAATTGTGGCCTCTTGTTTCTGTGTCCCCTCCCTGGAACATCCTGTCCTTGTCCACCTTGTCTATTCCACGCAGTATTTTATATGTCGTTATCATGTCTCCCCTGACCCTCCTGTCCTCCAGTGTCGTCAGGCCGATTTCCCTTAATCTTTCTTCATAGGACATTCCCCTTAGCTCTGGAACTAACCTTGTTGCAAACCTTTGTACTTTCTCTAGTTTCTTGACGTGCTTTATCAAGTGCGGGTTCCAAACAGGTGCTGCATACTCCAGTATGGGCCTGACATACACGGTGTACAGTGTCTTGAATGATTCCTTACTAAGGTGTCGGAATGCTGTTCTCAGGTTTGCCAGGCGCCCATATGCTGCAGCAGTTATCTGATTGATGTGTGCTTCCGGAGACATGCTCGGTGTTATACTCACCCCAAGATCTTTCTCCTTGAGTGAGGTTTGCAGTCTTTGGCCACCTAGCCTATACTCTGTCTGTGGTCTTCTGTGCCCTTCCTCTATCTTCATGACTTTGCATTTGGCAGGATTAAATTCGAGAAGCCATTTGCTGGACCAGGTGTCCAGTCTGTCCAGGTCTCTTTGAAGTCCTGCCTGGTCCTCATCAGATTTAATTCTCCTCATTAACTTCACATCATCTGCAAACAGGGACACTTCTGAGTCTAACCCTTCCGTCATGTCGTTCACATATACCAAAAATAGCACTGGTCCTAGGACCGACCCCTGTGGGACCCCGCTCGTCACAGGTGCCCACTGTGATACATCATTACGTACCATGACTCGTTGTTGCCTCCCTGTCAGGTATTCTCTGATCCATTGCAGTGCCCTTCCTGTTATATGCGCCTGATGCTCTAGCTTCTGCACTAATCTCTTGTGAGGAACTGTGTCAAAGGCCTTCTTGCAGTCCAAGAAGATGCAATCAACCCACCCCTCTCTCTCTTGTCTTACTTCTGTTATTTTATCATAAAACTCCAGAAGGTTTGTGACACAGGATTTGCCTTCCGTGAATCCGTGCTGGTTGGCATTTATACTCCTGTTCCGTTCCAGGTGCTCCACCACTCTCCTCCTGATAATCTTCTCCATAATTTTGCATACTATACACGTCAATGACACAGGTCTATAGTTTAGTGCCTCTTTTCTGTCTCCTTTTTTGAAAATGGGAACTACATTTGCTGTCTTCCATACCTCAGGTAGTTGCCCAGTTTCCAGGGATGTGTTGAAGATTGTGGTAAGTGGTACGCACAACATATCTGCTCCCTCTCTAAGGACCCATGGAGAGATGTTGTCCGGTCCCATTGCCTTTGAGGTATCGATGTCCCTTAGCAGTTTCTTCACCTCCTCCTCATCTGTATGTATGTCGTCCAACACTTGTTGGTGTATTCCTTGTTGGTGTCCCCATCTGGTCTGTCCCCCCAGAGTCCTTCCTGTCTCTACTGTAAATACTTCCTTAAATCTCGTGTTGAGCTCCTCACATACCTCTTGATCGTTTCTTGTGAGTTCCCCACCTTCTTTCCTCAGCCTTATCACCTGGTCCTTGACTGTTGTCTTCTTCCTAATGTGGCTATACAGCAGTTTCGGGTCAGATTTGACTTTCGATGCTATGTCGTTTTCATACTGTCTCTGGGCCTCCCTCCTTATCTGCGCATACTCGTTTCTGGCTCTTCTACTAATCTCCTTGTTTTCCTGGGTCCTATGCCTCCTGTACCTTTTCCATTCTCTGTTGCACTTAGCTTTTGCCTCCCTACACCTTCGGGTAAACCAAGGACTCGTCTTGGTCTTCCTATTATTTCTGTTTCCCTTGGGAACAAAACTTTCCTCTGCCTCCTTGCACTTTGTTGCCACATATTCCATCATCTCGTGTGTGTGTGTGTGTGAGAGAGAGAGAGAGAGAGAGAGAGAGAGAGAGAGAGAGAGAGAGAGAGAGAGAGAGAGAGAGAGAGAGAGAGAGAGAGAGAGAGAGAGAGAGTTGTAATAATCATCAGGAGCTTGCAAAGTTGCAGAAAGAAGGATACATCCAGTGAATGCATCCAGGAGGAAGATGTTTTCACTGGATGGAGGGAAGGAGAGAGAGAGAAGGGAACCGGAAGTGCCTTCAGGCATACCAATGCCCATAGCCGGAAGGATGAATATTATAGCACTGGAAAAATCCCACAAGCATTGATGTTGTAACAGTTGCCTAATCGAAAGTAACGTGACAATAATAAAAATTCTATCATATTCCGCTATTGTCAGTGATATGGAAGTCACTGGCAATTATAGAGTAACGTTCCTTCCGCGGGTTAATTTAAAGGGACGAGAAAACGGAAACATTTAAAGGGGAGACTTCTAAAAGTTATACAAAGGAAAACGGGGCTCATTAAAACACACTCATTTAAAGAGGGAGGCATTTGTAATTACAAGGTAGACGTCAACAGTTATTCATCCCACATAATTCTGAGGCAAACTCTGGTTCAACCTTCAGAAACTGCAGGAAAAATAGGTCGTAATTCCTAGGTGTGGCACTACACACACACACACACACACACACACACACACACACACACACACACACACACACACACACACATATATATATATATATATATATATATATATATATATATATATAATTGTACTTCACAATTTAAGAACCATTCTTATCTCTTATCTTTGCAATGCAAGTCATGTGTGCTGTAAACCAAGATATATCTCAAACATGTCTTATCTATGGTGAGATATTATCTCTCTACAGATGACATGCGACACAAATTTTATGTATGCAAGTAATATCCTTACTACGCAGTTTAAACCCTGGGAGTTTAATAATGACTCACGAAATCGTAATGACACGAGTTTTGAGACTCTCTGACCGCGGGTTCAATCCCGGCCGGGGTATGGTTTGGTTAGTTTAATAATGATATCAATAAAGTTAGACCTCAGTAACATACATCAACTTCTTAATTATTATGTCATAGTGCTATCATAATAATAATAATAATAATAATAATAATTAATAATAATAATAATCTTTATTTACTACCAGTACATGTACAAGGTATACAGACCATAGCTGACATCAGTGACATACTACTATATAGAAAGTCCCTTGTTATGCTGAGCAATTCTCGCAAATTAGGTCAATTCTATCCCCAGGATGCGACCCACACTAATCAGGTATCTATTTTACTGCTAGGTGAATAAGGACAGCAGGTGTCTTAAGGAAACACGTCCTCATGTTTCCAGCCGTACTAGGGATCCACCCACGGACCTCAGTGTGTGAGCTGAGTGCGCTACCATCGAGCTACAGGACACTGTAGCTAACATGAAACACGTATCAAACTGCAAATAAAAACTGGTCGAGGCTTCGGACAGTATTAACTGACTGATGAGAAAGATATGAAAGAAAGTGAAGTGGCAGAATACTGGGAATGAATGACTGAAAGAAGAAATGAAGGAATGGAATAAATGCAGGAATTGGAAGGAAAGAAGGAATGGAATGAATGAATGAAAGAAGAATGTAAGACCTGAAGAAATCTTTGACCTACAAGGCTACTTCAAGATCTTATCAATAATACGTAGACTGTAAGTGTACAATAACAACACAACACTGTGCACTATACTACTAACACATGCACGCATAACGTCACGTTAAGCTACACTTGACTATACATTCTCATCACAGAATATAAACACCGCCGAGAGGTGTGTTTCTCAGTGTGTATAGTATATATATATATATATATATATATATATATATATATATATATATATATATATATATATATATATATATATATATATATATATATATATAAGATGGGGTGGTAGGGGAAGTGGAATCTTTTTAGTTATATACATGTTATGTCTAGAATTTGTAATATGTTATAATTTAAAATCAATATACCTGGACTCAATATACCTATTATAATATCAATTTTTGTATGAAGTAATTCACGCTGATCTTAATTTTAATGGAAAATATTTCGGAATTTAAATATTTCGTAATTCTCCCTCTGAAATCAACATAAATTTTAATAATGAGAAATAAATTGTTTGATCGCCAGATATATATACTGAGAGTTTAATTATTATTTTAGGTGTTAAAGTGTTATTGAGTGGTGGTGAACAGGTAATATGAAGACTTTATATACCTTATGTAGTCCACACGATTTAAATCCCCATTAACCAACTATCTGCAATTTACGGAAAATTTTTCCGAAATGGTTATACCTGGAGAAAGATACCTGGAGAGAGATACCTGGTAAGGAGTATACCTGAAGAGGGTTTCGGAGGTCAACGCCCCCGCGGTCCGTTCCGTGACAAGTTAGTTTAAAGCTTATTGACTACATAAAGATCATTAATGGTGTACCTAACCTCTTCACCACCTGTCAAGAATACTTCAATTCCTAAAATATATACAGTGAGAAACACATATTTCTTGGTTCACACATCCTGTGTTCTTCAGAAATCTCAAACGTTCTGTTTACGAACTCTGTAGACCCAAATCTGAAAGGAAAGACACAGTAATATATCCCCTTGTGGAACACTGAGGTTAATGATACTTAAGTTAGTGTTACTTACGCCATAATGTCGTAATACTTCTTATTGGTGAGAGTGATGGGAGTGCGTCGTCCAGGGGTGAGAGTGCCTGGCGTATGAGTACCTGGCGTATGGGTGCCTGGAGTACGAGTGCCTGGAGTGAGTGTGCCAGGGACACCATACCCGCAAGCGTAGACGTTGTTCATCATCATTCCTCCTGCTTGCGACCACTTACGATCACCTGCTCACAGTACGAGTATCGTCACTCTCGTAAAGTCCAATTGGATTAATATCCACGAGAGTATGGCAATAATCCTTTAAGCTTCAGATGGACTAAAGTAGTCAATCTTCTGGTCTTACTCAACTTGGCACCTTTGTTGTTATCCTGCCACCTAGAGAACACAAGTGAAAACAATGTACAACAATTAACACCTGCCTTGTCGCAGTATAACACGTGTTGATGTGTCTTAAGCACTCTTTAACGTTTATCGTAACACAATATCTGCTACAACATATCGTATCGTAAGGTAAATAGCCGATTCAATATTGTGGAATTATAATGTCACAATACTAATAATACCAGCTAGAACGTAATAATATTTGCCTAACGTATAAACATAATATTTGTGTAGTGCAGCTAAATGGTTCAGAGAACTGATAAGTTGATTAATTAGACACATGTGCAACACTTGGGTATCTTTAAGGAGGAAACGTTTCGCCACACAGTGGCTTCATATGTTCAGTACGAAGAAGAACGGTGAAAATCAGGAGTTTAAAGTAATCAGTCCCTCAGCTGAGGGACTGATTACCCAAGTTTTACATGTGTCTAATTTAACAGTAGTTGCGTAATATAAAGTAACTGACGGCTGGAATATTATATTTTCTAACTGCAAGGGAAATGACCGCTAAAAAAAAAAAAGTCACAATACCGTGAGTGGAACAACGCACAAATATCCCGCACACAGGAGAGAGAAGCTTACGACGAGTGTCGGTCCCACTTGGACAGTTTACATTAGATTACCATAATGTAAATACATACGATAATCTTACATTACCCTATCTTAAACTCCCGCTACAACGCCACAGTATTTAAGTCTGCTTAGTTAACAAAATTTTCTACACTGAGCTGACTAACATGAGTTGCGACGACTTGTTTTTAATGCTAAATTACTTAAATTAAGTGTTAATTTGTGTGTTGTGACATACGGAGTGTGTCACAACACACAAACTTGTTTGTTAATGGTGCTGTTTATAATGCTATGTCGTGCCAATGTACTCCTCAATTCACCAAACGTTGAGGTTACCTGAAGATCACAGGAGACAAAGACACTGATCTTAATCCAATTCACAAAATGCAAATAACCCGCACATAGGAGAGAGAAGCTTACGACGACGGTTAGGTCCGACTTAGACCATTTACAAAGTCACACTAACACAAAAAAAGGTTGGTAGGTAAGACACATAGGCAACAGTTAGGCAACTTTATTCCGAACGTTTCGCCTACACAGTAGGCTTCTTCAGTCGAATACAGAAAGTAGGCAGGAACAGTAGAGATGTGAAGACGATGTAATCAGTCCATCACCCTTGAAGTCGTAGAATTTGAGGTTGTCAGTCCCTCAGCCTGGAGAAGTTCGGTTCCATAGTTACATCTTTCTTCTGGTAACATATTAAGAAGTCTGCAACCTCGAATGTTGATACAACCCTTATCAGTTGCATTTTATATTAAAGAAAAAACAATTGTGATGATGGAGTCGACACGACTCGCTCAGTGGATCACCAGAACTCTGTAGAAACATATTCAAATGTTTAATGAATACAAATTGATTGTTTGTGTGTCCTTGACAGCATGGTCCGCCTGTCAAGCACATCTGTTGGTAGTTTATTCCTTAGGAAAAAAAATATCTCGACTTGCTTATACGGTAACTAGGTCAGCGTTTCTTCGGTCGGTAGAGTTATATCTTGTCAACACTAATCTGACATGAGTCTGTCATCAAATGAATCATTTAACAGTGTTCTCAGTATAATAGATCCATGGTAGCAGTGATCACTGTCTTACTCATGTTGGTTCACTGGTGTGAGTGTTCTCAGTCTGATGGATCCATGGTAGTAGTAATCACTTACTCGTGTTTGTTCACTGGTGTGAGTGTTCTCAGTCTGATGGATCCATGGTAGTAGTAATCACTTACTCGTGTTGGTTCACTGGTGTGAGTGTTCTCAGTCTGATGGATCCATGGTAGTAGTAATCACTTACTCGTGTTGGTTCACTGGTGTGAGTGTTCTCAGTCTGATGGATCCATGGTAGTAGTAATCACTTACTCGTGTTGGTTCACTGGTGTGAGTGTTCTCAGTCTGATGGATCCATGGTAGTAGTAATCACTTACTCGTGTTGGTTCACTGGTGTGAGTGTTCTCAGTCTGATGGATCCATGGTAGTAGTAATCACTTACTCGTGTTGGTTCACTGGTGTGAGTGTTCTCAGTCTGATGGATCCATGGTAGTAGTAATCACTTACTCGTGTTGGTTCACTGGTGTGAGTGTTCTCAGTCTGATGGATCCATGGTAGTAGTAATCACTTACTCGTGTTGGTTCACTGGTGTGAGTGTTCTCAGTCTGATGGATCCATGGTAGTAGTAATCACTTACTCGTGTTGGTTCAATGGTGTGAGTGTTCTCAGTCTGATGGATCCATGGTAGTAGTAATCACTTACTCGTGTTGGTTCACTGGTGTGAGTGTTCTCAGTCTGATGGATCCATGGTAGTAGTAATCACTTACTCGTGTTGGTTCACTAGTCTAAGTGTATTCACCTCAGAGTATCTACGTACACGAGTGATATAGCAACCATGGCCACAATCCTTGCCTTCCCTACATGGCTTCACAAATTATAATACTAACTTAAATCCAGGTGTACTACCTGGAGGTTATTCCGGGGATCAACGCCCCCGCGGCCCGGTCCATGACCAGGCCTCTGATATAACTTTGAAGGGTTACGAGAGTTTTTCCTACTCCTGCGGCCTGGGCCTTGGCCAGGCTTCTTTGGTGCTTCCTTGCTTAACCAGGCTGTTGCTCATAGTAGCTCACTGGCCCACATATTCATCACAGCCTGGCTGATCTGGCACTTGGTGTAGATGTCCAGTTTCCTCCTGAAGATTTCTACACTTATTCTATCAGTGTTTCTGATATCTTCTGGCAAGATGTTGAATACTTAGGGACTATGAATGTTGATACAATGCTCTCTTATTGTGCCCACTCTACCCCTGCTTTTCACTGGGTTTAACACTTCCTCTCATATCTCTCACTTCAGTATGTTGTTATAACAGTGTGCAGGTTTGGGACCAAGCCTTCAAGTACTGGTAAATGATTTCTTTGCTATATAAACTGCAGAGGCGGGTATTCAAACAGGAGGCTGAAATTAATCCTGGAGAATACCATTGCCACGAGTGTCCTCGCAACATGAAATAAGCCTAGTTCGCTAGGTTCATTTTGTTTGTAGGATCGATGACTGAGCGAATAAGGTGACATGTACATTGTGTGGCCTTTTGAGGTGGGACAATGTGTCGTGGAGTCTAATTCTGATGACTTTCATGTATATATTGTCTCCTCCACTCCATCGAGTACATATTTAAATCTTTGAGTAATTCTCAGTAATTTATAGTCATTATTAGCACTATGTGAGCTGTAAATGACCTTTGTATCTGTTCCAGCTCTGATATCTTTCTTGCCCTGAACAGAGTCGTCAACACTGAACAATACTGTAAACGAGGGAAAACTAGCAATTTGAATAGCATCGCCATTGGCACTATTTCCCTTGTTTTGAAAGCTCTCATTATCCACCCCGTCATCTCCCTGGCTGTCATGACATTTGCCTTGTTGTTATGGCAGTATGCAGAGTTGGGCCTAATGTCTTAAGCACCATCCACATAGATATTATCATGTATTTCTCTCTCCGTTGATAAATTAGACATATGTGCAACTCTTGGGTATCTTTATTGAGGAAACGTTTCACCACACAGTGGCTTCATCAGTCCATACGTAGGAGAAACTTGAAGAACAGGAGGAGAATGAGGTAATCAGTCCCTCAACCTTGAGTCGATGTGTTCAGTCCATCAATTTATCAACATGTCGGTTCTCTGAACCATTCTTCTCTCTCCGTTCCAGTGAGATGTTTCTAGTAGTTTAAATATTTTCTTGGCACTATGAAGGTGTATAAATGATCTTCATATCTGTTCCAGCACTGATATCTCTCCTGCCCTGAATGACGCAGTTAACACTCTGCACTTTCCTATCCAAACAGTGGATTACTTATCACAGATAACCAGCACACAAAGATGAATCTTTGCAGACGACGTTTCGCTCCATCCTGGGCCATTATCAAGCAACACTTGAAAGTTGTAGGGAAGCTATGAATTGTACAGGTATAGGTATGTTAATATGGTTAACTGTTAAAATATAACCCATGCACAATCAAGACATTTCACCAGTAGTGGCGAAACATATCCGGCAGTGTGTTCACTGTGCATGAGTCTTATTCCACAAGTTACATGTTATCACTGTAAAGACCTTATGAACCGTTTCATCCAGAGTACTCTTCCTAATATTGTTCTTGTGTGTTATGGTCACCCTTGTTTACTGACGTACTCTTCTACCCCTGCTGGTTGGTGTGTTATGGTCACCCTTGTTTACTGACGTACTCTTCTACCCCTGCTGGTTGGTGTGTTATGGTCACCCTTGTTTACTGACGTACTCTTCCACCCCTGGTGGTTGGTGTGTTATGGTCACCCTTGTTTACTGACGTACTCTTCCACCCCTGCTGGTTGGTGTGTTATGGTCACCCTTGTTTACTGACGTACTCTTCTACCCCTGCTGGTTGGTGTGTTATGGTCACCCTTGTTTACTGACGTACTCTTCCACCCCTGCTGGTTGGTGTGTTATGGTCACCCTTGTTTACTGACGTACTCTTCTACCCCTGCTGGTTGGTGTGTTATGGTCACCCTTGTTTACTGACGTACTCTTCCACCCCTGCTGGTTGGTGTGTTATGGTCACCCTTGTTTACTGACGTACTCTTCCACCCCTGCTGGTTGGTGTGTTATGGTCACCCTTGTTTACTGACGTACTCTTCCACCCCTGCTGGTTGGTATGTTATGGTCACCCTTGTTTACTGACGTACTCTTCCACCCCTGCTGGTTGGTGTGTTATGGTCACCCTTGTTTACTGACGTACTCTTCCACCCCTGCTGGTTGGTGTGTTATGGTCACCCTTGTTTACTGACGTACTCTTCTACCCCTGCTGGTTGGTGTGTTATGGTCACCCTTGTTTACTGACGTACTCTTCTACCCCTGCTGGTGTGTTATGGTCACCCTTGTTTACTGACGTACTCTTCCACCCCTGCTGGTTGGTGTGTTATGGTCACCCTTGTTTACTGACGTACTCTTCTACCCCTGCTGGTTGGTGTGTTATGGTCACCCTTGTTTGTCGAGGGCCCCTTCCACCCCTGCTGGTTGGTGTGTTATGGTCACCCTTGTTTACCGAGGGCCCCTTCCACCCCTGCTGGTTGGTGTGTTATGGCCACCCTTGTTTACCGAGGGCCCCTTCCACCCCTGCTGGTTGGTGTGTTATGGTCACCCTTGTTTACTGAGGGCCTCTCCCACCTCTGCTGGTTGGTGTGTTATGGTCACCCTTGTTTACCGAGGGCCCCTCCCACCTCTGCTGGTTGGTGTGTTATGGTCACCCTTGTTTACCGAGGGCCTCTCCCACCTCTGCTGGTTGGTGTGTTATGGTCACCCTTGTTTACCGAGGGCCTCTCCCACCTCTGCTGGTTGGTGTGTTATGGTCACCCTTGTTTACCGAGGGCCCCTCCCACCTCTGCTGGTTGGTGTGTTATGGTCAC
Organism: Cherax quadricarinatus; assembly: GCF_038502225.1. Lineage (NCBI taxonomy): Eukaryota > Metazoa > Arthropoda > Malacostraca > Decapoda > Parastacidae > Cherax > Cherax quadricarinatus. The sequence goes on from NC_091372.1 coordinate 5,184,637, forward strand.
CCTTGTTTACCGAGGGCCCCTTCCACCCCTGCTGGTTGGTGTGTTATGGTCACCCTTGTTTACCGAGGGCCCCTTCCACCCCTGCTGGTTGGTGTGTTATGGCCACCCTTGTTTACCGAGGGCCTCTCCCACCTCTGCTGGTTGGTGTGTTATGGTCACCCTTGTTTGTCGAGGGCCCCTTCCACCCCTGCTGGTTGGTGTGTTATGGCCACCCTTGTTTACCGAGGGCCCTTCCACCCCTGCTGGTTGGTGTGTTATGGTCACCCTTGTTTACCGAGGGCCCCTTCCACCCCTGCTGGTTGGTGTGTTATGGTCACCCTTGTTTACCGAGGGCCTCTCCCACCTCTGCTGGTTGGTGTGTTATGGTCACCCTTGTTTACCGAGGGCCTCTCCCACCTCTACTGGTTGGTGTGTTATGGTCACCCTTGTTTACCGAGGGCCTCTCCCACCTCTGCTGGTTGGTGTGTTATGGTCACCCTTGTTTACCGAGGGCCTCTCCCATCTCTGCTGGTTGGTGTGTTATGGTCACCCTTGTTTACCGAGGGCCTCTCCCACCTCTGCTGGTTGGTGTGTTATGGTCACCCTTGTTTACCGAGGGCCTCTCCCACCTCTGCTGGTTGGTGTGTTATGGTCACCCTTGTTTACCGAGGGCCTCTCCCACCTCTGCTGGTTGGTGTGTTATGGTCACCCTTGTTTACCGAGGGCCTCTCCCACCTCTGCTGGTTGGTGTGTTATGGTCACCCTTGTTTACCGAGGGCCCCTCCCACCTCTGCTGGTTGGTGTGTTATGGTCACCCTTGTTTACCGAGGGCCTCTCCCACCTCTGCTGGTTGGTGTGTTATGGTCACCCTTGTTTACCGAGGGCCTCTCCCACCTCTGCTGGTTGGTGTGTTATGGTCACCCTTGTTTACCGAGGGCCTCTCCCACCTCTGCTGGTTGGTGTGTTATGGTCACCCTTGTTTACCGAGGGCCCCTCCCACCTCTGCTGGTTGGTGTGTTATGGTCACCCTTGTTTACCGAGGGCCTCTCCCACCTCTGCTGGTTGGTGTGTTATGGTCACCCTTGTTTACCGAGGGCCCCTCCCACCTCTGCTGGTTGGTGAGCTTGCCAACCAGCAGGGGTAGTCCAAGATACATCCTGCCTCGCAGTCACGCCAGTTTTTATGGCACACAACGCAGTGTTGTTTTCAAAACCGGGTTCTAAGTGGCCTCACAGCCGCTACAAACAGTGCGCAGTACACTACCACAGGTAAAGCTGACAGATAACACTAAATAAAAAAACAAAAAGACACAATACCGTGACTGGAACAATACACAAGTAATATAATTCGCACACAAGTGAGAGAAGCTTATGACGACATTTCGGTCTAACTTCTACTACTTCCACTACCAGCATTACTTCTACCGGTGCTTCTCCACTTCCTCTTTCCTTTCTTTTTCTCGTCCCTGTCGGGACCAAGATATATATATATTGGCCCCCTCACTCTCGTATGTCAGCATGACATGTAAATGGTCCAAGTCAGATCGAAACGTCCTCATAAGCTTCTCGTATGTGCTGGTTATTAGTGTATAAGACTAAATAAGGTGGAGCCAGAAACTGTCTCGACTCCTGTAAACCCAAGAGCAAAAACCTCCAAACTGATACAAACCTGGTCTTCCAGTACCTAAGCCTATTACATGTCTCTGTAATCTTCTGACAACAGCTCACATGATGGGTATGAATTACATATTAAAGACATTAGTCTAATCAGCGAGTCACAGTAAACAGTATGATGTTCAATGAGGATAAATTTCAGGTACTCCGCTAAGAGGAAATACACTCTGTAAGGGAGTATAGCGGAAGAGTAATGTGAAGGACCTGGGAGTGATAATGTCAGAAGATCCTGCATTGAGAGCCCACAATAAAATTATCACAGCAGTAAGGACAATGAAAAACTGGATAACTAAAAACTTAATAACACAACGAGATGTCGTCATTGAGGATATTTTAAAGATCCAGTACTTGTTCTCTCTGGGCTGGTATATGTACTCTAGCAGCCTCCCCTAAGATATCTTATTAATGAAAATAACATACCAGATATATTAATAAAATTTCCTACATTTGCTTGTAACAGGTAAGTAATCTGCAGTGAGAAATCCAGATGTATGCCTGTTAAGCCTTTTGGAGCCTAGTTCCTAGGTTCCTAGGCCTTTTGTATATTCGTATGTTCTTACGCTATCCACAGGACGGATATGGGGTGCACAATAAACCAGCCACTTCGGTGACAAAATCTACTGTTGTAAGGCAGAATCAGAGATTGTATAAAGGACACTCACTACCCAACTAAATTCAGTCAACTATCTAAATTACTAGGAAAGCTTGAAGAGCCTATAACTGTACTCCTTGGAACGTAGAAGAGAATGCATCATAATTTATACCTGGGAAATTCTAGAGGGATTGGTCCCAACCTGCACACTGAACTCACTCCGTCTGGCAACAAGAGACTCAGCAGACGATACCTCCAAAGAAAAACAGATGTGCGATAAGTACACTATGAGAGAACTCGATAAGTGTAATTAATGAGACCAAGACTTTTCAACACACTTTCTTGCAAAAAGTGAATAACCAAATCCTACATAGTCGTCTGTGAAAGATGACAAGTTCCTGATCAGACGGGCTGTAGTGCATACGTTAGTACGGCTGGCACTAATAGCCTGGTCGATCAGTTTGATCTGGGACTGGGCCGCGAGACTAGTGACCCTCGAACTCATTTCAAGGTAACTTAAGCTAATTTTAAAATAGAGAAAATGGCATTTCCATGTTAACAGTAATTGTTAAGAAACTGAGGCTGGGAACCTTGTCAATTATCACAGTTAAATGTGGACAAGTTGCAGTGACATTCACAGTCGGCACCAGACAGTGCCGCCGCTGCTGGCACCCTCACAACAAGCACAAAGATAACTAAACAAACACACCAGAAGACGTCATACACAGTTTATCACTGTCAAAACACAACAGTGATGAATAAGACCGCCTTTCCTACGCAGTTTTAAGAATAAGTATGATAGGGCACCACAATGCAAGAAGTAAGAGGACCCAGTCACGGCCAGTTTTAAGTCGGAGTACCCTTGATATACCTTAGACGGGTTTCCAGAGTTGTCCTACTCCCGGAGTCCTTGTCTAGGCCAGGCTTGTCCGGTGCTTGACTGGTCAAACAGGTAGTTAAGACGCTTGACCCAGAAATGTTCCTATCTTCTGGCTGAACAGTCTGGGGTCACGGATGTTGATTCAATGTTTTCTTATTGTCCTCAAGGCGCCCCTGCTTCTCACTGGGTTCATTTTACACTTTCCCCCATATCTCTAAGAACCACTGACAGAATAAAATATCCCGCTCACGCCTCCAATACTAACCACGAACCACGTACACCATAACACTGGTCGCGGGTACAATGATCCCAGGAACCAGCTCACACTATAACACTGGTCGCAGGTACAATGATCCCAGGAACCAGCTCACAGTATAACACTGGTCGCGGGTACAATGATCCCAGGAACCAGCTCACAGTATAACACTGGTCGCGGGTACAATGATCCCAGGAACCAGCTCACAGTATAACACTGGTCGCGGGTACAATGATCCCAGGAACCAGCTCACACTATAACACTGGTCGCAGGTACAATGATCCCAGGAACCAGCTCACAGTATAACACTGGTCGCGGGTACAATGATCCCAGGAACCAGCTCACAGCATAACACTGGTCGCAGGTACAATGATCCCAGGAACCAGCTCACAGTATAACACTGGTCGCGGGTACAATGATCCCAGGAACCAGCTCACACTATAACACTGGTCGCAGGTACAATGATCCCAGGAACCAGCTCACAGTATAACACTGGTCGCGGGTACAATGATCCCAGGAACCAGCTCACAGCATAACACTGGTCGCAGGTACAATGATCCCAGGAACCAGCTCACAGTATAACACTGGTCGCGGGTACAATGATCCCAGGAACCAGCTCACAGTATAACACTGGTCGCGGGTACAATGATCCCAGGAACCAGCTCACAGTATAACACTGGTCGCGGGTACAATGATCCCAGGAACCAGCTCACAGTATAACACTGGTCGCGGGTACAATGATCCCAGGAACCAGCTCACAGTATAACACTGGTCGCGGGTACAATGATCCCAGGAACCAGCTCACAGTATAACACTGGTCGCGGGTACAATGATCCCAGGAACCAGCTCACAGTATAACACTGGTCGCGGGTACAATGATCCCAGGAACCAGCTCACAGTATAACACTGGTCGCGGGTACAATGATCCCAGGAACCAGCTCACAGTATAACACTGGTCGCGGGTACAATGATCCCAGGAACCAGCTCACAGTATAACACTGGTCGCGGGTGCAATGATCCCAGGAACCAGCTCACAGTATAACACTGGTCGCGGGTACAATGATCCCAGGAACCAGCTCACAGTACAACACTGGTCGCGGGTACAATGATCCCAGGAACCAGCTCACACTATAACACTGGTCGCGGGTACAATGATCCCAGGAACCAGCTCACAGTACAACACTGGTCGCGGGTGCAATGATCCCAGGAACCAGCTCACAGTATAACACTGGTCGCGGGTACAATGATCCCAGGAACCAGCTCACAGTACAACACTGGTCGCGGGTACAATGATCCCAGGAACCAGCTCACACTATAACACTGGTCGCGGGTACAATGATCCCAGGAACCAGCTCACACTATAACACTGGTCGCGGGTACAATGATCCCAGGAACCAGCTCACAGTACAACACTGGTCGCGGGTGCAATGATCCCAGGAACCAGCTCACAGTATAACACTGGTCGCGGGTACAATGATCCCAGGAACCAGCTCACAGTACAACACTGGTCGCGGGTGCAATGATCCCAGGAACCAGCTCACAGTATAACACTGGTCGCGGGTGCAATGATCCCAGGAACCAGCTCACACTATAACACTGGTCGCGGGTACAATGATCCCAGGAACCAGCTCACAGTACAACACTGGTCGCGGGTGCAATGATCCCAGGAACCAGCTCACAGTATAACACTGGTCGCGGGTACAATGATCCCAGGAACCAGCTCACACTATAACACTGGTCGCGGGTACAATGATCCCAGGAACCAGCTCACAGTATAACACTGGTCGCGGGTACAATGATCCCAGGAACCAGCTCACAGTATAACACTGGTCGCGGGTACAATGATCCCAGGAACCAGCTCACAGTATAACACTGGTCGCGGGTACAATGATCCCAGGAACCAGCTCATAGTATAACACTGGTCGCGGGTACAATGATCCCAGGAACCAGCTCACAGTATAACACTGGTCGCGGGTACAATGATCCCAGGAACCAGCTCACAGTATAACACTGGTCGCGGGTACAATGATCCCAGGAACCAGCTCACAGTATAACACTGGTCGCGGGTACAATGATCCCAGGAACCAGCTCACAGTATAACACTGGTCGCGGGTACAATAATCCCAGGAATCAGCTCACAGTATAACACTGGTCGCGGGTACAATGATCCCAGGAACCAGCTCACACTATAACACTGGTCGCGGGTACAATGATCCCAGGAACCAGCTCACAGTATAACACTGGTCGCGGGTACAATGATCGCACGAACCAGCTCACAGTATAACACTGGTCGCGGGTACAACGATCCCAGGAACCAGCTCACAGTATAACACTGGTCGCGGGTACAATGATCCCAGGAACCAGCTCATAGTATAACACTGGTCGCGGGTACAATGATCCCAGGAACCAGCTCACAGTATAACACTGGTCGCGGGTACAATGATCCCAGGAACCAGCTCACAGTATAACACTGGTCGCGGGTACAATGATCGCAGGAACCAGCTCACAGTATAACACTGGTCGCGGGTACAATGATCCCAGGAACCAGCTCACAGTATAACACTGGTCGCGGGTACAATGATCCCAGGAACCAGCTCATAGTATAACACTGGTCGCGGGTACAATGATCCCAGGAACCAGCTCACAGTATAACACTGGTCGCGGGTACAATGATCCCAGGAACCAGCTCACAGCATAACACTGATCGAGGGTACAATGATCCCAGGAACCAGCTCACAGTATAACACTGGTCGCGGGTACAATGATCCCAGGAACCAGCTCACAGTATAACACTGGTCGCGGGTACAATGATCCCAGGAACCAGCTCACAGTATAACACTGGTCGCGGGTGCAATGATCCCAGGAACCAGCTCACACTATAACACTGGTCGCGGGTACAATGATCCCAGGAACCAGCTCACAGCATAACACTGATCGTGGGTACAATGATCCCAGAAACCAGCTCACAGTATAACACTGGTCGTGGGTACAATGATCCCAGGAACCAGCTCACAGCATAACACTGATCGCGGGTACAATGATCCCAGGAACCAGCTCACAGTATAACACCGGTCGCGGGTACAATGATCCCAGGAACCAGCTCACAGTATAACACTGGTCGCGGGTACAATGATCCCAGGAACCAGCTCACAGTATAACACTGGTCGCGGGTACAATGATCGCAGGAACCAGCTCACAGTATAACACTGGTCGCGGGTACAATGATCCCAGGAACCAGCTCACAGTATAACACTGGTCGCGGGTACAATGATCCCAGGAACCAGCTCATAGTATAACACTGGTCGCGGGTACAATGATCCCAGGAACCAGCTCACAGTATAACACTGGTCGCGGGTACAATGATCCCAGGAACCAGCTCACAGCATAACACTGATCGCGGGTACAATGATCCCAGGAACCAGCTCACAGTATAACACTGGTCGCGGGTACAATGATCCCAGGAACCAGCTCACAGTATAACACTGGTCGCGGGTACAATGATCCCAGGAACCAGCTCACAGTATAACACTGGTCGCGGGTGCAATGATCCCAGGAACCAGCTCACACTATAACACTGGTCGCGGGTACAATGATCCCAGGAACCAGCTCACAGCATAACACTGATCGTGGGTACAATGATCCCAGAAACCAGCTCACAGTACAACACTGGTCGCGGGTACAATGATCCCAGGAACCAGCTCACAGCATAACACTGATCGCGGGTACAATGATCCCAGGAACCAGCTCACAGTATAACACCGGTCGCGGGTCCAATGATCCCAGGAACCAGCTCACAGTATAACACTGGTCGTGGGTACAATGATCCCAGGAACCAGCTCACAGCATAACACTGGTCGCGGGTACAATGATCCCAGGAACCAGCTCACAGCATAACACTGGTCGCGGGTACAATGATCCCAGGAACCAGCTCACAGTATAACACTGGTCGCGGGTACAATGATCCCAGGAACAAGCTCTCAGTATAACACTGGTCGCGGGTACAATGATCCCAGGAACCAGCTCACAGTATAACACTGGTCGCGGGTACAATGATCCCAGGAACCAGCTCACAGAATAAGTGGTCGCGGGTACAATGATCCCAGGAACCAGCTCACAGTATAACACTGGTCGCGGGTACAATGATCCCAGGAACCAGCTCACAGTATAACACTGGTCGCGGGTACAATGATCCCAAGGAACCAGCTCACAGAATAAGTGGTCGCGGGTACAATGATCCCAGGAACCAGCTCACAGTATAAGTGGTCGCGGATACAATGATCCCAGGAATCAGCTCACAGTATGTGGTCGCGGGTACAATGATCCCAGGAGCCAGCTCACAGTATAAATGGTCGCGGATACAATGATCCCAGGAACCAGCTCACAGTATAAGTGGTCGCGGATACAATGATCCCAGGAACCAGCTCACAGTATAAGTGGTCGCGGGTACAATGATCCCAGGAACCAGCTCAGAGTGTAAGTGGTCGCGGGTACAATGATCCCAGGAACCAGCTCACAGTATAAGTGGTCGCGGATACAATGATCCCAGGAACCAGCTCACAGTATAAGTGGTCGCGGATACAATGATCCCAGGAACCAGCTCACAGTATAAATGGTCGCGGGTACAATGATCCCAGGAACCAGCTCACAGTATAAGTGGTCGCGGGTACAATGATCCCAGGAACCAGCTCACAGTATAAGTGGTCGCGGGTACAATGATCCCAGGAACCAGCTCACAGTATAAGTGGTCGCGGGTACAATGATCCCAGGAACCAGCTCACAGTATAAGTGGTCGCGGGTACAATGATCCCAGGAACCAGCTCACAGTATAAGTGGTCGCGGGTACAATGATCCCAGGAACCAGCTCACAGTATAAGTGGTCGCGGGTACAATGATCCCAGGAACCAGCTACAGCTCAACAAACAAGTAACCAGTGATACTGACACAGCAGTTAGAGCTAAAGGCAGAGGCGGGAAGAACTTGTCTTATGCTAAGTTAAAACAATACTGTGTTTTATCCTAAGTTAAAACAATACAGTGTTTTATCCTAAGTTAAAACAATACTGTGTTTTATCCTAAGTTAAAACAATACTGTGTTTTATCCTAAGTTAAAACAATACTGTGTTTTATCCTAAGTTAAAACAATACAGTGTTTTATCCTAAGTTAGAATACTAAAAATATTTTTTCAGCTTGAGCAGAGGCGTGACACAATGCAGTGAGAGGCAAAACAGGGCCACAGGTGAATTACAAGTAAATTGCAGGTAAATCACTGGAAAATCACGGGTAAATCTGACCCTTGGGAAGGCATCAATAATAGTGGGGGTCACACAAGATGACACGAAGGCTGCCACTCACCACCACCACCACTACCACAAACCACCACCACTCACCACCACCACCACTACCACATACCACCACCACTCCAGCAACGCAGCAGCTGCTGCTGCGGCGGCAGCGGCGCAACAACTGGCCAGCAGCGGCGGCAGCCAGCTGCAAGGCGGCAGCGGCAACAGCAACGCTGGCTGCTTGGCACGGCGGAAGCATTGGCGCGGCAGCAACAGCAGCAGGCAGCAGGCAAGCAACTGCAGCGCAGCAGCGGCGGCAACGGCAGCTGCAAGCAGCGGCGGCGGCAGCAGGCGGCGGCAGCAGCGGCAACGCAGCGGCGGCAACGCAGGCGGCAACGGCAACAGCAGCGGCGCAACTGGCGGCAACAGCGGCAGCAGGCGGCAAGCGGCTGCAACGGCTTGCGGCAGCTTGCAGGCAGCAGCAGCGGCAACGCGGCAGCAAGCAGCAGGCGCTTAACGGCAGCAACGCAGCGGCGGCAGCGCGGCGTAGCGGCAGCAACGGCAGCAGCAGGCAGCGCAGCGGAACGCGGCAACAGCAGCACGGCAAGGCAGGCAGCAACAACCAACAACAGCAGCAGCAGCAGCGCTAACTTAACAGCAACGGCAGCAGCAACAGCCAAGCAAGCTTAACAGCACCGCGTTGGCGCAACAGCTGCAAGCAGCAACGGCAGCAGCGGCAGCGCGGCAGGCAGCAACTTAAGGCAGCAGCAGCAGCAGCGGCAGCAACAACAACGGCAGGCAGCGGCAAGCTAGCAGCAACGCAGCGGCAAGCAACAACGCAACTAACGGCAACCGCGCAGCAGCGGCAAGCAAGGCAACGGCAACTGCAACAGCGGCAGCAACAGCAGGCAGCAGGCAACAGCAACAGCACGGCAGCAGCAGCTTAACAGGCAGCAGCAGGCGCGCAAGCAGCGGCAGCCATTGGCAGCTGGCAGGCAGCTTAGCGGCAGCAACGGGGCGGCGGCAGCAGCAGCGGCAAGGCAGCAAGCAATAGCCAGCAGTCAGCAACTTGGCAACAGCAAGGCAGCGGCGCTGTCATAAGGCAGCACGCAGCAAGCAGCGGCAGCAGCAACGGCCAGCTGGCAACGCTGGCAAGGCAACAGCAGCAGGCGGCAGCAGCAACGGCCAGCAGCGGCAGCGCAGGCAGCGGCGGCAACGCAGCTGCCAGGCAACCAGCAAGGCGGCAGCAGCACGGCAGCGGCAACGGCAACGCAGCGGCGGAAGCGGCAACAGCAGCGGCAGCGCCAGCAGCGCTGCCAGCAGGCAGCAGCAGCAGCAGGCAGCAGCAGGCACCGCAGGCAAGCGGCAGCAGCGGCGGCAACAACGGCAACAGCAGGCAGCAACGGCGCTTGGCTGGCGCGCAACGGCAACGCGCGCGGTGGCCCAGGCAGCAGCGGCAGCAGCAACGAGCAACGCTGTGGCGGCAGCAGCAGGCGGCAGGCAACGCAAGGCAAGCAACAACTTGCGCGCGGCAAGCAAGCAGGCTATGCAACAGCAACAGCAGCAGCGGCAGCAACAACAACAACGGCAGCAGCAACAGCTGCAGCAACGCAACGGCAGCAACGGCGGCAACGGAAGGCAACAGCGGCGCTGGCAGCAACAGCAAGCAACAGCAGCAGCAGCAGCGCAAGCGCAACAGCTAACAGCGGCAGCAGCAGCAACCAGCTAAGCCAGCATGCGCAGCAACAACGGCAGCAACGAGCAACAGCGCATGTAACGCTGCAGCAAGGCGCAACGGCAGCAGCAGGCAGCAAGCGCAGCAACGCGCATGCAACAGCAACGCTGCGCAGCAACAAGCAGCAGCTGCGTAACGCCAGCAACATGCAACTAACAGCAGCTCAACGGCAACAGCAGGCAGCAAGGCAGCAAGCAACGGCGCAACAGCAGCAAGGCAGGCAGGCGGCAACAGCAAGGCGCAACGGCGGCAACAGGCAGCTGTAGCAGCGGAAGCAACAGGCAACGGCTTGGCAAGCAGCGGCAGCAGCGGCGGCAACAGCGGAACAAGGCAGCAACCGGCAGCAGCAGCGGCAAGCGCTGGCACGGCAAGCAGCAGCGGCAGCCAGCAGCAACGGCAAGCTGCTGCTGCTACTGCTGCTTGCCTCTCATCATAGTGGCAGTTCAACAGAACATGCTGGTCAATGATTAAAATGCTGTGACATGGTCTAAAATGCTGGTACAATGTCTAACATGTTATGTATATTGACGAAAAGTTTCGCCTCCACAGCTGGCTTTTTTAGTCGAATACTGGTGAATATAGCATTGTAGACAGTAGAAGTGGAGATAATTTTGAGGTGATCAGTCCCTCAGGCTTGATAGAAGGTCCATTAACCAGTCAGTCAAAGCTGAGTGAGGGACTGATCACCATCTTCACTATTGCTACTGTCACCGGTAATAATGGACAGTGTTCGACTATAACCTGCCGAGCAGGTGAATGTTTTCGTCAATAAAGACACTGGAGCATAATGCCATCCTTTATTGAACTATATAAATGGATAATAGCAATAAACAAAGGCAATATAAATAAAGTGCTGTCTGGTTAGAATTTTCAGTCGATGCAGGCGATGCAAAATGCCGCCAATAAAAAGTAGGGGCGCCATTGGTACACTAAGAGAAAACATCATAAGTGTCCGGGGCCCAAAACTGTTCAACAGCCTCCCATCAAGCATTAGGGGAATTGCCAATAAACCCCTGGCTGCCTTGAAGAGAGAGCTGGACAGATACCTAAAGTCAGTGCCGGATCAGCCGGGCTGTGGCTCGTACGTCGGACTGCGTGCGGCCAGCAGTAACAGCCTAGTTGATCAGGCCCTGATCGATCGGGAGGCCTGGTCATGGACCGGGCCGCGGGGGCGTTGATCCCCGGAATAACCTCCAGGTAACCTCCAGGTAACATAAAAAATTGATCCAGGGTTTATATACCGTCCCCCAAACCTAGATAGGGACCAAGGGAGATTACTATGGGAGGAAATTGTTAGGGCCACAAGGCACGATAATATAGAAATTCTAGGGGACTTTAACTTTATTCAGATTGATTGGAATTTCTTGACTGGGAATTTAGAATCAAATGACTTCTTGGAAGTACGTAAAGTAAAAGGACACAAGTGCAACTAATGTGACATTTTTATGGTGGCAACGTTTCGCTCTCCAGGAGCTTTGTCAAGCCGTTACAAACAGTACATGGTCACAGAGGGTATATATAGGCTCAGAGTGAGGTGCACCTCACATTACTTGCACTTGTGTCCTTTTACTTTACATATTGTCGGTAATTCTACCAACATTATAACAATCTTTCTTGGAAGTAGTTCAGGACTGTTTTTTGAAGCAGTTTGTGACAGAACCTACAAGGGGAAATAACCTTCTTGATTTGGTTCTGGCAAACAAGGAAACCCTTGTAAATATTGTAGAAATTACAGAGGAACTCGGCACAAGCGATCACAAATCAATTACCTTTAGCATAGAATGGAAGTATGACAGTAGGGATAATTCAGTAATGGTCCCAGATTCTCGCTTAGCAGATTACAATGGGCTTAGAGATCACTTATCATCTGTTGACTGGGGTAACGAAGAGAGCTATCAGTATGACAGCTTTCTAAATACTATACATGCTGTCCAAAGAACATTTATCCCATATAAAGAAGTTAGATCGAATAAAAATGACCCAAAATGGATGAATAGGCTCAAATATGTTTTAGGGCAGAATGGAATTTATAGACGTATCAAAAGAGGCGAGGGTCATCTTATGAATCAGTATATTGACATTAAGAGGGACATTAAAAAGGGGATAATAAAAGCTAAAAGGGACTATGAAATTAAAGTTGCTAGGGATTCTAAAACTAACCCAAAAAGTTTTTTCCAGGTCTATAGAACAAAAGTTAGAGATAAGATAGGTCCCCTTAAAAATAACTATGGGCACCTTACTGAGAAAGAGAATGAAATGTGCTCGATTTTAAATAATTATTTTCTCTCAGTAATTAATTTTTATAGTGAAATGGTTATGAAACAAATAGACCGACTGAAACAATAAGTCGCCGGGTCCTGATGAGCTTTTTTCAAGGGTTCTTAAGGAATGCAAAATGGAACTCTGTGAATCATTAACTAATATTTTTAATTTATCTCTTCAAACAGGTGTAGTGTCTGATATGTGGAAGATGGCTAATGTAATTCTTATTTTTAAAGCAGGAGACAAGTCGTTACCGTCAAATTACCACCCGATAAGCCTGACCTCAATTGTAGACATATTGCTTGAGTCAATTATAGCTGAGATTATAAGAAGCCATCTGGATAAGGATAATCTGATTAATGATACTCAGCATGGATTAACGAGGGGTCGTTCTTGTCTAATTTACTTTCTTCAGTAAAGCTTTTGGGGCTGTTGATCACGATAAGAATTTGATATTGTTTATTTAGATTTTAGTAAAGCTTTTGATAGAGTACCGCACCAAAGACTGTTAAAGAAAGTGGCAGCTCATGGCACTGGGGGAAAAGTGCTCTCGTGGATCGAGTCATGGCTCACAGACAGGAAACAGTGTCCATAAATGGGATTAAATTCGAGTGGGGATCTGTAACAAGTGGCGTTTCACAGGAATTAGTCTTGGGCCCGTTGTTGTTTATAATATATATCAATGACCTTGATGAGGGAATTACAAGTGATATGAGCAAATTCGCCGATGACACAAAGACAGCTAGGATAATTGATTCAAACGTAGATATCAGGGAACTTCAGGAGGATTTAGACAAACTCAATCAAGAAGACGAATGGAAAGATAGAAACGATGAAGAGACTGCTGTGGAAACTGTTATGGAAACATCTAATGCATTCTCTGTGCTACCCAACGAATGTGAGTCGACTACTGGAAACGTCACGACGAACGACACCAAGGAAGGTAAGAATATTGTTGTTGGGGATAGCCAGGTTAGATACATGGACAGGGCCTTCTGCTTGAAGGACAGGAGGAGGAGACAGAGGGTTTGCTTTCCTGGGGCTGGGATGGAGGACATTGTTAGCCGGCTTGACATCATAAACGGTAATGGGATCAATCCTATTATTTGCCTCAGTGCTGGAGGCAACGATGTAGGCAAGCATATAGGACAGCTATAGACATAATTAAGAAGAAGGGGGGGTGCCCTGTTGTATGTGGCATTTTGCCAAGAAGGGGTGTTGGAAATGAATGACTGTCCAGAGCAATTGGTATTAATTGTTGGCTGGATAAACACTAAGGATAATGCAGTACCATTTATTGACAACTGGGACAACTTCTATGGCCGAAATGACATGTATGCCAGGGATGGGGTCCACTTATCCAGGGCAGGTGTGGGTTTTCTTGCTAGCTCAGTTGAGGGGGTTGTTAGGACTTTAAACTAGTATTAGTTAGAGGTATGGGTTTAGAAATGATAAATAATGAGTATGGATATATTGACTTATGCTCTGATATTAAGAATCTTAATAGTAACTGTCATGGAGTAACTCTGGGTAATGATAATTTCAGAAATTGTGTAAAAACAAAGATGAATATGAAAAATGTGCAGAAGAAAAAATATATGATGGTATTTTATTCTAACAGTCGAAGTGCAAGAAATAAGATTAATGAACTACGTTTGGTAGCATGTGCTGGGAACTTTGATGTCATTGCATTAACTGAAACGTAGTATGATTGCTGAGTGTAATATTCAAGGGTTTAAGTTGTTCCATGTGGATAGATGTAATGGGAAGGGGGAGGAGTTGCATTATATGTTCGAGAGAATATTAACTGTTGCATAAAAACAGGTATAAAAATAGATGGAACAGTAACAGAATCTGTTTCGGTAGAGTTTGTAGAAGGCCAAGAAAAACTAATTCTAGGTGTAATATGCCGACCTCCAGGTTTGGATCACGATAGAGGGAGACTTCTTTGGGACGAAATTGTTAGGGCTTCTAGTCTCAATAACATAGTGATAGTAGGTGATTTTAACTTTAGTAAAATTGGCTGGAATTCTTTGACCGGTAATCTGGAGTCCAGTGACTTTATGGAAACTGTTCAGGACTGTTTTCTGAAGCAGTGTGTAACAGAGCCTACCAGGGGTAATAATTTGCTAGACCTACTCTTGTCAAATAAGGAAACACTCGTAAATAATCTGGAGATCACTGAAGAGCTTGGCGCAAGTGATCACAAATCCATCACTTTTATCATTAACTGGGAATACAAGAATAATGATAATACGGTAAAAATCCCTGATTTTCGTTCTGCCGATTATAATGGACTTAGGGAACACCTGTCAAATCTCGATTTGGGTTATCTAGCTAATGATTCTATTGACGATGATCATACTCATGATTACGAAGGGATCTCCATTTGTGAGTTCTTTCTTAATAATGTACTCCGTGCCCAGAGTACATACATTCCCCAGAGAGAAATTAGGTCTAATAATAACGATTCCAAATGGGTCAACAGGAGGCTAAAGCATCTAATAGGGGAGAAAATTGGAATTTATAGGCGCATCAGAAAAGGAGAGGTTAACCTTACTGACCAATATGTTCAGCTTAAAAGAGAAGTAAAAAGGGGGATTAGAAAGGCTAAACGTGACTATGAAATTAGAGTTGTTAAATTAGACACATGTGCAACTCTTGGGTATCTTTATTGAGGAAATGTTTCGCCACACAGTGGCTTCATCAGTCCACACAAAGGAGAAACTTGATTACTGTGATTACGATGCCTGGTATGAAGTATACCAGCTGGTATGAGGTAAACCATTTATAATGTGATTATGATGTCTGGTATGAGGTATACCAGTTATACTGTGATTATGATGCCTGGTATGAGGGTCAGTTACAATACGGGCAAGAGAACCATCAATGACGCTGCTCTCTCGTACTTTCACTAACTTTCCCAACGCTGCGAGCTTCAGGCTTTAGGAGAAACTGTCAGAGACGGAACCTACACCACCAGGAGACACAGCTACGATACACATTCTTACTACAGTACTAGAGGGAGCCTACACCACCACAAGACACAGCTACGATACACATTCTTACTACAGTACTAGAGGGAGCCTACACCACCAGGAGACACAGCTACGATACATATTCTTACTATAGCTCCAGTGCAGCACAACTATTGAACGAGTGATGGTGAATGTGTTTCGTTGTCGTGAAGGTGCCATATAATCCCCACCACCGACGTAAGGGGGTTAAAAAGAGCCTGGGGAATGTGAGGTAATTAGGGTGGATCAATCAAGCGACACAGATGGAAGTTGAAGGCACAGATGAACAATAATACATTTACAAGCTTGGTATTGTAAGGGTAACTCACTAGACCAGGGGATCTTAACCGGGAATATCCATATCCCATGGGGGTTTGGGACTAAATAATGGGGGTTTGGGACTAAATAATGGGGGTTTGGGACTAAATAATGGGGGCATGGGACTCCATTTCTGAACAATTTTAAAAAACAAGTTGTTAGACTAGAATAAACTATCAGCTGTTCTGCTGCTTGCTATCCATATGTTATGGACATCTTTTCAAGTCACTCTGCTATCTAATAGTACTGGTGTAGTCATACTGGTAACTAATAGTACTGGTGTAGTCATACTGGTAACTAATAGTACTGGTGTAGTCATACTGGTAACTAATAGTACTGGTGTAGTCATACTGGTAACTAATAGTACTGGTGTAGTCATACTGGTAACTAATAGTACTGGTGTAGTCATACTGGTAACTAATAGTACTGGTGTAGTCATACTGGTAACTAATAGTACTGGTGTAGTCATAATGTGAGGGACCTGGGAGTAGTAATGTCTGAAGATCTCACTTTCAAGGATCACAACAGTGCCACGATCACAATGCAAAGAAAATGATAGGATGGATAATGAGAACGTTCAAAACGAGAGATGCCAAGCCAATAATGATAATTTTCAATTCACTTGTCCTCTCTAGGCTGGAATACTGCTGTACATTAACATCTCCATTCAAAGCAGGTGAAATTGCAGAAAGTGTACAGAGATCCTTTACTGCACGTATAAGTTCTGTCAAGCACCTTAACTACTGGGAACGCTTGGAAGCACTTGACTTGTACTCGTTGGAACGCAGGAGGGAGAGATATATCATAATCTACACTTGGAAAATCTTGGAAGGAATGGTCCCTATTCTGCATACAGAAATCACTCCCTACGGAAGTAAAAGACTGGGCAGGCGATGCAAAATACCCACAATTAAAAGTAGGGGCGCCATTGGTACACTAAGAGAAAACACCATAAGTGTTCGGGGCCCAAGACTGTTCAACAGCCTCCCACCAAGCATAAGGGGAATTACCAATAGGCCCCTGGCTGCCTTCAAGAGAGAGCTGGACAGATACCCAAAGTCAGTGCCGGATCAGCCGGGCTGTGGTTCGTACGTTGGACTACGTGCGGCCAGCAGTAACAGCCTGGTTAATCAGGCCCTAATCCACCGGGAGGCCTGGTCGTGGACCGGGCCGCGGGGGTGTTGATCCCCGGAATAACCTCCAGGTAGACTCCAGGTAATAGTACTGGTATAGTCATACTGGTACCGAACAGTACTAGTAAAGTCATACTGGTACCTTATAGGACTGGTAAAATCATACTGGTACCTAACAGGACTGGTAAAGTCATACTGGTACCTAACAGGACTGGTAAAGTCATACTGGTACCTAATAGTACTGGTAAAGTCATACTGGTACCTAACAGTACTGGTAAAGTCATACTGGTACCTAATAGTACTGGTAAAGTCATACTGGTACCTAACAGTACTGGTAAAGTCATACTGGTACCTAACAGGACTGGTAAAGTCATACTGGTACCTAATAGTACTGGTAAAGTCATATTGGTACCTAACAGGACTGGTAATTCATACTGGTACCTAATAGTACTGGTAAAGTCATACTGGTATCTAACAGTACTGGTAAAGTCATACTGGTACCTAACAGTACTGGTAAAGTCATACTGGTACCTAACAGTACTGGTAAAGTCATACTGGTACCTAACAGTACTGGTAAAGTCATACTGGTACCTAACAGTACTGGTAAAGTCATACTGGTACCTAACAGTACTGGTAAAGTCATACTGGTACCTAACAGTACTGGTAAAGTCATACTGGTACCTAACAGTACTGGTAAAGTCATACTGGTACCTAACAGTACTGGTAAAGTCATACTGGTACCTAACAGTACTGGTAAAGTCATACTGGTACCTAACAGTACTGGTAAAGTCATACTGGTACCTAACAGTACTGGTAAAGTCATACTGGTACCTAACAGTACTGGTAAAGTCATACTGGTACCTAATAGTACTGGTAAAGTCATACTGGTACCTAACAGTACTGGTAAAGTCATACTGGTACCTAACAGTACTGGTAAAGTCATACTGGTACCTAATAGTACTGGTAAAGTCATACTGGTACCGAACAGTACTGGTAAAGTCATACTGGTACCTAACAGGACTGGTAAAGTCATACTGGTACCTAATAGTACTGGTAAAGTCATACTGGTACCTAACACGACTGGTAAAGTCATACTGGTACCTAACAGGACTGGTAAAGTCATACTGGTACCTAACAGTACTGGTAAAGTCATACTGGTAACTAACACGACTGGTAAAGTCATACTGGTACCTAATAGTACTGGTAAAGTCATACTGGTACCTAACAGTACTGGTAAAGTCATACTGGTACCTAATAGTACTGGTAAAGTCATACTGGTACCTAACAGTACTGGTAAAGTCATACTGGTACCTAACACGACTGGTAAAGTCATACTGGTACCTAACAGTACTGGTAAAGTCATACTGGTACCTAACACGACTGGTAAAGTCATACTGGTACCTAACAGTACTGGTAAAGTCATACTGGTACCTAACAGTACTGGTAAAGTCATACTGGTACCTAACAGGACTGGTAAAGTCATACTGGTACCTAACAGTACTGGTAAAGTCATACTGGTACCTAACACGACTGGTAAAGTCATACTGGTACCTAATAGTACTGGTAAAGTCATACTGGTACCTAACAGGACTGGTAAAGTCATACTGGTACCTAATAGTACTGGTAAAGTCATACTGGTACCTAACAGTACTGGTAAAGTCATACTGGTAACTAACACGACTGGTAAAGTCATACTGGTACCTAACAGGACTGGTAAAGTCATACTGGTACCTAACAGTACTGGTAAAGTCATACTGGTAACTAACACGACTGGTAAAGTCATACTGGTACCTAACAGTACTGGTAAAGTCATACTGGTACCTAACACGACTGGTAAAGTCATACTGGTACCTAACAGTACTGGTAAAGTCATACTGGTACCTAACAGTACTGGTAAAGTCATACTGGTACCTAACAGGACTGGTAAAGTCATACTGGTACCTAACAGTACTGGTAAAGTCATACTGGTAACTAACACGACTGGTAAAGTCATACTGGTACCTAATAGTACTGGTAAAGTCATACTGGTACCTAACAGTACTGGTAAAGTCATACTGGTACCTAACAGTACTGGTAAAGTCATACTGGTAACTAACACGACTGGTAAAGTCATACTGGTACCTAATAGTACTGGTAAAGTCATACTGGTACCTAACAGTACTGGTAAAGTCGTACTGGTACCTAACACGACTGGTAAAGTCATACTGGTACCTAACAGTACTGGTAAAGTCATACTGGTACCTAACAGTACTGGTAAAGTCATACTGGTAACTAACACGACTGGTAAAGTCATACTGGTACCTAACAGTACTGGTAAAGTCATACTGGTACCTAACAGGACTGGTAAAGTCATACTGGTACCTAACAGTACTGGTAAAGTCATACTGGTACCTAACAGTACTGGTAAAGTCATACTGGTACCTAATAGTACTGGTAAAGTCATACTGGTACCTAACAGTACTGGTAAAGTCATACTGGTACCTAACAGTACTGGTAAAGTCATACTGGTACCTAACAGTACTGGTAAAGTCATACTGGTACCTAACAGTACTGGTAAAGTCATACTGGTACCTAACAGTACTGGTAAAGTCATACTGGTACCTAACAGTACTGGTAAAGTCATACTGGTACCTAACAGTACTGGTAAAGTCATACTGGTACCTAACAGTACTGGTAAAGTCATACTGGTACCTAACAGTACTGGTAAAGTCATACTGGTAACGAACACGACTGGTAAAGTCATACTGGTACCTAATAGTACTGGTAAAGTCATACTGGTACCTAACAGTACTGGTAAAGTCATACTGGTAACTAACACGACTGGTAAAGTCATACTGGTACCTAACAGGACTGGTAAAGTCATACTGGTACCTAATAGTACTGGTAGCCATACTGGTACCTAACAGTACTGGTAAAGTCATACTGGTAACTAACACGACTGGTAAAGTCATACTGGTACCTAACAGGACTGGTAAAGTCATACTGGTACCTAATAGTACTGGTGAAGTCAT
This sequence comes from Cherax quadricarinatus, assembly GCF_038502225.1. NCBI lineage: Eukaryota > Metazoa > Arthropoda > Malacostraca > Decapoda > Parastacidae > Cherax > Cherax quadricarinatus. The sequence goes on from NC_091372.1 coordinate 5,204,775, forward strand.
ACTGGTACCTAACAGTACTGGTAAAGTCATACTGGTACCTAACACGACTGGTAAAGTCATACTGGTACCTAACAGTACTGGTAAAGTCATACTGGTACCTAACACGACTGGTAAAGTCATACTGGTACCTAACAGTACTGGTAAAGTCATACTGGTACCTAACAGTACTGGTAAAGTCATACTGGTACCTAACAGGACTGGTAAAGTCATACTGGTACCTAACAGTACTGGTAAAGTCATACTGGTACCTAACACGACTGGTAAAGTCATACTGGTACCTAATAGTACTGGTAAAGTCATACTGGTACCTAACAGGACTTGTAAAGTCATACTGGTACCTAATAGTACTGGTAAAGTCATACTGGTACCTAACAGTACTGGTAAAGTCATACTGGTAACTAACACGACTGGTAAAGTCATACTGGTACCTAACAGGACTGGTAAAGTCATACTGGTACCTAACAGGACTGGTAAAGTCATACTGGTACCTAACAGTACTGGTAAAGTCATACTGGTAACTAACACGACTGGTAAAGTCATACTGGTACCTAATAGTACTGGTAAAGTCATACTGGTACCTAACAGTACTGGTAAAGTCATACTGGTACCTAACAGTACTGGTAAAGTCATACTGGTACCTAACAGTACTGGTAAAGTCATACTGGTACCTAACAGTACTGGTAAAGTCATACTGGTACCTAACAGTACTGGTAAAGTCATACTGGTACCTAACAGTACTGGTAAAGTCATACTGGTACCTAACAGTACTGGTAAAGTCATACTGGTACCTAACAGTACTGGTAAAGTCATACTGGTACCTAACAGTACTGGTAAAGTCATACTGGTACCTAACAGTACTGGTAAAGTCATACTGGTAACTAACACGACTGGTAAAGTCATACTGGTACCTAATAGTACTGGTAAAGTCATACTGGTACCTAACAGTACTGGTAAAGTCATACTGGTACCTAACAGTACTGGTAGCCATACTGGTACCTAACAGTACTGGTAGTCATACTGGTAACTAACACGACTGGTAAAGTCATACTGGTACCTAATAGTACTGGTAAAGTCATACTGGTACCTAACAGTACTGGTAAAGTCATACTGGTACCTAACAGTACTGGTAAAGTCATACTGGTACCTAACAGTACTGGTAAAGTCATACTGGTAACTAACACGACTGGTAAAGTCATACTGGTACCTAATAGTACTGGTAAAGTCATACTGGTACCTAACAGTACTGGTAAAGTCATACTGGTAACTAACACGACTGGTAAAGTCATACTGGTACCTAACAGGACTGGTAAAGTCATACTGGTACCTAACAGTACTGGTAAAGTCATACTGGTACCTAACACGACTGGTAAAGTCATACTGGTACCTAATAGTACTGGTAAAGTCATACTGGTACCTAACAGGACTGGTAAAGTCATACTGGTACCTAACAGTACTGGTAAAGTCATACTGGTACCTAACACGACTGGTAAAGTCATACTGGTACCTAACACGACTGGTAAAGTCATACTGGTACCTAATAGTACTGGTAAAGTCATACTGGTACCTAACACGACTGGTAAAGTCATACTGGTACCTAATAGTACTGGTAAAGTCATACTGGTACCTAACAGGACTGGTAAAGTCATACTGGTAACTAACACGACTGGTAAAGTCATACTGGTACCTAACAGGACTGGTAAAGTCATACTGGTACCTAACAGTACTGGTAAAGTCATACTGGTACCTAACACGACTGGTAAAGTCATACTGGTACCTAACAGTACTGGTAAAGTCATACTGGTACCTAACAGTACTGGTAAAGTCATACTGGTACCTAACAGGACTGGTAAAGTCATACTGGTACCTAACAGTACTGGTAAAGTCATACTGGTACCTAACAGTACTGATAAAGTCATACTGGTACCTAACAGTACTGGTAAAGTCATACTGGTACCTAACAGTACTGGTAAAGTCATACTGGTACCTAACAGTACTGGTAAAGTCATACTGGTACCTAACAGTACTGGTAAAGTCATACTGGTACCTAACAGTACTGGTAAAGTCATACTGGTACCTAACAGTACTGGTAAAGTCGTACTGGTACCTAACAGTACTGGTAGCCATACTGGTACCTAACAGTACTGGTAAAGTCATACTGGTACCTAACAGTACTGGTAAAGTCATACTGGTACCTAACAGTACTGGTAGCCATACTGGTACCTAACAGTACTGGTAAAGTCATACTGGTACCTAACAGTACTGGTAAAGTCATACTGGTACCTAACAGTACTGGTAAAGTCATACTGGTACCTAACAGTACTGGTAAAGTCATACTAGTACCTAACAGTACTGGTAAAGTCATACTGGTACCTAACAGTACTGGTAAAGTCATACTGGTACCTAACAGTACTGGTAAACTCATACTGGTACCTAACAGTACTGGTAAAGTCATATTGGTACCTAACAGTACTGGTAAAGTCATACTGGTACCTAACAGTACTGGTAAAGTCATACTGGTACCTAACAGTACTGGTAAAGTCATACTGGTACCTAACAGTACTGGTAAAGTCATACTGGTACCTAACAGTACTGGTAAAGTCATACTGGTACCTAACAGGACTGGTAAAGTCATACTGGTACCTAACAGTACTGGCAAAGTCATACTGGTACCTAACAGTACTGGTAAAGTCATACTGGTACCTAACAGTACTGGTAAAGTCATACTGGTACCTAACAGTACTGGTAAAGTCATACTGGTACCTAACAGGACTGGTAAAGTCATACTGGTACCTAACAGTACTGGTAAAGTCATACTGGTACCTAACAGTACTGGTAAAGTCATACTGGTACCTAACAGTACTGGTAGTCATACTGGTACCCAATAGTACTGGTGGTAATTTCTAGTCTGATGAAGGGGGTGTGTCCTCATATTGGGCAACCCACTGAGGATCTGTAATCGTAAAAATATAAAGAACCCCTGTACACATAAGGGGGATTACCAACAGACCCCTGGCAGTCTTCAAGCTGGCACTGGACAAGCACCTAAAGTCAGTTCCTGATCAGCCGGGCTGTGGCTCGTACGTTGGTTTGCGTGCAGCCAGCAGCAACAGCCTGGTTGATCAGGCGCTGATCCACCAGGAGGCCTGGTCACAGACCGGGCCGCAGGGGCGTTGACCCCCGAAACTCTCTCCAGGTAAACTAGACGAAGGAATACTGCAAGAAAACAACACACAGCTTAAGGTGTAGGTATGATCGGGTAACACTGATTATGGGTTGGGCGAATATTTGTTTTAATGGTTTTGGGGTTGACATGGACCTGCCAGGTATGGGCCAGTAGGCCTACTGCAGTGTTCCTCTTATGTCCTTAAGCCATGAATCAGTAAAGCCCCTCAATTAGAGTTAAGAGGCGGGGTCTGGAGCTATGGTTCGACCCCTGCAAGCACAATTTGGTAAGAACATGATAATCACATGTAAGCATCTTAGACGATGGAAGAATTTCTGTTTACATCACTGAAGAGGAACGTGGTGAGTTCAAGTTAGCCCCTGATGAGCCGGGCTGTGGTGCCTACGGGAGAGCTGCTAGTTACCAGCACCAACAGCCTGGTTAATCAGGCCATCCACATGCTCTAGGAGTGGGCCGAATTGAGAAACCAGTACAGAAAGTATTATATACTTTCTTTTTTTTTCACAGTGTGGTAGCAAAGTACAATGACTCACAAGATGAAAGTTCTCAACTACAACCATTATCAACCAGTACTACAACCATTATCAACCAGTACTACAACCATTATCAACCAGCACTACAACCATTATCAACCAGCACTACAACCATTATCAACCAGTACTACAACCATTATCAACCAGTACTACAACCATTATCAACCAGTACTACAACCATTATCAACCAGTACTACAACCATTATCAACCAGTACTACAACCATTATCAACCAGTACTACAACCATTATCAACCAGTACTACAACCATTATCAACCAGTACTACAACCATTATCAACCAGTACTACAACCATTATCAACCAGTACTACAACCATTATCAACCAATACTACAACCATTATCAACCAATACTACAACCATTATCAACCAGTACTACAACCATTATCAACCAATACTACAACCATTATCAACCAGCACTACAGCCATTATCAACCAGCACTACAACCATTATCAACCAGCACTACAACCATTATCAACCAGTACTACAACCATTATCAACCAATACTACAACCACTATCAACCACTACTACAACCATTATCAACCAGTACTACAACCATTATCAACCAGTACTACAACCATTATCAACCAGTACTACAGCCATTATCAACCAGTACTACAACCACTATCAACCAGTACTACAACCACTATCAACCACTACTACAACCATTATCAACCAGTACTACAACCATTATCAACCAGTACTACAACCATTATCAACCAGTACTACAGCCATTATCAACCAGTACTACAACCATTATCAACCAGTACTACACACACAAGATATGATAAGGAAGGTAAGGAAGGAGAGAGAGAGAGAGAGAGAGAGAGAGAGAGAGAGAGAGAGAGAGAGAGAGAGAGAGAGAGAGAGAGAGAGAGAGAGAGAGAGAGAGAGGGAGAGAGAGGCGAGTAGACTGTATATTGGAGGATGGAGTACGATACAGTAGCCAACAAGAAACTGGCACAAAAGCTTGAGAAGCAGGCAAGAATTACAGTGAAAGCAGTAGAGTGGATCAGGTAATGCTTAACTGGAAGGGAGTAACGAGTTACTGTGAAGGAAGACATGTAGGGATGGGCGAGTGTGACGAGTGGGGTTCCACCTCGACCAGTACTGTTTCTTGTGTATGTAAACATGAGAGAGAACATGGAATCAGAGGTGTCACTATTTGCAGATGATGCGAAACTAATTAGGAAAATACAGTGTGTGTTAAGTAAAAGACACAAGTGCAACTAATGTCACATTTTGTGGCAACGTTTCGCTCTTCAAGAGCTTTATCAAGCCATAACGTTACCTAACATATTGTTGGTAATTCTACCAACATCATTACACAAACGTAGTAGACCAGGAAAGGTTATATGTATCTGGACAAACTGCAGGCTTGGTCTGACAAGTGGCTATTAGGGTTTAACCCCAGCAAACACAAAGTAATGAAAATCGGAGAAGTGCGAAGACGTCTGGAAACAGTGTACAGACGCGGGGGACAAAGGCTGCAACTTCCCTGACGAGGACCTCGGGGTTAACATTGCTCTGAACATTTCACCTGATGCAAACATCAACTCAAGAACTGCTGTAGCAAATTTAAGAATAGCTTTCAGGAACCCCAACAAAGAAGTATTCACTACCTTAAACGTGGTATGTCAGGACCATCTTCGAGTATGCAGCACCAGTATAGAACCCAAATCTGGTAAAA
>NC_091372.1:5215199-5365199 GCF_038502225.1 Cherax quadricarinatus
GAGAGGAGGAGGAGGAGGAGGAGGAGAATGCCAGACTGTGAGGGAAGGTGCCACGACCCTGGCTACTAACCCTGACCCAGGTGAGTGGCATTGACCAGGCTGTGAATGTGGCCTGAAGGAAAGTTGTACGTGCTAGCTGGTGTGTGTGTGTGTGTGCGCGCGCGCGCGTGTGCGTGTGTGTGTGTGTGTGTGTGTGTGTGTGTGTGTGTGTGTGTGTGTGTGTGTGTGTGTGTGTGTGTGTGTGTGTGTGTGTGTGTGTGTGTGTTTGCTGGGGTCGATACTCAGCTCCTGGCCACGCCTCCTAGACCACTTTCATCAGTATCACTGACTTATGGTCTCCTGGGTCTTATCTATTCTTGAAGCTGTGTATTAAGTCTTCCTCCTCCCCACCTCTCTCTCTCTCTCTCCCCTATACTGAGAAAGGGCTAACTAGTTGACCTATCATTGCCAGCAATCTACATATTTTGTAACTTAAACAAAAACAAGCGAGGATATTCATTTCAGAGAGTCATAATCACAAGGTTGAGATTCTCTTAACATATACTTGGTTTCCACACTACAAGTCTGTGAGAGTGAGGCATTGTTTCGTTCTCTGTGTCAGCCTTTCTCAAGTCTCTACCATATACCAACTACTGAGATTAGTGTAGGAGTAAGTGGCGTGGTCTAGTAAGTGGTGTGTGGTGGTAGTGATATAGTGGTGTGGTGGTAGTGGTGTGGTGGTAGTGGTATAGTGGTGTGGTGGTAGTGGTGTGGTGGTAGTGGTGTGGTGGTAGTGGTATAGTGGTGTGGTGGTAGTGGTGTGGTGGTAGTGGTATAGTGGTGTGGTGGTAGTGGTGTGGTGGTAGTGGTATAGTGGTGTGGTGGTAGTGGTATAGTGGTGTGGTGGTAGTGGTGTGGTGGTAGTGGTATAGTGGTGTGGTGGTAGTGGTATAGTGGTGTGGTGGTAGTGGTATAGTGGTGTGGTGGTAGTGGTGTGGTGGTAGTGGTATAGTGGTGTGGTGGTTGTGGTAGTGGTACAGTGGGTGACTAGGGTGGAGGTGGGAGAGTAAAGTGGCAGGGTGGGGGAGATGATGCTCATGAGGAAGTAATAAACTCGTGGGGGCCATGCAACACCTGGGAGATAATCAGGTCTGATCCAAGGAAGGGAAGGGCAGCTCAAATTCCTTGTATCAAGAGACCTTGACCGGTGGTGAGGGTATATGAACCAGTATGACACCCATCCGTCGACCTAACACCAAGCTAGCTAGCTCTCTGAGTCTCTCTCCCTCTATCTCTCTCTCTCTCTCTCTCACACACACAAAGAAGAGATGTGATAATCTCATGGAGCAGGGAGTGGACCTAATAGCGACCAGCGAAGAGGCAGGGCCAGGAGCTGTTAATCGACATCTGCAACCACAAATAGGAGAGTACACACATTGCCTCCCTTCACTCTACTTTCTATCTCACTACCACTCCAGGCTGACTGACTCACCACTTTACTTTTCCACCAAGGTCGATGGACTATTTCACTACTACTGCTCCCTTTGTATTTGACTGAAGAAGCCTTCTGTGCAGGCGAAACGTGTAATAAATAAAGATACGCAACTGCTCCACATGTATTTTAATCTTCAACAATACGAAGTACATATCTTTACCTGTAATGTACAGGTAGAGGATTTCCACTGTTGTTCTCCTCTTCTAGCTCAACCTTTGACCAACCCTCCTCCTGACTGCCTATCCCACATGGCCATCACAGCCTGGCTAATCTGCCACATGGTAGTGATATAGTTTATTCTTGAAAGCGTTACATTTGTTCCCAAAATATTTGTGTGTTGGTAGTGCAGCAAGTTGAAGAGTCTTAGATTACTCGTGTTGACACTGTCTTCTCTTATTGTGCTCATGGCTCCTCTGCTTTTCCTTGTGTCTATTTTCCACTTCCACACTTCTCACTCCAGTACTTTATGGTAGTGTGTAAATCTGGGAGCTGTTCCTCCTAAATCTTACAGGTGTATATTGCTACATTATTCTTCGTTCCAGAGAGTACATTCTCAGTACTGTGAGGTGTTTCCAGCAGTTTAAATATTTGATTGATTCACGCGGACAGTAAACAATTTCTGTGTACTTTCCAGTTGTGACTTCTTTCCAGCCTTGAGCGGACCATGAGCACAGAATAATATTCCCATAACTGATGTTATTTCTCTCTTAGCTACCCTGTTATTTTTCCAGTCCTTCGTCGTGCATTTGCTTACTTGTTTTCTAAAAAGACATATCAACTGGTATTATTATTCTTGTCTTTTACCTGTTTCGTATTTTCTATGAGATGATCTTCGTCTCTTCTGTATTCTCTCTTTTAAGGTCTTCATTCTTCCTATATCTAAGCAACTGAAATTTACCACAATTGAGCATGATGGTATTTTAATTTACCCACCGGACGACTTTATTGACACCTCATTGTAATCCTTCTCTATCTTCTGTTGAGACGACTTTCATACCCAATGTTGTTATAGTCCACAAAGGATGATACGAATCTCCCAGTGACAAGTGTTTTTATCTACGTCTGATATGAGGGCAAACAGTAAAGGCGCCACCACCGTACCTTGGACTAGTGAACTTTGCTTAGACTCAACTTTGTTCTGTTGGCTGCCACGCTTGGTCTATAAAAAATCGAATGTATTCTTTTCGTTACTGTTCCTATTATACCAATTAACCTCATTTTGTGAGCTATCACCCCATGGTCACATTTGTCATATACCTTCGCAAAATCCGTGTAGACTACATCTGCGTTTTAGCTTTCTTTCAAAAAACCCTAGCGATTGTTATAACGATGTAACAGTAGTAACAACTAAGATGTTTCTGCTGTAACAGCATGTGCCGCCCCTCTAGGGAGGTTCCTTGATGCTGGTGAGGGGCTCTTGAACTAGAGAATTAGATCTGTGTTTCACTTCTCTGAATTAAGCTTGAATGCCCCCCCCCCATACAGGCTCTGTATAATCCATGATAATAATACCAATACTAATTATAATAATGTAACACCATGTTGATTTAAGTTGTGTAAATCATAGCATTCCCTAAAACAGTCGGTTCTCTAAGTCTCCATCACAGACTTGTGTGTGATATTAATATTTCTGGTTTCTAATTCTCTGTTATAGCTCTGGGGCCTCCCTTTATAAGAAACAACGTCTGGAATTACACAGGAATCTATGCTCCTCCTGGAAAGAACACAATGTTCATAATAATGTAACCTTATATCTGAAGAACAGGCAGTGCTTCACAGTCTTCAGACTACGGTGTTCTTCACCAACTCCAAGACTGAGGGACTGATTACCTCATCTTTTGTATATAGTTCTATATTCTTCACATATGTTCTTATAAAGCCACTGGATGGCGAAACGTCTACAAAAGAAAAAACAGATGTTGCATGTGGGTCTAAATATTCATCTCTTATGTTATCCAAACATCAACGAATGTTCGGTCGCAGTTAAATGATCAGATTATATGTACTGGAGACTGTTATGGCTCTGATTTGTTCTTCAATGTTCATGAAGATCAAACAGAACGTATTTTCATTCAGCCTCACGCTCTGTTATCTTTTGGTTCAAGACAAATTTTTCACAGTGCTGTTGTCTGTCAATTTCCATTATCCATTCGGGAGGCTGAAATATCCAATCAAATATCTGGTGGAGATTCTCCAGATTTTCCAGGCAGTTATCCATCTTTTTCTGTCTGTTGATTGAACTGCTGTGCCATCGTTGCTAGCTGAATTAGCAGGATAATTACTAGGTATGTGGCCTAGTATATGATGATTGAAACAAGGGAGACATTAATAAAGTACTGAGGGTGTCGAACCAGGTAAGAACCAGGAATAATGGATTTAAGTTGGAAAAATTTAGATTTAGAAAGGACATAGGTAAGTACTGGTTTTCTAACAGAGTTGTAGATGCGTGGAACAGTCTTCCCAGTGGGGTGATAGAGGTTAGGACCTTGGGTGGCTTTAAGAAGAGACTGGACAAATATATATATGGGTGGGAGGGGCTGGGTTTGATTGGTGTCAAGGGGTACGGGAGATATTTCTTGAGTAGCTTTAGGTAGATGTCGTTTTGATAAGGACATGCCTCGTATGGGCCAGTAGGCCTTCTGCAGTGTTCCTACATTCTTATGTTCTTATGAAACAGTTCTATGTAAGTGAGTTTTTCACGTCTGCAACATACTGACTGTATCACGACTATGCAAATTATATTATGAGATACAGGCTTCACTCTCCAGGAAATCTTTAATGCTATGTTTTCGTAAAGACTCCGCTCCAAACACTGCATTTCTTATCACCCTCACTTACGAGATTGAAACAATGACGACATTTCGGCCTCATTTGGCCCGAAAGGTCGTCATAGTCTGTCTGCTAAGTGCGAGTTATTTGCGTACTGTTCCAGTCACGGAATTGTGCCCTTTTCTCCAAAGCATTTCTTTTTGAGGAGACCATTTATGACCTTAGAGGCCAGAAATCAACACATCTGTTCGACAAAAGTTGAGACGGAACCAGGAATCGACCCCCACAAGCAAAATTAGGTGAGTATATACACGCACACACACACATTTAATTAAACAACATTCACATACACTAGCTTAAACACCAGTATGTATAAGGAGTGGGTATGAAAATTGTGGGTAGAAGGTGAGGAAAGTGTAGATAAGAGTGATACGGATGGCATATTAGAGGCAAGAGTATTGCTGTAGCCTGCCCAAGGAGGAGACACCAAGAGTTTGATCGATCAGGCCAGCAACCAGGAGGTCTGGTCTGAGACTGGGCAGCGTGGGCGGTAACCTTGGCACGCGACTATATGTAATATACAAGTACAGTACTATATGTAATTTACGGGTACAGTAAACTCATGGTTACCTTGCCTGCCCCTCACTCTGTAACCTACCCTACTGTAACCTGCCTACTACTTGCCCTACTGTAACCTGCCTACTGCTTGCCTTACTGTAACTTACCTACTACTTACCCTACTGTAACTTACCTGTTAGGCAAGACACACATGCAACAGTTAGGCATCCCTATTGTGAAACGCTTCGCCCACACAGCAGGCTTCCTCAGTCAAGCACAGAAAAGTTGACAGAAGCAGAAGACACCTGAAGACGATGTAATCAGTCCATCACCCTTAAAGTTTTGAGGTGGTCAGTCCCTCAGTCTGGAGAAGAGCACTGTTCCATAGTATGAAACAATATTGTTTCATACTATGGAACAGTGCTCTTCTCCAGACTGAGGGACTGACCACCTCAAAACTTTAAGGGTGATGGACTGATTACATCGTCTTCAGGTGTCTTCTGCTTCTGTCAACTTTTCTGTGCTTGACTGAGGAAGCCTGCTGTGTGGGCGAAGCGTTTCACAATAGGGATGCCTAACTGTTGCATGTGTGTCTTGCCTAACAACCTGTCGGTGTTTTGTACCGTTTTGATGTTCACACTGTAACTTACCTACTGCTTACCCTACTGTAACTTACCTACTACTTACCCTACTGTAACTTACCTACTGCTTACCATACTGTAACTTACCTACTACTTGCCCTACTGTAACCTGCCTACTACTTGCCCAACTGTAACCTACCTACTACTTGCCCTACTGTAACCTGCCTACTGCTTGCCTTACTGTAACTTACCTACTACTTACCCTACTGTAACTTACCTACTGCTTACCCTACTGTAACTTACCTACTACTTGCCCTACTGTAACCTGCCTACTACTTGCCCTACTGTAACCTACCTACTACTTGCCCTACTGTAACCTGCCTACTACTTGCCCTACTGTAACCTGCCTACTGCTTGCCCTACTGTAACCTGCCTACTGCTTGCCCTACTGTAACCTGCTTACTGCTTGCCCTACTGTAACCTACCTACTACTTGCCCTACTGTAACCTGCCTACTACTTGCCCTACTGTAACCTGCCTACTACCTGCCCTACTGTAACCTGCCCACTGCTTGCCCTACTGTAACCTGCCCACTGCTTGCCCTACTGTAACCTGCCTACTGCTTGCCCTACTGTAACCTGCCTACTACTTGCCCTACTGTAACCTGCCTACTACTTGCCCTACTGTAACCTGCCTACTACTAGCCCTACTGTAACCTACCTACTACTTGCCCTACTGTAACCTGCCTACTACTTGCCCTACTGTAACCTGCCTACTACCTGCCCTACTGTAACCTGCCCACTGCTTGCCCTACTGTAACCTGCCTACTGCTTGCCCTACTGTAACTTACCTACAACTTACCCTACTGTAACTTACCTACTGCTTGCCCTACTGTAACTTACCTACAACTTACCCTACTGTAACCTACCTACTACTTGCCCTACTGTAACCTGCCTACTACTTGCCCTACTGTAACCTGCCTACTACCTGCCCTACTGTAACCTGCCCACTGCTTGCCCTACTGTAACCTGCCTACTGCTTGCCCTACTGTAACCTGCCTACTACTTGCCCTACTGTAACCTACCTACTACTTGCCCTACTGTAACCTGCCTACTACTTGCCCTACTGTAACCTGCCTACTACTTGCCCTACTGTAACCTGCCTACTGCTTGCCCTACTGTAACCTGCCTACTATTTGCCCTACTGTAACCTGCCTACTACTTGCCCTACTGTAACCTGCCTACTGCTTGCCCTACTGTAACCTACCTACTACTTGCCCTACTGTAACCTGCCTACTACTTACCCTACTGTAACTTACCTACTGCTTGCCCTACTGTAACCTGACTACTGCTTGCCCTACTGTAACCTGCCTACTACTTGCCCTACTGTAACCTACCTACTACTTGCCCTACTGTAACCTGCCTACTACTTGCCCTACTGTAACCTGCCTACTACTTGCCCTACTGTAACCTGCCTACTAGCCCTACTGTAACCTACCTACTACTTGCCCTACTGTAACCTGCCTACTGCTTGCCCTACTGTAACCTGCCTACTGCTTGCCCTACTGTAACCTACCTACTACTTGCCCTACTGTAACCTGCCTACTACTTACCCTACTGTAACTTACCTACTGCTTGCCCTACTGTAACCTGCCTACTACTTGCCCTACTGTAACCTACCTACTACTTGCCCTACTGTAACCTGCCTACTACTTACCCTACCGTAACTTACCTACTGCTTGCCCTACTGTAACATGCCTACTACTTGCCCAACTGTAGCCTGCCTACTACTTGCCCTACTGTAACCTGCGTACTACTTGCCCTACTGTAACCTACCTACTACTTGCCCTACTGTAACCTACCTACTACTTGCCCTACTGTAACCTGCCTACTACTTGCCCTACTGTAACCTACCTACTACTTGCCCTACTGTAACCTGCCTACTACTTGCCCTACTGTAACCTGCCTACTGCTTGCCCTACGGTAACCTGCCTACTGCTTGCCCTACTGTAACTTACCTACAACTTACCCTACTGTAACTTACCTACTGCTTGCCCTACTGTAACTTACCTACAACTTACCCTACTGTAACTTACCTACTGCTTGCCCTACTGTAACTTACCTACAACTTACCCTACTGTAACTTACCTACTGCTTGCCCTACTGTAACTTACCTACAACTTACCCTACTGTAACTTACCTACTGCTTGCCCTACTGTAACCTGCCTACTGCTTGCCCTACTGTAACTTACCTACTACTTACCGTACTGTAACTTACCTACTGCTTACCCTACTGTAACTTACCTACTGCTTGCCCTACTGTAACCTGCCTACTGCCTGCCCTACTGTAACTTACCTACTGCTTACCCTACTGTAACTTACCTACAACTTACCCTACTGTAACTTACCTACAACTTACCCTACTGTAACTTACCTACTGCTTGCCCTACTGTAACTTACCTACAACTTACCCTACTGTAACTTACCTACTGCTTGCCCTACTGTAACCTGCCTACTACTTGCCCTACTGTAACCTGCCTACTACCTGCCCTACTGTAACCTGCCCACTGCTTGCCCTACTGTAACCTGCCTACTGCTTGCCCTACTGTAACCTGCCTACTACTTGCCCTACTGTAACCTACCTACTACTTGCCCTACTGTAACCTGCCTACTACTTGCCCTACTGTAACCTGCCTACTACTTGCCCTACTGTAACCTGCCTACTGCTTGCCCTACTGTAACCTGCCTACTATTTGCCCTACTGTAACCTGCCTACTACTTGCCCTACTGTAACCTGCCTACTGCTTGCCCTACTGTAACCTACCTACTACTTGCCCTACTGTAACCTGCCTACTACTTACCCTACTGTAACTTACCTACTGCTTGCCCTACTGTAACCTGCCTACTGCTTGCCCTACTGTAACCTGCCTACTACTTGCCCTACTGTAACCTACCTACTACTTGCCCTACTGTAACCTGCCTACTACTTGCCCTACTGTAACCTGCCTACTACTTGCCCTACTGTAACCTGCCTACTAGCCCTACTGTAACCTACCTACTACTTGCCCTACTGTAACCTGCCTACTGCTTGCCCTACTGTAACCTGCCTACTGCTTGCCCTACTGTAACCTACCTACTACTTGCCCTACTGTAACCTGCCTACTACTTACCCTACTGTAACTTACCTACTGCTTGCCCTACTGTAACCTGCCTACTACTTGCCCTACTGTAACCTACCTACTACTTGCCCTACTGTAACCTGCCTACTACTTACCCTACCGTAACTTACCTACTGCTTGCCCTACTGTAACATGCCTACTACTTGCCTAACTGTAGCCTGCCTACTACTTGCCCTACTGTAACCTGCGTACTACTTGCCCTACTGTAACCTACCTACTACTTGCCCTACTGTAACCTACCTACTACTTGCCCTACTGTAACCTGCCTACTACTTGCCCTACTGTAACCTACCTACTACTTGCCCTACTGTAACCTGCCTACTACTTGCCCTACTGTAACCTGCCTACTGCTTGCCCTACGGTAACCTGCCTACTGCTTGCCCTACTGTAACTTACCTACAACTTACCCTACTGTAACTTACCTACTGCTTGCCCTACTGTAACTTACCTACAACTTACCCTACTGTAACTTACCTACTGCTTGCCCTACTGTAACTTACCTACAACTTACCCTACTGTAACTTACCTACTGCTTGCCCTACTGTAACTTACCTACAACTTACCCTACTGTAACTTACCTACTGCTTGCCCTACTGTAACCTGCCTACTGCTTGCCCTACTGTAACTTACCTACTACTTACCGTACTGTAACTTACCTACTGCTTACCCTACTGTAACTTACCTACTGCTTGCCCTACTGTAACCTGCCTACTGCCTGCCCTACTGTAACTTACCTACTGCTTACCCTACTGTAACTTACCTACAACTTACCCTACTGCAACTTACCTACAACTTACCCTACTGTAACTTACCTACAACTTACCCTACTGTAACTTACCTACAACTTACCCTACTGTAACTTACCTACAACTTACCATACTGTAACTTACCTACAACTTACCCTACTGTAACTTACCTACAACTTACCCTACTGTAACTTACCTACAACTTACCCTACTGTAACTTACCTACAACTTACCCTACTGTAACTTACCTACAACTTACCCTACTGTAACTTACCTACAACTTACCCTACTGTAACTTACCTACAACTTACCCTACTGTAACTTACCTACAACTTACCCTACTGTAACCTGCCTACTGCCTGCCCTACTGTAACTTACCTACAACTTACCCTACTGTAACTTACCTACAACTTGCCCTACTGTAACTTACCTACTGCTTACCCTACTGTAACTTACCTACTGCTTGCCCTACTGTAACCTGCCTACTGCCTGCCCTACTGTAACTTACCTACAACTTACCCTACTGTAACTTACCTACAACTTACCCTACTGTAACTTACCTACAACTTACCCTACTGTAACTTACCTACAACTTACCCTACTGTAACTTACCTACAACTTACCCTACTGTAACTTACCTACAACTTACCCTACTGTAACTTACCTACAACTTACCCTACTGTAACTTACCTACAACTTACCCTACTGTAACTTACCTACTGCTTACCCTACTGTAACTTACCTACTGCTTGCCCTACTGTAACCTGCCTACTGCCTGCCCTACTGTAACTTACCTACAACTTACCCTACTGTAACTTACCTACAACTTACCCTACTGTAACTTACCTACAACTTACCCTACTGTAACTTACCTACAACTTACCCTACTGTAACTTACCTACAACTTACCCTACTGTAACTTACCTACAACTTACCCTACTGTAACTTACCTACAACTTACCCTACTGTAACTTACCTACAACTTACCCTACTGTAACTTACCTACAACTTACCCTACTGTAACTTACCTACAACTTACCCTACTGTAACTTACCTACAACTTACCCTACTGTAACTTACCTACAACTTACCCTACTGTAACTTACCTACAACTTACCCTACTGTAACTTACCTACAACTTACCCTACTGTAACTTACCTACAACTTACCCTACTGTAACTTACCTACAACTTACCCTACTGTAACTTACCTACAACTTACCCTACTGTAACTTACCTACAACTTACCCTACTGTAACTTACCTACAACTTACCCTACTGTAACCTGCCTACTGCCTGCCCTACTGTAACTTACCTACAACTTACCCTACTGTAACTTACCTACAACTTGCCCTACTGTAACTTACCTACTGCTTACCCTACTGTAACTTACCTACTGCTTGCCCTACTGTAACCTGCCTACTGCCTGCCCTACTGTAACTTACCTACAACTTACCCTACTGTAACTTACCTACAACTTACCCTACTGTAACTTACCTACAACTTACCCTACTGTAACTTACCTACAACTTACCCTACTGTAACTTACCTACAACTTACCCTACTGTAACTTACCTACAACTTACCCTACTGTAACTTACCTACAACTTACCCTACTGTAACTTACCTACAGCTTACCCTACTGTAACTTACCTACTGCTTACCCTACTGTAACTTACCTACTGCTTGCCCTACTGTAACCTGCCTACTGCCTGCCCTACTGTAACTTACCTACAACTTACCCTACTGTAACTTACCTACAACTTACCCTACTGTAACTTACCTACAACTTACCCTACTGTAACTTACCTACAACTTACCCTACTGTAACTTACCTACAACTTACCCTACTGTAACTTACCTACAACTTACCCTACTGTAACTTACCTACAACTTACCCTACTGTAACTTACCTACAACTTACCCTACTGTAACTTACCTACAACTTACCCTACTGTAACTTACCTACAACTTACCCTACTGTAACTTACCTACAACTTACCCTACTGTAACTTACCTACAACTTACCCTACTGTAACTTACCTACAACTTACCCTACTGTAACTTACCTACAACTTACCCTACTGTAACTTACCTACAACTTACCCTACTGTAACTTACCTACAACTTACCCTACTGTAACTTACCTACAACTTACCCTACTGTAACTTACCTACAACTTACCCTACTGTAACTTACCTACAACTTACCCTACTGTAACTTACCTACAACTTACCCTACTGTAACTTACCTACAACTTACCCTACTGTAACTTACCTACAACTTACCCTACTGTAACTTACCTACAACTTACCCTACTGTAACTTACCTACAACTTACCCTACTGTAACTTACCTACAACTTACCCTACTGTAACTTACCTACAACTTACCCTACTGTAACATGCCTACTGCCTGCCCTACTGTAACTTACCTACAACTTACCCTACTGTAACTTACCTACAACTTGCCCTACTGTAACTTACCTACTGCTTACCCTACTGTAACTTACCTACTGCTTGCCCTACTGTAACCTGCCTACTGCCTGCCCTACTGTAACTTACCTACAACTTACCCTACTGTAACTTACCTACAACTTACCCTACTGTAACTTACCTACAACTTACCCTACTGTAACTTACCTACAACTTACCCCTCAAAAGGATTGGCTTCATGTTGGTGAAAATATCTCAAGTTATCAAACTTAAGTTACCTTTCTCTTCCTGGGATAAAACTTGATTACCTATGGCCCTTACATGTTTACCGCTTCCCTGTGAATAACAAACTAGAGGTAGCCAAACTTGTCAAGTGATCAGATCACCTACAAGGATCCTACAGTGAACATCACCTACAAGGATCCTACAGTGAACATCACCTACAAGGATCCTACAGTGAACATCACCTACAAGGATCCTACAGTGAACATCACCTACAAGGATCCTACAGTGAACATCACCTACGAGGATCCTACAGTGAACATCACCTACAAGGATCCTACAGTGAGCATCACCTACAAGGATCCTACAGTGAACATCACCTACAAGGATCCTACAGTGAACATCACCTACAAGGATCCTACAGTGAACATCACCTACAAGGATCCTACAGTGAACATCACCTACGAGGATCCTACAGTGAACATCACCTACAAGGATCCTACAGTGAACATCACCTACGAGGATCCTACAGTGAACATCACCTACAAGGATCCTACAGTGAACATCACCTACAAGGATCCTACAGTGAACATCACCTACAAGGATCCTACAGTGAACATCACCTACGAGGATCCTACAGTGAACATCACCTAAAAGGATCCTACAGTGAACATCACCTACAAGGATCCTACAGTGAACATCACCTACAAGGATCCTACAGTGATCACCTACGAGGATCCTACAGTCAACATCACCTACAAGGATCCTACAGTGAACATCACCTACAAGGATCCTACAGTGAACATCACCTACATGGATCCTACAGTGAACATCACCTACAAGGATCCTACAGTGAACATCACCTACGAGGATCCTACAGTGAACATCACCTACAAGGATCCTACAGTGAACATCACCTACAAGGATCCTACAGTGAACATCACCTACAAGGATCCTACAGTGAACATCACCTACGAGGATCCTACAGTGAACATCACCTACAAGGATCCTACAGTGAGCATCACCTACAAGGATCCTACAGTGAACATCACCTACAAGGATCCTACAGTGAACATCACCTACAAGGATCCTACAGTGAACATCACCTACAAGGATCCTACAGTGAACATCACCTACGAGGATCCTACAGTGAACATCACCTACAAGGATCCTACAGTGAACATCACCTACGAGGATCCTACAGTGAACATCACCTACAAGGATCCTACAGTGAACATCACCTACAAGGATCCTACAGTGAACATCACCTACAAGGATCCTACAGTGAACATCACCTACGAGGATCCTACAGTGAACATCACCTAAAAGGATCCTACAGTGAACATCACCTACAAGGATCCTACAGTGAACATCACCTACAAGGATCCTACAGTGATCACCTACGAGGATCCTACAGTCAACATCACCTACAAGGATCCTACAGTGAACATCACCTACAAGGATCCTACAGTGAACATCACCTACATGGATCCTACAGTGAACATCACCTACAAGGATCCTACAGTGAACATCACCTACGAGGATCCTACAGTGAACATCACCTACAAGGATCCTACAGTGAACATCAACGAGGATCCTACAGTGAACATCACCTACAAGGATCCTACAGTGAACATCACCTACGAGGATCCTACAGTGAACATCACCTACAAGGATCCTACAGTGAACATCACCTACGAGGATCCTACAGTGAACATCACCTACGAGGATCCTACAGTGAACATCACCTACAAGGATCCTACAGTTAACATCACCTACAAGGATCCTACAGTGAACATCACCTACGAGGATCCTACAGTGAACATCACCTACAAGGATCCTACAGTGAACATCACCTACGAGGATCCTACAGTGAACATCACCTACAAGGATCCTACAGTGAACATCACCTACAAGGATCCTACAGTGAACATCACCTACAAGGATCCTACAGTGAACATCACCTACGAGGATCCTACAGTGAACATCACCTAAAAGGATCCTACAGTGAACATCACCTACAAGGATCCTACAGTGAACATCACCTACAAGGATCCTACAGTGATCACCTACGAGGATCCTACAGTCAACATCACCTACAAGGATCCTACAGTGAACACCACCTACAAGGATCCTACAGTGAACATCACCTACATGGATCCTACAGTGAACATCACCTACAAGGATCCTACAGTGAACATCACCTACGAGGATCCTACAGTGAACATCATCTACAAGGATCCTACAGTGAACATCAACGAGGATCCTACAGTGAACATCACCTACAAGGATCCTACAGAGAACATCACCTACGAGGATCCTACAGTGAACATCACCTACAAGGATCCTACAGTGAACATCACCTACGAGGATCCTACAGTGAACATCACCTACGAGGATCCTACAGTGAACATCACCTACAAGGATCCTACAGTGAACATCACCTACGAGGATCCTACAGTGAACATCACCTACGAGGATCCTACAGTGAACATCACCTACAAGGATCCTACAGTTAACATCACCTACAAGGATCCTACAGTGAACATCACCTACGAGGATCCTACAGTGAACATCACCTACAAGGATCCTACAGTGAACATCACCTACGAGGATCCTACAGTGAACATCACCTACAAGGATCCTACAGTGAACATCACCTACAAGGATCCTACAGTGAACATCACCTACAAGGATCCTACAGTGAACATCACCTACGAGGATCCTACAGTGAACATCACCTAAAAGGATCCTACAGTGAACATCACCTACAAGGATCCTACAGTGAACATCACCTACAAGGATCCTACAGTGATCACCTACGAGGATCCTACAGTCAACATCACCTACAAGGATCCTACAGTGAACACCACCTACAAGGATCCTACAGTGAACATCACCTACATGGATCCTACAGTGAGCATCACCTACAAGGATCCTACAGTGAACATCACCTACGAGGATCCTACAGTGAACATCATCTACAAGGATCCTACAGTGAACATCAACGAGGATCCTACAGTGAACATCACCTACAAGGATCCTACAGAGAACATCACCTACGAGGATCCTACAGTGAACATCACCTACAAGGATCCTACAGTGAACATCACCTACGAGGATCCTACAGTGAACATCACCTACGAGGATCCTACAGTGAACATCACCTACAAGGATCCTACAGTGAACATCACCTACGAGGATCCTACAGTGAACATCACCTACAAGGATCCTACAGTGAACATCACCTACGAGGATCCTACAGTGAACATCACCTACAAGGATCCTACACTGAACATCACCTACAAGGATCCTACAGTGAACATCACCTACGAGGATCCTACAGTGAACATCACCTACGAGGATCCTACAGTGAACATCACCTACGAGGATCCTACAGTGAACATCACCTACAAGGATCCTACAGTGAACATCACCTACGAGGATCCTACAGTGAACATCACCTACAAGGATCCTACAGTGAACATCACCTACGAGGATCCTACAGTGAACATCACCTACAAGGATCCTACAGTGAACATCACCTACAAGGATCCTACAGTGAACATCACCTACGAGGATCCTACAGTGAACATCACCTACAAGGATCCTACAGTGAACATCACCTACGAGGATCCTACAGTGAACATCACCTACAAGGATCCTACAGTGAACATCACCTACAAGGATCCTACAGTGAACATCACCTACAAGGATCCTACAGTGAACATCACCTACGAGGATCCTACAGTGAACATCACCTACAAGGATCCTACAGTGAGCATCACCTACAAGGATCCTACAGTGAACATCACCTACAAGGATCCTACAGTGAACATCACCTACAAGGATCCTACAGTGAACATCACCTACAAGGATCCTACAGTGAACATCACCTACGAGGATCCTACAGTGAACATCACCTACAAGGATCCTACAGTGAACATCACCTACGAGGATCCTACAGTGAACATCACCTACAAGGATCCTACAGTGAACATCACCTACAAGGATCCTACAGTGAACATCACCTACAAGGATCCTACAGTGAACATCACCTACGAGGATCCTACAGTGAACATCACCTAAAAGGATCCTACAGTGAACATCACCTACAAGGATCCTACAGTGAACATCACCTACAAGGATCCTACAGTGATCACCTACGAGGATCCTACAGTCAACATCACCTACAAGGATCCTACAGTGAACATCACCTACAAGGATCCTACAGTGAACATCACCTACATGGATCCTACAGTGAACATCACCTACATGGATCCTACAGTGAACATCACCTACAAGGATCCTACAGTGAACATCACCTACGAGGATCCTACAGTGAACATCACCTACAAGGATCCTACAGTGAACATCAACGAGGATCCTACAGTGAACATCACCTACAAGGATCCTACAGTGAACATCACCTACGAGGATCCTACAGTGAACATCACCTACAAGGATCCTACAGTGAACATCACCTACGAGGATCCTACAGTGAACATCACCTACGAGGATCCTACAGTGAACATCACCTACAAGGATCCTACAGTTAACATCACCTACAAGGATCCTACAGTGAACATCACCTACGAGGATCCTACAGTGAACATCACCTACAAGGATCCTACAGTGAACATCACCTACGAGGATCCTACAGTGAACATCACCTACAAGGATCCTACAGTGAACATCACCTACAAGGATCCTACAGTGAACATCACCTACAAGGATCCTACAGTGAACATCACCTACGAGGATCCTACAGTGAACATCACCTAAAAGGATCCTACAGTGAACATCACCTACAAGGATCCTACAGTGAACATCACCTACAAGGATCCTACAGTGATCACCTACGAGGATCCTACAGTCAACATCACCTACAAGGATCCTACAGTGAACACCACCTACAAGGATCCTACAGTGAACATCACCTACATGGATCCTACAGTGAACATCACCTACAAGGATCCTACAGTGAACATCACCTACGAGGATCCTACAGTGAACATCATCTACAAGGATCCTACAGTGAACATCAACGAGGATCCTACAGTGAACATCACCTACAAGGATCCTACAGAGAACATCACCTACGAGGATCCTACAGTGAACATCACCTACAAGGATCCTACAGTGAACATCACCTACGAGGATCCTACAGTGAACATCACCTACGAGGATCCTACAGTGAACATCACCTACAAGGATCCTACAGTGAACATCACCTACGAGGATCCTACAGTGAACATCACCTACGAGGATCCTACAGTGAACATCACCTACAAGGATCCTACAGTTAACATCACCTACAAGGATCCTACAGTGAACATCACCTACGAGGATCCTACAGTGAACATCACCTACAAGGATCCTACAGTGAACATCACCTACGAGGATCCTACAGTGAACATCACCTACAAGGATCCTACAGTGAACATCACCTACAAGGATCCTACAGTGAACATCACCTACAAGGATCCTACAGTGAACATCACCTACGAGGATCCTACAGTGAACATCACCTAAAAGGATCCTACAGTGAACATCACCTACAAGGATCCTACAGTGAACATCACCTACAAGGATCCTACAGTGATCACCTACGAGGATCCTACAGTCAACATCACCTACAAGGATCCTACAGTGAACACCACCTACAAGGATCCTACAGTGAACATCACCTACATGGATCCTACAGTGAACATCACCTACAAGGATCCTACAGTGAACATCACCTACGAGGATCCTACAGTGAACATCATCTACAAGGATCCTACAGTGAACATCAACGAGGATCCTACAGTGAACATCACCTACAAGGATCCTACAGAGAACATCACCTACGAGGATCCTACAGTGAACATCACCTACAAGGATCCTACAGTGAACATCACCTACGACGATCCTACAGTGAACATCACCTACGAGGATCCTACAGTGAACATCACCTACAAGGATCCTACAGTTAACATCACCTACAAGGATCCTACAGTGAACATCACCTACGAGGATCCTACAGTGAACATCACCTACGGGGATCCTACAGTGAACATCACCTACAAGGATCCTACAGTGAACATCACCTACAAGGATCCTACAGTGAACATCACCTATGAGGATCCTACAGTGATCACCTACGAGGATCCTACAGTGAACATCACTTACAAGGATCCTACAGTGAACATCACCTACAAGGATCCTACAGTGAACATCACCTATGAGGATCCTACAGTGAACATCACCTACGAGGATCCTACAGTGAACATCACCTACGAGGATCCTACAGTGAACATCACCCACAAGGATCCTACAGTGAACATCACCTACAAGGATCCTACAGTGAACATCACCTACAAGGATCCTACAGTGAACATCACCTACGAGGATCCTACAGTGAACATCACCTACAAGGATCCTACAGTGAACATCACCTACGAGGATCCTACAGTGAACATCACCTACAAGGATCCTACAGTGAACATCACCTACGAGGATCCTACAGTGAACATCACCTACGAGGATCCTACAGTGAACATCACCTACGAGGATCCTACGGTGAACATCACCTACGAGGATCCTACAGTGATCACCTACGAGGATCCTACAGTGATCACCTACGAGGATCCTACAGTGAACATCACCTACAAGGATCCCACAGTGAACATCACCTATGAGGATCCTACAGTGAACATCACCTAAGAGGATCCTACAGTGAACATCACCTACGAGGATCCTACAGTGAACATCACGTACGGGGATCCTACAGTGAACATCACCTACAAGGATCCTACAGTGAACATCACCTACAAGGATCCTACAGTGAACATCACCTACAAGGATCCTACAGTGAACATCACCTACGAGGATCCTACAGTGAACATCACCTACGAGGATCCTACAGTGAACATCACCTACGAGGATCCTACAGTGAACATCACCTACGAGGATCCTACAGTGAACATCACCTACAAGGATCCTACAGTGATCACCTACGAGGATCCTACAGTGAACATCACCTATGAGGATCCTACAGTGAACATCACCTACGAGGATCCTACAGTGAACATCACCTACAAGGATCCTACAGTGAACATCACCTACAAGGATCCTACAGTGAACATCACCTACGAGGATCCTACAGTGAATATCACCTACGAGGATCCTACAGTGAACATCACCTACAAGGATCCTACAGTGAACATCACCTACGAGGATCCTACGGTGAACATCACCTACGAGGATCCTACAGTGAACATCACCTACGAGGATCCTACAGTGAACATCACCTACGAGGATCCTACGGTGAAAATCACCTACGAGGATCCTACGGTGAACATCACCTACGAGGATCCTACAGTGAACACCCACAAGGATCCTACAGTGAACATCACCTACAAGGATCCTACAGTGAACACCTACGAGGATCCTACAGTGAACATCACCTACAAGGATCCTACAGTGAACATCACCTACGAGGATCCTACAGTGAACATCACCTACAAGGATCCTACAGTGAACATCACCTACAAGGATCCTACAGTGAACATCACCTACGAGGATCCTACAGTGAGCATCACCTACAAGGATCCTACAGTGAACATCACCTACGAGGATCCTACAGTGAACATTACCTACAAGGATCCTACAGTGAACATCACCTACAAGGATCCTACAGTGAACATCACCTACGAGGATCCTACAGTGAACATCACCTACATGGATCCTACAGTGAACATCACCTACGAGGATCCTACAGTGAACATCACCTACGAGGATCCTACAGTGAACATCACCTACGAGGATCCTACAGTGAACATCACCTACAAGGATCCTACAGTGAACATCACCTACGAGGATCCTACAGTGAACATCACCTACAAGGATCCTACAGTGAACATCACCTACGAGGATCCTACAGTGAACATCACCTACATGGATCCTACAGTGAACATCACCTACGAGGATCCTACAGTGAACATCACCTACGAGGATCCTACAGTGAACATCACCTACGAGGATCCTACAGTGAACATCACCTACATGGATCCTACAGTGAACATCACCTACGAGGATCCTACAGTGAACATCACCTACGAGGATCCTACAGTGAACATCACCTACGAGGATCCTACAGTGAACATCACTTACAAGTACAGTAAGTGAAGATCATGTAGAAAGTAGTGTGGAGTTATCACGTCTATGGGAGAGAACGTGTCAACTCTGCTCTCAACTTTCACATTCGTTCAATACAACATTGTAAACACTACGAGAGCTGCAGGCTCGACTGGCTGTACCTAAAGCATTCCCGAAGCATGTTATCGGGGTTCAACACCCCCCGTGGTCAGGTCCAATACTAGGCCTGCTAGATAAGGGCCTAATCAACCAGGCTGTTATTGCTGGTTGCACACAGTCCAGTGTACGAACCACAGCCAAACTGATTAGGAAATGGATTGAGGAACTTGTCAAATTTCCTTCTGAAAACTGGCAGAGGATTGTCGGTAGTCTCCGCTGAAGAACATCTACGAGAGTCTTACAATAAGAGATAATAAGTGTAAGAGATCCTAGACTCTTCAACACCCTACCATCATATCTAAAGGGAATTGCCAACAGACCCCTGGTTTTCTTCAAGACGGAACCGGATAAGTTCCTTAAGTCAGTTCCTGATCAGCCAGTCTGTGGTGCGTACATTGGACTGTGTACGGGCAGCAGTAACAGCGCGGTTGATGAGTGCAACAAGGGGTAACAGCGTGGTTGAGTGCAACAAGGTGTAACAGCGCGGTTGATGAGTGCAACAAGGTGTAACAGCACGGTTGATGAGTGCAACAAGGGGTAACGGCACGGTTGATGAGTGCAACAAGGTGTAACAGCACGGTTGATGAGTGCAACAAGGTGTAACAGCACGGTTGATGACTGTAACAAGGTGTAACAGCACGGTTGATGACTGTAACAAGGTGTAACAGCAAGGTTGATGAGTGCAACAAGGTGTAACAGCACGGTTGATGACTGTAACAAGGTGTAACAGCACGGTTGATGACTGTAACAAGGTGTAACAGCGTGGTTGATGAGTGCAACAAGGTGTAACAGCACGGTTGATGACTGTAACAAGGTGTAACAGCACGGGTGACTGTAACAAAGTGTAACAGCACGGTTGATGAGTGCAACAAGGTGTAACAGCGCGGTTGATGAGTGCAACAAGGTGTAACAGCACGGTTGATGAGTGTAACAAGGTGTAACAGCGTGGTTGATGACTGCAACAAGGTGTAACAGCGTGGTTGAGTGCAACAAGGTGTAACAGCACGGTTGATGACTGCAACAAGGTGTAACAGCACGGTTGAGTGCAACAAGGTGTAACAGCACGGTTGATGAGTGCAACAAGGTGTAACAGCGTGGTTGATGGGTGCAACAAGGGGTAACAGCGTGGTTGATGAGTGCAACAAGGTGTAACAGCGTGGTTGATGAGTGCAACAAGGTGTAACAGCACGGTTGATGAGTGCAACAAGGTGTAACAGCGTGGTTGATGAGTGCAACAAGGGGTAACAGCGTGGTTGAGTGCAACAAGGTGTAACAGCGTGGTTGATGAGTGCAACAAGGTGTAACAGCGTGGTTGATGAGTGCAACAAGGGGTAACAGCGTGGTTGATGAGTGCAACAAGGTGTAACAGCGTGGTTGATGAGTGCAACAAGGTGTAACAGCGTGGTTGATGAGTGCAACAAGGGGTAACAGCGTGGTTGATGAGTGCAACAAGGGGTAACAGCGTGGTTGATGAGTGCAACAAGGTGTAACAGCGTGGTTGATGAGTGCAACAAGGTGTAACAGCGTGGTTGATGAGTGCAACAAGGTGTAACAGCGTGGTTGATGAGTGCAACAAGGTGTAACAGCACGGTTGATGAGTGCAACAAGGGGTAACAGCGTGGTTGATGAGTGCAACAAGGGGTAACAGCGTGGTTGATGAGTGCAACAAGGGGTAACAGCGTGGTTGATGAGTGCAACAAGGGGTAACAGCGTGGTTGATGAGTGCAACAAGGTGTAACAGCGTGGTTGAGTGCAACAAGGTGTAACAGCACGGTTGATGAGTGCAACAAGGTGTAACAACGTGGTTGATGAGTGCAACAAGGTGTAACAGCACGGTTGATGAGTGCAACAAGGTGTAACAGCGTGGTTGATGAGTGCAACAAGGTGTAACAGCGTGGTTGATGAGTGCAACAAGGTGTAACAGCGTGGTTGATGAGTGCAACAAGGTGTAACAGCGTGGTTGATGAGTGCAACAAGGTGTAACAGCACGGTTGATGAGTGCAACAAGGGGTAACAGCGTGGTTGATGAGTGCAACAAGGTGTAACAGCATGGTTGATGAGTGCAACAAGGTGTAACAGCGTGGTTGAGTGCAACAAGGGGTAAAAGCGTGGTTGAGTGCAACAAGGGGTAACAGCGTGGTTGATGAGTGCAACAAGGTGTAACAGCGTGGATGATGAGTGCAACAATGTGTAACAGCGTGGTTGATGAGTGCAACAAGGTGTAACAGCACGGTTGATGAGTGCAACAAGGTGTAACAGCGTGGTTGATGAGTGCAACAAGGTGCAACAGCATGGTTGATGAGTGCAACAAGGTGTAACAGCACGGTTGATGAGTGCAACAAGGTGTAACAGCGTGGTTGATGAGTGCAACAAGGTGTAACAGCGTGGTTGAGTGCAACAAGGTGTAACAGCGTGGTTGATGAGTGCAACAAGGTGTAACAGCGTGGTTGATGAGTGCAACAAGGGGTAACAGCGTGGTTGATGAGTGCAACAAGGTGTAACAGCGTGGTTGATGACTGCAACAAGGTGTAACAGCGTGGTTGATGAGTGCAACAAGGTGTAACAGCGTGGTTGATGAGTGCAACAAGGTGTAACAGCACGGTTGATGAGTGCAACAAGGTGTAACAGCGTGGTTGGTGAGTGGAACAAGGTGTAACAGCACGGTTGATGACTGCAACAAGGTGTAACAGCACGGTTGATGACTGTAACAAGGTGTAACAGCACGGTTGATGACTGTAACAAGGTGTAACAGCACGGTTGATGACTGCAACAAGGTGTAACAGCACGGTTGATGACTGCAACAAGGTGTAACAGCACGGTTGATGAGTGCAACAAGGGGTAACAGCGTGGTTGATGAGTGCAACAAGGTGTAACAGCGTGGTTGATGAGTGCAACAAGGTGTAACAGCACGGTTGATGAGTGCTACAAGGTGTAACAGCACGGTTGATGAGTGCAACAAGGGATAACAGCGTGGTTGATGAGTGCAACAAGGTGTAACAGCGTGGTTGATGAGTGCAACAAGGTGTAACAGCACGGTTGATGAGTGCAACAAGGGATAACAGCGTGGTTGATGAGTGCAACAAGGTGTAACAGCACGGTTGATGAGTGCAACAAGGTGTAACAGCACGGTTGATGAGTGCAACAAGGTGTAACAGCACCGTTGATGAGTGTAACAAGGGGTAACAGCACGGTTGATGACTGTAACAAGGTGTAACAGCGTGGTTGATGACTGCAACAAGGTGTAACAGCGTGGTTGAGTGCAACAAGGTGTAACAGCACGGTTGATGACTGCAACAAGGTGTAACAGCACGGTTGATGAGTGCAACAAGGTGTAACAGCACGGTTGATGAGTGCAACAAGGTGTAACAGCGTGGTTGAGTGCAACAAGGTGTAACAGCACGGTTGATGAGTGCAACAAGGTGTAACAGCACGGTTGATGAGTGCAACAAGGTGTAACAGCACGGTTGATGAGTGCAACAAGGTGTAACGGCGTGGTTGATGAGTGCAACAAGGTGTAACAGCGTGGTTGAGTGCAACAAGGTGTAACAGCACGGTTGATGACTGCAACAAGGTGTAACAGCACGGTTGATGAGTGCAACAAGGTGTAACAGCGTGGTTGAGTGCAACAAGGTGTAACAGCACGGTTGATGAGTGCAACAAGGTGTAACAGCACGGTTGATGAGTGCAACAAGGTGTAACAGCACGGTTGATGAGTGCAACAAGGTGTAACAGCGTGGTTGATGAGTGCAACAAGGTGTAACAGCGTGGTTGAGTGCAACAAGGTGTAACAGCACGGTTGATGACTGCAACAAGGTGTAACAGCACGGTTGATGAGTGCAACAAGGTGTAACAGCACGGTTGATGAGTGCAACAAGGTGTAACAGCGTGGTTGAGTGCAACAAGGTGTAACAGCACGGTTGATGAGTGCAACAAGGTGTAACAGCGTGGTTGATGAGTGCAACAAGGTGTAACAGCACGGTTGATGAGTGCAACAAGGTGTAACAGCACGGTTGATGAGTGCAACAAGGTGTAACAGCACGGTTGATGAGTGCAACAAGGTGTAACAGCACGGTTGATGAGTGCAACAAGGTGTAACAGCGTGGTTGATGAGTGCAACAAGGTGTAACAGCGTGGTTGATGAGTGCAACAAGGTGTAACAGCACGGTTGAGTGCAACAAGGTGTAACAGCACGGTTGATGACTGCAACAAGGTGTAACAGCACGGTTGATGAGTGCAACAAGGTGTAACAGCACGGTTGATGAGTGCAACAAGGTGTAACAGCGTGGCTGATGAGTGCAACAAGGTGTAACAGCGTGGTTGATGAGTGCAACAAGGTGTAACAGCGTGGTTGATGAGTGCAACAAGGTGTAACAGCGTGGTTGATGAGTGCAACAAGGTGTAACAGCACGGTTGAGTGCAACAAGGGTAAGCCTGGACTGGAAGCAAGCAGCGGACACCAACACAGGGTCTTCAAGTAACCTTCAACTAACACATTATAACCACGACAAACATTTAATGTGAAAGACACTTTAAACGATAAAATTAAAAATAACATCAACGTCAATTATAAAATACCAAGTGTTAGTGTATCTTACTCAGCAGTGCCACTGAAAGTTCCCCGGTGTCACCTAGGTGTATAGTGTCACCTAGGTGTATATGGTGTCACCTAGGTGTATATGGTGTCACCTAGGTGTATATGGTGTCACCTAGGTGTATATGGTGTCACCTAGGTGTATACGGTGTCACCTAGGTGTATATGGTGTCACCTAGGTGTATACAGTGTCACCTAGGTGTATACAGTGTCACCTAGGTGTATATGGTGTCACCTAGGTGTATACAGTGTCACCTAGGTGTATATGGTGTCACCTAGGTGTATAGTGTCACCTAGGTGTATATGGTGTCACCTAGGTGTATACAGTGTCACCTAGGTGTATACAGTGTCACCTAGGTGTATAAAGTGTCACCTAGGTGTATATGGTGTCACCTAGGTGTATAGTGTCGCCTAGGTGTATACAGTGTCACCTAGGTGTATACAGTGTCACCTAGGTGTATAAAGTGTCACCTAGGTGTATATGGTGTCACCTAGGTGTATAGTGTCACCTAGGTGTATACAGTGTCACCTAGGTGTATACAGTGTCACCTAGGTGTATATGGTGTCACCTAGGTGTATAAAGTGTCACCTAGGTGAATATGGTGTCACCTAGGTGTATACGGTGTCACCTAAGTGTATACAGTGTCACCTAGGTGTATATGGTGTCACCTAGGTGTATATGGTGTCACCTAGGTGTATATGGTGTCACCTAGGTGTATATGGTGTCACCTAGGTGTATACGGTGTCACCTAAGTGTATACAGTGTCACCTAGGTGTATATGGTGTCACCTAGGTGTATACAGTGTCACCTAAGCGTATACGGTGTCACTACGTGTATACAGTGTCACCTAGGTGTATACAGGCACCTCAGTGAGTGACAACACCCATGTAGAGAGTACTAGTACTGGTAAGACTGGTGACCTGTGGCTTTTTTAGAGTCCACAACGCAGCCTGAGGCCACATTTCCCTGTTGACTGCCTGGTAAACCAGTCTGTTGGTGCTAGCAGCCAGCATGAAATAAAACATACAGTGTACAAATGATATTTACAGTTTTCAATTTCCTCAACTGCCAAGCTGCTGATGAAGCGCCTGCAACAGTACAGAACACCTTGAGATATCTCACCCTTCTAGTGGCTTCCTTTGTAAATAACACACAATGAGCCTGTCTTTTAACACAGAGATCAGCAGGATTTTTAGCCAGCAGGTAGGTGTAGCGGTGTGTGTGTGTGTGTGTGTGTGTGTGTGTGTGTGTGTGTGTGTGTGTGTGTGTGTGTGTGTGTGTGTGTGTGTGTGTGTGTGTGTGTGTGTGTGTACTCACCTAGTTGTGGTTGCAGGGGTCGATTCATAGCTCCTGGCCCCGCCCCTTCACTGGCCGCCACTGGGTCACTCTCCCTGCACCATTAGCTTTATCATACCTCTGCTGAAAGCTGTGAATGGATCCTGCCTCCACTACATAGCTTCCCAAACTATTCCACTTCCTGACTACTCTGTGGCTGAAGAAATACTTCCTAACATCCCTGTGATTCATCTGTGTCTTGAACTTCCAACTGTGTC
This sequence comes from Cherax quadricarinatus, assembly GCF_038502225.1. Lineage (NCBI taxonomy): Eukaryota > Metazoa > Arthropoda > Malacostraca > Decapoda > Parastacidae > Cherax > Cherax quadricarinatus. The sequence continues at coordinate 5,241,606 of NC_091372.1, forward strand.
CACTTGTTGTTGTGTCCCATCTCTGGAACATTCTGTCTCTGTCCACCTTGTCAATTCCTCTCAGCATTTTATATGTCGTTATCATGTCTCTCCTCTGTCTCCTGTCCTCCAGTGTGTGTGTGTGTGTGTGTGTGTGTGTGTGTGTGTGTGTGTGTGTGTGTGTGTGTGTGTGTGTGTGTGTGTGTGTGTGTGTGTGTGTGTGTGATTGTGCCTAGTCTCAGACCGGGCCGCGGGGGCGTTGACCCCCGAAACCCTCTCCAGATAAACTCCAAGTAACCTCACTCTACAGTCAATGGTCTCATCTACAAGTGTCTTAAAGTAACTGAAGACTATCAACAAGGATCCTAGTTACATAATCCTGTACATATATTCCAGTACCTCATTACAAGGTTTTCTGATACTGTAAACATCTCTGCTGTGCAATGTGCTCATTACCTTGACGACTTCTACAAGACATCTAAACTTACATTTAAAGAACCTCTTCGTAGGCTACTTTGTACTTCACAGTGTTCTACAACAACTTCAGGTGAACACCTTACACGTGTTCTATATGTCAACACATTACCTGTGTGTGTGTGTCTAAGTAACATTACCTCCTACAGTCACTACAATAGGTCACGCTCCCCTCCCCCATTCTACAACAGATAAACCCACATACAACAGTAGGTGATGTGTCCTACAAGCTACAGAAAATATCTCTTAACGATACTCCGCTACAGACGGTGATCCTATCAACTTAAACAAAAATGTTTACGTTGAGCCACAACTGTACAGCCTGAAGCGTCGTCCCCCCGTAGGTCGGCGTAGCTACGCAAGCACACCACCACGCAGTATAAACATACGCTGCCTGACTCCACGGGAAAGACAGCAGCAGCTTCAACACACGATAAATAACACTGCAAAAATAAGACACACACTGGGCGAAAACGTAGTCAATAAAGGATCACATTATACTGCATGTGTCTGTCTATTTTCCCATCTTGTCTATTTTATACAATTAGTATAACACTGTTCGTACCGTCACAAAACTATGACTGACAAGAGTTTGAAAACACTTAAGTGTACTGATTAATTAGCATATTCAATGACGAGCGAAAACACACGAAAGATCGGAAAACAGGTGTTAGAGTGGCACTACAATGGTAATAAATTTGGTAGCAGAGGGTGGGAGTGCCTGTCACACCTCCACTATTACGAGTGTACACACTGTATATTGTAAACACTACGAGGCTTCACTACGAACACACGTGATAGAGTATTACTTGAGAGGACCAGAGGAGGGTTCTTGCCGCGCTCTCTTGGGGTGTGTGATGTAGTAAGGCAGAGAAGCCAGAGCTGGCGGGATGTGTATGTGTGTGAGTGTGTGTGTGCGTGTGTGTGTCTATGTGTCTGTGTGTACGTGCGTGCCAGGGCCACCACGCTCTCCTCCCTCTCTCATCTCCCTGTTTCGTTTTCAATCTTCGTCCTCCACCCACATACTCCTCTTAATTTTTGTCTCACTATAAGCTACAGTGCCAACGTATCTCACACTGCACTATAAGTAGTAGCATAAACAGGGAGAAACCGCAGTGTTAATGATATATTGGCATCCTTGAAACCTCAGCCCTGACCACTGAAGCCCGTCCCCCTCCCCCTATCAAACACCACAACACCATCCTCCTCTCCCATGATATATGGCAGGACAAACCTATTGTTCCCACTGTCTAACTATAACATAGGAATGGAGGAACACTGTGGCAGGCCTACTGGCCCGTAGATAAGTGGTTCAGAGAACCGACAAGTTGATAAATTAGACATATGTGCAACACTTGGGTATCTTTATTGAGGAAACGTTTCGCCACACAGTGACTTCATCAGTCCATACAAAGGAGAATGAAGATCAGGAGTGTGAAGTAATTAGTCCCCCATTCACAAATCCATCACTTTCAGTGATCACAAATCCATCACTTTCAGTGATCACAAATCCATCACTTTCAGTGATCACAAATCCATCACTTTCAGTGATCACAAATCCATCACTTTCAGCGATCACAAATCCATCACTTTCAGTGATCACAAATCCATCACTTTCAGTGATCACAAATCCATCACTTTCAGTGATCACAAATCCATCACTTTCAGCATTAACTGGGAATACAAGAATAATGATAATACGGTAAAAAAAAATCCCAGATTTTCGTTCTGCCGATTATAATGGACTTAGGGAACACCTGTCAAATCTTGATTGGGGTTATCTAGCTAATGATTCTATTGACGATGATCATACTTATGATTATGAAGGGATCTGCATTTATGATTTTTTTCTTAATAATGTAGACCGTGCCCAGAGTATATACATTCCCCAGACAGAAATTAGGTCTAATAATAACGATCTCAAATGGGTCAACAGGATGTTAGGTATGTGATGAATGGTTTTGAAAACCGACAAGTTGAAGAATTGAGACACTTATGCAACACATGGGAATCTTTATTGAAGAAACGTTTCGCCACACAGTGGCTTCATCAGTCCAATACAAAGTAGAAATGGGTAAGGAGAGTAGAAGTAATCAGTCCCTCAACCTGGATTCGAATCCAGGTTGAGGGACTGATTACCTCATACTTCTACTCTCCTTACCCATTTCTACTTTGTATTGGACTGATGAAGCCACTGTGTGGCGAAACGTTTCTTCAATAAAGATTCCCATGTGTTGCATAAGTGTCTCAATTCTTCAGGATGTTAGGTAAGACACATATGCAACATATGTGTCTTACCTAACAACCTGTCGGTATTTTATACCATTTTAATGTTCAATGGGTCAACAGGAGGCTAAAGCATCTAATAGGGGAGAAAATGGGAATTTATAGGCGCATCAGAAGAAGAGAGGATAACCTTACTGACAATATGTCCAGCTTAAAAGGGAAGTAAAAAAAGGGATTAGAAAGGCTAAACGTGACTATGAAATTAGAGTTGTTAATGAATCAAAGTCTAATCCAAAGGGGTTCTTTCAAGTGTATAGGACGAAGGTGAAGGAAAAAGTAGGACCTCTGAAAATTGGGAATGGACAGCTGACAGATAACGAACTGGAAATGTGCTCCTTAGAGTCCATATACTGCTTGTATCGGCTTGACAAAGTTCCTGGAGAGCGAAACGTTGCCACAATAAAATGTCACATTAGTTACACTTGTGTCCTTTTACTTTACATATATTTTGTCAGTTTTTACACAGGAAGATGTAAATGAGATTCCAGTAATTAACAATTATTTAGTTCCTGATGAATTTAAATTAACTAATATTACTGTCACGAGGGACATGGTTATTAAACAGATAGACAAACTGAAGCAAAATAAGTCCCCGGGACCCGATGAGTTGTTTTCCAGGGTACTTAAGGAATGCAAGATGGAACTTAGTCAGCCATTAACGAGTGTGTTTAATGCGTCCATCCTTACTGGTGTTGTGCCAGAGTTGTGGAAGATGGCTAATGTGGTTCCTATATTCAAATCAGGGGATAAGTCCGTTCCTTCAAATTACCGTCCAATAAGCTTGACATCTATAGTGGGCAAGTTATTAGAATCAATTATAGCTGACATTGAACATTAAAATGGTATAAAATACCAACAGGTTGTTAGGTAAGACACATATGCAACAGTTAGGTATCTTTATTACGAAACGTTTCGCCTACACAGTAGGCTTCTTCAGTCGAGTACAGAAAAGTTGATAGAAGCAGAAGAGACTTGAGAGGGACCTGACCTCCCAACATCTGCGTTCTACTAGTGACCTACGTCTCACCTCCTGGCGCTATATAACGCTCCATCCTGTCACTTCAACTCCATATTGTTTCAGACTACGGAACAATGCTCTTCTCCAGACTGAGGGACTGACCACCTCAAAACTTTAAGGGTGATTGACTGATTACATCGTCTTCAAGTCTCTTCTGCTTCTATCAACTTTTCTGTACTCGACTAAAGAAGCCTACTGTGTAGGCGAAACGTTTCGTAATAAAGATACCTAACTGTTGCATATGTGTCTTACCTAACATAGTTGACATTATTAGAAGTCACCTTGAAGAGCATAACTTGATGAATCTCAGCATGGATTCACGAGAGGTTGTTCCTGCCTGACAAATTTACTAACGTTCTTCAATAGAACATTTGAGGCAGTAGACAGTGATAAAGACTATGATATTGTTTATTTGGATTTTAGTAAAGCCTTCGATAGAGTACCTCACAAGAGACTCTTAAGAAAAGTGGCAGCTCATGGTATAGGAGGTAAAGTTCTAGCATGGATAGAGGCATGGCTTACCAATAGAAAGCAGAGTTACCATTAATGGAGTGAAATCTGAACGGGGATTAGTCACTAGCGGCGTTCCACAAGGATCAGTTTTAGGCCCTCTCTTGTTCATAATTTACATTAATGACCTTGATGAAGGGATTACGAGTGACATGAGTAAGTTTGCTGATGATACAAAGATAGGCCGTATAATTCACTCTGAGGAGGATAGCAATGAACTCCGGGAGGATTTGGACAAATTAATGTCTTGGTCTGAAAAATGGCAGATGAAGTTCAATGTGGATAAGTGTAAAGTACTAGCCCTTGGTAATGAAAATATCCCTCGAAGCTATAATCTAGGTGAAGTAGAGCTTGATTATACAGAATGTGAAAAAGACTTGGGAGTCATGGTAAGCAGAAATCTAAAGCCAAGACAGCAGTGCCTTAGTGTGCGCAACAAGGCCAACAGATTACTTGGGTTTACCTCAAGAAGTATAAGTAACAGAAGTCCAAAAGTTATTTTGCAGCTCTATACATCACTAGCGAGGCCTCATTTGGATTATGCTGCTCAGTTTTGGTCCCCTTACTACAGGATGGATATAGACTCATTAGAGAACATACAGAGAAGAATGACTAAAATGATTTACTGTGTAAGGAACCTCCTGTATGAAGATAGACTTAAAGCCTTAAATCTCCACTCTCTGGAGAGGCGTAGAATAAGGGGAGATATCATTGAAGTGTATAAGTGGATGACGGGCATAAACAAGGGAGATATTAATGGAGTGCTGAAGTTGTCGAACCGGGTGGGAACCGGGAATGGTGGATTTGAGTTGGATAGATTTGGATTTGGAAGGGACATGGGTGGGTGCTGGTTTTCTGGCGGAGTTGTGGGTGCGTGGAGCGGTCTTCCCGGTGGGGTGATGGAGGCTCGGACCATGGGTGGCTTTGGGAGGAGATTGGACAGATGTGTAAGTGAGAGGGACTGGGTTTGATTGGTGCCATTGGGTGTGGGAGTTGTTTCTTGGGTGGCTTTGGGTGGGGGTTGTTTTAAGACATAAGAAGATGACATAAGAACGAAGGAACACTGCAGAAGGCCTACTGGCCCATGCGAGGCAGGTCCAAGTCTCCTACCGGCTTAAGCCAATGCACCCAACCTAGTCAGGTCAGGTCACATTGACTTAAGGGAGGAACACGGCAACCGACCTGGTAGCACAAGCTATCAGGTCTAACTCACACCCACCCACATCTACTCATGTATTTATCCAACCTATTTTTGAAGCTACACAACGTTCTGGCCTCTATAACGGTACTTGGGAGTTTGTTCCACTCATCCACAACTCTATTACCAAACCAGTACTTTCCTATATCCTTCCTGAATCTGAATTTTTCCAACTTAAAACCATTGCTGCGAGTCCTGTCTTGGCTAGATATTTTCAGCACACTATTTACATCCCCTTTATTTATTCCTGTCTTCCATTTATACACCTTAATCATATCCCCCCTAATTCTACGTCTTTCTAGAGAGTGCAGTTTCAGGGCCCTTAGTCTATCCTCATAGGGAAGGTTTCTGATACATGGGATCAACTTTGTCATCCTCCTTTGTACATTTTCCAGAGAATTTATATCCATTCTGTAATACGGTGACCAAAACTGTGCAGCATAATCTAAATGAGGCCTAACCAAGGATGTATAGAGTTGAAGAACAACCTGAGGACTCCTATTATTTATGCTTCTTGATATGAAGCCAAGGATTCTATTAGCTTTATTGCGAACACTTATGCACTGTTGTCTTGGTTTCAGATTACTGCTAACCAGAACTCCTAAATCTTTTTCGCAATCCGTAATATTAAGATCTACATTATTTAGTTTATATGTGGCATGGTTACTGTCCTGTCCAACATTTAGAACTTTGCATTTGTCTATATTAAACTGCATCTACCACTTCTCCGACCACTGCATCAGTCTATTCAAATCTTCCTGGAGTGCTCGAATGTCCTCGTCAGAATGAATTCGACGGCCTATTTTGGTGTCATCGGCAAACTTGCCGATGTCGCTCTTTATGCCCTCATCTATGTCGTTTATGTAGATTGTGAACAGCAGGGTGCCCAACACTGACCCCTGTGGAACACCGCTCGTGACGCTTCCCCACTCTGATTTCTCCCCATTTATGCAAACTCTCTGCTGCCTATTTGTTTGTTTTGATGGGAACCTGCCTCGCATGGGCCAGTGGGCCTTCTGCAGTGTTCCTCCGTTATGTTCTTATGTTCTTTATGTGGAAAAAGACACTTATGTACAGTTCAGGACATTTATTAAAGGAAACGTTTCGCCACGAGTGGCTTCTTCAGTCCTAATACAGAGAAAACTAAGAAAACACACATATATATGTTAGGTAAGACACATATGCAACAGTTAGGTATCTTTATTTTGATTTGGGAGGGCAGGTCCTTCTCAAACCCAGCCGTTCTCACTAGTAGAGGTTGTCGAAGTTGATGGTCTGTACCAAGATACCCTTGTGTTGCAGTGTCTGACAGAATGAACATTAAAATGGTATAAAATACCGACAGATTGTTAGGTAAGACACATATGCAACAGTTAGGTATCTTTATTTCGAAACGTTTCGCCTACACAGTAGGCTTCTTCAGTCGAGTACAGAAAAGTTGATAGAAGCAGAAGATACTTGAAGACGATGTAATCAGTCCATCACCCTTAAAGTTTTGAGGTGGTCAGTCCCTCAGTCTGGAGAAGAGCATTGTTCCGTTGTCTGAAACAATATGAAGTTGAAGTGACAGAATGGGGCTTTATATAGTGCCAGGAGGTGAGACGTAGGTTGATTTGGGAGGGCAGGTCCTTCTCAAACCCAGCCGTTCTCACTAGTAGAGGTTGTCGAAGTTGATGGTCTGTACCAGTCTTCTCCAGACTGAGGGACTGACCACCTCAAAACTTTAAGGGTGATGGACTGATTACATCGTCTTCAAGTATCTTCTGCTTCTATCAACTTTTCTGTACTCGACTGAAGAAGCCTACTGTGTAGGCGAAACGTTTCGAAATAAAGATACCTAACTGTTGCATATGTGTCTTACCTAACAATCTGTCGGTATTTTATACCATTTTAATGTTCATTCTGTCAGACGCTGCAACATAAGGGTATCTTGGTACAGACCATCAACTTCGACAACCTCTACTAGTGAGAACGGCTGGGTTTGAGAGGGACCTGCCCTCCCAAAGCAACCTACGTCTCACCTCCTGGCACTATATAAAGCCCCATTTATCTTTGCTTGCTATCAACCTTTTCTGTGGTACTCGACTGAAGAAAGCCTACTGTATTAGGCGAAAGGCGTTCGAAATAAGATACCTTAACCATGCTGCATATGTGTACCTTGGCAGTCCATAAGCCGATTTAATATGTCCATTTGGACCTGCCCTCCCAAAGCAACCTACGTCTCACCTCCTGGCACTATATAAAGCCCCATTCTGTCACTTCAACTTCATATTGTTTCAGACAACGGAACAATGCTCTTCTCCAGACTGAGGGACTGACCACCTCAAAACTTTAAGGGTGATGGACTGATTACATCGTCTTCAAGTATCTTCTGCTTCTATCAACTTTTCTGTACTCGACTGAAGAAGCCTACTGTGTAGGCGAAACGTTTCGAAATAAAGATACCTAACTGTTGCATATGTGTCTTACCTAACAATCTGTCGGTATTTTATACCATTTTAATGTTCATTCTGTCAGACACTGCAACACAAGGGTATCTTGGTACAGACCATCAACTTCGACAACCTCTACTAGTGAGAACGGCTGGGTTTGAGAGGGACCTGCCCTCCCAAAGCAACCTACGTCTCACCTCCTGGCACTATATAAAGCCCCATTCTGTCACTTCAACTTCATATTGTTTCAGACAACGGAACAATGCTCTTCTCCAGACTGAGGGACTGACCACCTCAAAACTTTAAGGGTGATGGACTGATTACATCGTCTTCAAGTATCTTCTGCTTCTATCAACTTTTCTGTACTCGACTGAAGAAGCCTACTGTGTAGGCGAAACGTTTCGAAATAAAGATACCTAACTGTTGCATATGTGTCTTACCTAACAATCTGTCGGTATTTTATACCATTTTAATGTTCATTCTGTCAGACACTGCAACACAAGGGTATCTTGGTACAGACCATCAACTTCGACAACCTCTACTAGTGAGAACGGCTGGGTTTGAGAGGGACCTGCCCTCCCAAAGCAACCTACGTCTCACCTCCTGGCACTATATAAAGCCCCATTCTGTCACTTCAACTTCATATTGTTTCAGACAACGGAACAATGCTCTTCTCCAGACTGAGGGACTGACCACCTCAAAACTTTAAGGGTGATGGACTGATTACATCGTCTTCAAGTATCTTCTGCTTCTATCAACTTTTCTGTACTCGACTGAAGAAGCCTACTGTGTAGGCGAAACGTTTCGAAATAAAGATACCTAACTGTTGCATATGTGTCTTACCTAACAATCTGTCGGTATTTTATACCATTTTAATGTTCATTCTGTCAGACACTGCAACACAAGGGTATCTTGGTACAGACCATCAACTTCGACAACCTCTACTAGTGAGAACGGCTGGGTTTGAGAGGGACCTGCCCTCCCAAAGCAACCTACGTCTCACCTCCTGGCACTATATAAAGCCCCATTCTGTCACTTCAACTTCATATTGTTTCAGACAACGGAACAATGCTCTTCTCCAGACTGAGGGACTGACCACCTCAAAACTTTAAGGGTGATGGACTGATTACATCGTCTTCAAGTATCTTCTGCTTCTATCAACTTTTCTGTACTCGACTGAAGAAGCCTACTGTGTAGGCGAAACGTTTCGAAATAAAGATACCTAACTGTTGCATATGTGTCTTACCTAACAATCTGTCGGTATTTTATACCATTTTAATGTTCATTCTGTCAGACACTGCAACACAAGGGTATCTTGGTACAGACCATCAACTTCGACAACCTCTACTAGTGAGAACGGCTGGGTTTGAGAGGGACCTGCCCTCCCAAAGCAACCTACGTCTCACCTCCTGGCACTATATAAAGCCCCATTCTGTCACTTCAACTTCATATTGTTTCAGACAACGGAACAATGCTCTTCTCCAGACTGAGGGACTGACCACCTCAAAACTTTAAGGGTGATGGACTGATTACATCGTCTTCAAGTATCTTCTGCTTCTATCAACTTTTCTGTACTCGACTGAAGAAGCCTACTGTGTAGGCGAAACGTTTCGAAATAAAGATACCTAACTGTTGCATATGTGTCTTACCTAACAATCTGTCGGTATTTTATACCATTTTAATGTTCATTCTGTCAGACACTGCAACACAAGGGTATCTTGGTACAGACCATCAACTTCGACAACCTCTACTAGTGAGAACGGCTGGGTTTGAGAGGGACCTGCCCTCCCAAAGCAACCTACGTCTCACCTCCTGGCACTATATAAAGCCCCATTCTGTCACTTCAACTTCATATTGTTTCAGACAACGGAACAATGCTCTTCTCCAGACTGAGGGACTGACCACCTCAAAACTTTAAGGGTGATGGACTGATTACATCGTCTTCAAGTATCTTCTGCTTCTATCAACTTTTCTGTACTCGACTGAAGAAGCCTACTGTGTAGGCGAAACGTTTCGAAATAAAGATACCTAACTGTTGCATATGTGTCTTACCTAACAATCTGTCGGTATTTTATACCATTTTAATGTTCATTCTGTCAGACACTGCAACACAAGGGTATCTTGGTACAGACCATCAACTTCGACAACCTCTACTAGTGAGAACGGCTGGGTTTGAGAGGGACCTGCCCTCCCAAAGCAACCTACGTCTCACCTCCTGGCACTATATAAAGCCCCATTCTGTCACTTCAACTTCATATTGTTTCAGACAACGGAACAATGCTCTTCTCCAGACTGAGGGACTGACCACCTCAAAACTTTAAGGGTGATGGACTGATTACATCGTCTTCAAGTATCTTCTGCTTCTATCAACTTTTCTGTACTCGACTGAAGAAGCCTACTGTGTAGGCGAAACGTTTCGAAATAAAGATACCTAACTGTTGCATATGTGTCTTACCTAACAATCTGTCGGTATTTTATACCATTTTAATGTTCATTCTGTCAGACACTGCAACACAAGGGTATCTTGGTACAGACCATCAACTTCGACAACCTCTACTAGTGAGAACGGCTGGGTTTGAGAGGGACCTGCCCTCCCAAAGCAACCTACGTCTCACCTCCTGGCACTATATAAAGCCCCATTCTGTCACTTCAACTTCATATTGTTTCAGACAACGGAACAATGCTCTTCTCCAGACTGAGGGACTGACCACCTCAAAACTTTAAGGGTGATGGACTGATTACATCGTCTTCAAGTATCTTCTGCTTCTATCAACTTTTCTGTACTCGACTGAAGAAGCCTACTGTGTAGGCGAAACGTTTCGAAATAAAGATACCTAACTGTTGCATATGTGTCTTACCTAACAATCTGTCGGTATTTTATACCATTTTAATGTTCATTCTGTCAGACACTGCAACACAAGGGTATCTTGGTACAGACCATCAACTTCGACAACCTCTACTAGTGAGAACGGCTGGGTTTGAGAGGGACCTGCCCTCCCAAAGCAACCTACGTCTCACCTCCTGGCACTATATAAAGCCCCATTCTGTCACTTCAACTTCATATTGTTTCAGACAACGGAACAATGCTCTTCTCCAGACTGAGGGACTGACCACCTCAAAACTTTAAGGGTGATGGACTGATTACATCGTCTTCAAGTATCTTCTGCTTCTATCAACTTTTCTGTACTCGACTGAAGAAGCCTACTGTGTAGGCGAAACGTTTCGAAATAAAGATACCTAACTGTTGCATATGTGTCTTACCTAACAATCTGTCGGTATTTTATACCATTTTAATGTTCATTCTGTCAGACACTGCAACACAAGGGTATCTTGGTACAGACCATCAACTTCGACAACCTCTACTAGTGAGAACGGCTGGGTTTGAGAGGGACCTGCCCTCCCAAAGCAACCTACGTCTCACCTCCTGGCACTATATAAAGCCCCATTCTGTCACTTCAACTTCATATTGTTTCAGACAACGGAACAATGCTCTTCTCCAGACTGAGGGACTGACCACCTCAAAACTTTAAGGGTGATGGACTGATTACATCGTCTTCAAGTATCTTCTGCTTCTATCAACTTTTCTGTACTCGACTGAAGAAGCCTACTGTGTAGGCGAAACGTTTCGAAATAAAGATACCTAACTGTTGCATATGTGTCTTACCTAACAATCTGTCGGTATTTTATACCATTTTAATGTTCATTCTGTCAGACACTGCAACACAAGGGTATCTTGGTACAGACCATCAACTTCGACAACCTCTACTAGTGAGAACGGCTGGGTTTGAGAGGGACCTGCCCTCCCAAAGCAACCTACGTCTCACCTCCTGGCACTATATAAAGCCCCATTCTGTCACTTCAACTTCATATTGTTTCAGACAACGGAACAATGCTCTTCTCCAGACTGAGGGACTGACCACCTCAAAACTTTAAGGGTGATGGACTGATTACATCGTCTTCAAGTATCTTCTGCTTCTATCAACTTTTCTGTACTCGACTGAAGAAGCCTACTGTGTAGGCGAAACGTTTCGAAATAAAGATACCTAACTGTTGCATATGTGTCTTACCTAACAATCTGTCGGTATTTTATACCATTTTAATGTTCATTCTGTCAGACACTGCAACACAAGGGTATCTTGGTACAGACCATCAACTTCGACAACCTCTACTAGTGAGAACGGCTGGGTTTGAGAGGGACCTGCCCTCCCAAAGCAACCTACGTCTCACCTCCTGGCACTATATAAAGCCCCATTCTGTCACTTCAACTTCATATTGTTTCAGACAACGGAACAATGCTCTTCTCCAGACTGAGGGACTGACCACCTCAAAACTTTAAGGGTGATGGACTGATTACATCGTCTTCAAGTATCTTCTGCTTCTATCAACTTTTCTGTACTCGACTGAAGAAGCCTACTGTGTAGGCGAAACGTTTCGAAATAAAGATACCTAACTGTTGCATATGTGTCTTACCTAACAATCTGTCGGTATTTTATACCATTTTAATGTTCATTCTGTCAGACACTGCAACACAAGGGTATCTTGGTACAGACCATCAACTTCGACAACCTCTACTAGTGAGAACGGCTGGGTTTGAGAGGGACCTGCCCTCCCAAAGCAACCTACGTCTCACCTCCTGGCACTATATAAAGCCCCATTCTGTCACTTCAACTTCATATTGTTTCAGACAACGGAACAATGCTCTTCTCCAGACTGAGGGACTGACCACCTCAAAACTTTAAGGGTGATGGACTGATTACATCGTCTTCAAGTATCTTCTGCTTCTATCAACTTTTCTGTACTCGACTGAAGAAGCCTACTGTGTAGGCGAAACGTTTCGAAATAAAGATACCTAACTGTTGCATATGTGTCTTACCTAACAATCTGTCGGTATTTTATACCATTTTAATGTTCACACATATATATAGTGGTGGGAGTCAGGTGAGGTGAAGCGCGGGTAGAGGTGGTAGTAGTAGTAGTAATGGAACTAAGGAGGTGAGGTAGAGAGGGACCTGCTGGCATCAAGTAACACCAGTTCCCAGGATGGGAACTGTTCTTTATTGTAGACGTTTCGTCATCCAGTGGCTTTATCAATACAGATTCTTGTACATAATTAGAAGACTGTCTTCTAATTATATCCTAGAATCTGCATTGGTAAAGCCACTGGGTGGCGAAACGTCTACAATAAAGATAACCAGATGTTACGCAAGTGTCTTAAATTTATCTGATTTAAAAGTCATTTCTGGTTCTTAGTTGATTCGGCATTATGTAAAATAGTGCAACAGCACACTGCTGATGTATCCAATTTTAGTAAACAAAAGCACCACCACCATATAAAAGCAATAAAAACATTGGTATCTGGTATATCAATTACTTATCAGGACATTGTTTATCTTATCAACAGTCAGGATTCCATGGGAAAACAAAATACTCTGAAACACTGTTTTACCTCTGACTTGTTTCCAGTTTTGGTAAATTAGATACATGTACAACACTGGGTTTACCTGGAGTTTACCTGGAGAGAGTTTCGGGGGCCATCGTCCCCGCGGCTCGGTCTGAGACCAGGCCTCATGAGGAAATGGTATGGTGATGAGTGATTATCAAATGGTATACAATACCGACAGGTTGGTAGATAAGACACATAGGCAACATTTAGGCAACTTTATTCCGAAACGTTTCGCCTACACAATAGGCTTCTTCAGTCGATTACAGAAAGTAGGCAGGAGCAGTAGAGATGTGAAGACGTTGTAATCAGTCCATCGCCCTTGAAGTCGTAGATTTGAGATTGTCAGTCCCTCAGCCTGGAGAAGTTCTGTTCCAAAGTCTGGAACTAACTGAAGATCAAGCGACAGTGTTGAGACTTAAATATAATGGTATGGTGATACCGACAAGATGTGGAAAAACACACTTATGTAGTTCATGGCATTTATTAAAGGAAACGTTTCACCACGAGTGACTTCTTCAGTCTTTTTCCACACCAGGTAATCCAGGTAACCAGGCCTCATGGTGGATCAGGGTCTGATCAACCAGGCTGTTACTGCTGGCTGCACGCAAATTGACGTACGAAGCACAGCCTGGTTGGTCAGGTACTGACCTTAGCTGCCTGTCCAGTGCCTTCTTGAAGACAGCCAAAGGTCTATTGGTAATCCCCCTTATGTATGCTGGGAGGCAGTTGAATAGATCCCTGATGTTGCATAAGTGTCTCAATTCTTCAATTTGTCGGTTTTCAAAACCATTCATCACATCTGTCAGACACTGCATCATCATGGGATCTTGATACAAAGACTTCAACACTTGTCCAACCTTTGTATCAGTATATATAGTGACAGGAGTCAGGTAGAGTGTCACGTGGGTTGAGGTAGTTGTGGTAGTAGTGGTGGAACTGATGTGGTGAGACGGGTTGGGTTAGATAAGGGCCTGTTGATATGTTACAGCGGTCTCCAGAATGGGTAATATCCTGTTAATTAGCAATTTAGAGATACTGTAACTACCGGATTTCTGATGGACAGTACTCAAATAACCCGCACATAAAAGACAGAAGCTTACGACGACGTTTCGGTCCGACTTGGACCATTGACAAAGTCACACTGTGACAGTGTGACTTTGTCAATGGTCCAAGTCGGACCGAAACGTCGTCGTAAGCTTCTGTCTTTTATGTGCGGGTTATTTGAGTATCGTTCCAGTCACGGTATTGTGCCTTTTTGTTATTTATCTGATGGACAGTGTTACTGACAGCAATTAGGGCAGCTTCTATGTACTTTCGCCGTCTTAGATCGTCTTCTATAATCACTAGTTTAGTCTCACTGAATTTCATGAGGTGTCCAACATCATCTCTATGTTGAACACACGCGTTTTCACGGTCTTAATTTCTGCAAGCATTTTTGTGTTCTGTGATCCTAATGTCCAGAGATCTGGCTGTTTCCCCCACATATACTTTGTCACGGCCCCCACATGGTATAGTGTATATTCCTGCACTTGAATCTTGCTTGGGTTTTTGTACCAGGTTCCAAATAGTAGTTGATAAATTAGACACATGCGCAACACTTGGGTATCTTTATTGAGGAAGCGTTTCGCCACACAGTGGTTTCATCAGTCCATACAAAGGAGAGCGTCGAAGAACAGGAGTAGTTTGAGGTAATCAGTCCCTCAGCCTTGAGTCGATGTGGTCAGTCCATCAATCTTGAAAAGAATACTGATTCCTACATGTTGCATAACTGTCTTCAACAGTTAGATATCTTTATTCCGAAACGTTTCGCCTACACAGTAGGCTTCTACCAACTCCACTGTACTCGATGAAGAAGCCTACTGTATAGGCGAAATGTTTCGGAATAAAGATACCTAACTGTTACACATGTGTCTTACCAACCTGTCAGTATTGTATACCATATTCATGTCCACTGTAATCTGTTAAGCGAAAATCTACGACTGTTACTGAATTATCCGTATCTTACTTCCATTCAGTGCTAAAAACCTAACTGATTTGTAGTCGCTTGCGTCAAGTTCATCTGTAATTTGTAAATTATTAACCAGGGTATCCTTGTTTACCAGAACCAAGTCAAGCAAGTTATTTCCTCTTGAAAAATTGGGACACTTATGCAACATCTGGGAATCTTTATTGAAGAAACGTTTCGCCACACAGTGGCTTCATCAGTTCAATACAAAGTATAAATGGGTAAGGAGAGGAGGAGTTTGAGGTACTCAGTCCCTCAGCCTGGAATCAATGTGTTCAGTCCATCACTCTTGTAGGAAGTACAGCATAGAGCTAGAGAGTGGTTTATTACCTCAAACCCCTCCTCTCCTTATTGGACTGATGAAGTCACTGTGTGGCGAAACGTTTCTTCAATAAAGATTCCCGGATGTTGCATAAGTGTCTCAATTTTTCAACTTGTCGGTTTTCAAAACTATTCATCACACTTATTTCCTCTTGGAGATTCTGTAACAAACTGCTTTAAAAAACAATCCTGAACTACCTCTAAGAAGTCGTTAGACTCCAAATTCCCAGTCAATGAATTCCCAGTCAATGAATTCCCAGTCAATGTGACTAAAATTGAAGTCCCCTAGAATTACTAAGTTATCGTGCCTTGTGGCCTTAACAATTTCCTCCCAAAGTAGGTGGTATATCACGCTTAAAAATAATTTTTCATGCTCCTCTGAAAATATTCTACCCAGCCAGACTCTGTATGTGTTTTTTCAGACATCATACCAGTTTTTATGCAACAATTCAAGTGTGATAAATGGTTTTGAAAACCGACAAGCTGAAGACTGAGACACTTATGCAACATATGGGAATCTCTTTTAAGGAAGACATCTGTCTTCCTTAATAAAGATTCCCATATGTTGTGTACGAATGGTATATAATACCGACAAGATGAGATTAAGACACATGTGCAACATCTGGGTATCTTTATTGTAGACGTTTCGCCATCCAGTGGCTTTATCAATACAAATTCTAGAACATAACTTGAAGACAGTAGAACTATGTACAGAAGATTATTGTATTGATAAAGCCACTGGATGGCGAAACGTCTACAATAAAGATACCCAGATGTCATTCCCATATGTTGCATACGTGTCTCAATTTTCAACTGTCTCAATCTTCAACAATTCAAGCGATGTCAGGCAAACAGTGCCACTCCATCTCCTTTTCCGTTACTTGTACCTTCGTGGAACAACTTTCAACCCTGAATGTGACATACAGCAGGCAACTCAGTTATGGTAAATACATCAGTTACCCACACTTGCAACCAATCTCAACTCGTCCATCTTGTTTCTAGTGCTACGACTATTTGTATAATGTGTGGTGTGAATATAATGCAGAGAATCCGTAGTTTGGAGATTAGGAGGAGGTGTGGGATTACCAAAACTATTATCCAGAGGGTTGAGGAGGGGTTGAGATGGTTTGGACATGTAGAGAGGCTAGAACGAAATAGAATGACTTCGAGAGTATAAATCTCTAGTGGAAAGTAAAAGACTGGTCAGGCGATGCAAAATGCCCCCAATAAAAGGTAGGGGCGCCATTGGTACACCAAGGGAAAACACCGTAAGTGTCCGGGGCCCAAAACTGTTCAACAGCCTCCCATCAAGCATTAGGGGAACTGTCAATAAGCCCCTGGCTGCCTTCAAGAGAGAGCTGGACAGATACCTAAACTCAGTGCCGGATCAGCCGGGCTGTGGCTCGTACGTTGGACTGCGTGCGGCCAGCAGTAACAGCCTAGTTGATCAGGCCCTGATCCATCGGGAGGCCTGGTCATGGACCGGACCGCGGGGGCGTTGATCCCCGGAATAACCTCCAGGTAACCAGGAGGGAAGGCAGGGTAGGGGTCGGCCTAGGAAAGGTTGGAGGGAGGGGGTAAAGGAGGTTTTGTGTGTGAGGGGCTTGGACTTCCAGCAAGCGTGCGTGAGTGTGTTAGACAGGAGCAAATGGAGACAAATGGTTTTTAGGACTTGACGTGCTGTTGGAGTGTAAGCAAGGTAACATTTATGAAGGGATTCATGGAAACCGGCAGGCCAGACTTGATTCCTGAAGATGGGAAGTACAGTACTGGCACTCTGAAGGAGGGGTGTTAATGTTGCAGTTTTATAAATGTAGTGTAAGTATGCCTCTGGCAAGACAGTGATGGAGTGAGTGATGATGAAAGTTTTTCTTTTTCGAGCCACCCTGCCTTGGTGGGAAACGGCCGATGTGTTAAAAAGAAAATATTTAATAACACTACTCTTTTTCCTTCCTACTCATTTCTGTTCCTCCATTATCCCTATTACTGTTCTTGTCACCTGGTACCACTGGCTTTCCAATATTCACCAATAACTCTACTCATTCTCCCTATAACTGGTTTCCCTAAAACCCACAATATCGCTACACTGAGAATTCATCCTCCCTAATTCTATTGTACCACATTTCATTGCTTTCCCACAAAAACCCCGTTGGATCCCTTGCTGGGTTCCTTGCTAGGTCCCTTACTGGGTTCCTTGATGGGTTCCTTGCTATGTGCTCACCACCAGAAATTCTGCTGCAGTCACTGGCGCCAGAGTTAGAAGAGTTCTTCATGTGTGTCTCCACGTACACACTACGCTCTATCTTTCCTTCCCTCCCTCCCTCCCTACATCCACGCTTCCCTCCCTCCCTCCCTACATCCACCCTTCCCTCCCTCCCTCCCTACATCCAACCTTCCCTCCCTCCCTCCCTACATCCACCCTTCCCTCCCTCCCTCCCTACATCCACCCTTCCCTCCCTCCCTCCCTACATCCAACCCTCCCTCCCTCTCCTACATCCCTTCCCTCCTCCCTCCCCATCCACCCTTCCCTCCCTCCCTCCCTACATCCAACCTTCCCTCCCTCCCTCCCTACATCCAACCTTCCCTCCCTCCCTCCCTACATCCAACCTTCCCTCCCACCCTCCCTACATCCAACCTTCCCTCCCTCCCTCCTACATCCAACCTTCCCTCCCTCCCTCCCTACATCCAACCTTCCCTCCCTCCCTCCCTACATCCAACCTTCCCTCCCTCCCTCCCTACATCCAACCTTCCCTCCCTCCCTCCCTACATCCAACCTTCCCTCCCTCCCTCCCTACATCCAACCTCCCTCCCTCCCTCCCTCCCTACATCCAACCTTCCCTCCCTCCCTCCCTCCCTACATCCAACCTTCCCTCCCTCCCTCCCTACATCCAACCTCCCTCCCTCCCTCCCTCCCTACATCCAACCTTCCCTCCCTCCCTACCTTCCCTTCCTCCCTCCCTCCCTACATCCACCCTTCCCTCCCTCCCTCCCTCCAGCCAACCTTCCCTCCCTCCTACCTACATCCAACCTTCCTCCCTCCCTCCTACATCCAACCTTCCCTCCCTCCCTCCCTACATCCCCTTCCCTCCCTCCCTCCCTCCCTACATCCAACCTTCCCTCCCTCCCTCCCTCCAGCCCACCTTCCCTCCCTCCCTCCCTACCTACATCCAACCTTCCCTCCCTCCCTCCCTACATCCAACCTTCCCTCCCTCCCTCCCTACATCCAACCTTCCCTCCCTCCCTCCCTACATCCAACCTTCCCTCCCTCCCTCCCTACATCCAACCTTCCCTCCCTCCTCCCTACCTACATCCAACCTTCCCTCCCTCCCTACCTACATCCAACCTTCCCTCCCTCCCTCCTACATCCAACCTTCCCTCCCTCCCTCCCTACATCCAACCTTCCCTCCCTCCCTACCTACATCCAACCTTCCCTCCCCTCCCTCCCTACATCCAACCTACATCCAACCTTCCCTCCCTCCCTCCCTACATCCAACCTTCCCTCCCTCCCTCCCCCTACATCCAACCTTCCCTCCCTCCCTCCCTACATCCACCCTTCCCTCCCTCCCTCCCTACATCCAACCTTCCCTCCCTCCCTCCCTACATCCAACCTTCCCTCCCTCCCTCCCTACATCCACCCTTCCCTCCCTCCCTCCCTACATCCAACCTTCCCTCCCTCCCTCCCTACATCCAACCTTCCCTCCCTCCCTCCCTACATCCAACCTTCCCTCCCTCCCTCCCTACATCCAACCTTCCCTCCCTCCCTCCCTACATCCATCCCCTTCCCTCCCTCCCTCCCTACATCCAACCTTCCCTCCCTCCCTCCCTACATCCAACCTTCCCTCCCTCCCTCCCTACATCCAACCTTCCCTCCCTCCCTCCCTACATCCAACCTTCCCTCCCTCCCTCCCTACATCCAACCTTCCCTCCCTCCCTCCCTACATCCAACCTTCCCTCCCTCCCTCCCTACATCCAACCTTCCCTCCCTCCCTCCCTACATCCAACCTTCCCTCCCTCCCTCCCTACATCCAACCTTCCCTCCCTCCCTCCCTACATCCAACCTTCCCTCCCTCCCTCCCTACATCCAACCTTCCCTCCCTCCCTCCCTACATCCAACCTTCCCTCCCTCCCTCCCTACATCCAACCTTCCCTCCCTCCCTCCCTACATCCAACCTTCCCTCCCTCCCTCCCTACATCCAACCTTCCCTCCCTCCCTCCCTACATCCAACCTTCCCTCCCTCCCTCCCTACATCCAACCTTCCCTCCCTCCCTCCCTACATCCAACCTTCCCTCCCTCCCTCCCTACATCCAACCTTCCCTCCCTCCCTCCCTACATCCAACCTTCCCTCCCTCCCTCCCTACATCCAACCTTCCCTCCCTCCCTCCCTACATCCAACCTTCCCTCCCTCCCTCCCTACATCCAACCTTCCCTCCCTCCCTCCCTACATCCAACCTTCCCTCCCTCCCTCCCTACATCCAACCTTCCCTCCCGCCCTCCCGACATCCAACCTTCCCTCCCTCCCTCCCTACATCCAACCTTCCCTCCCTCCCTCCCTACATCCAACCTTCCCTCCCTCCCTCCCTACTTCCAACCTCCCTCCCTCCCTACATCCAACCTTCCCTCCCTCCCTCCCTACATCCAACCTTCCCTCCCTCCCTCCCTACATCCAACCTTCCCTCCCACCCTCCCTACATCCAACCTTCCCTCCCTCCCTCCCTACATCCAACCTTCCCTCCCTCCCTACCTACATCCAACCTTCCCTCCCTCCCTCCCTACATCCAACCTTCCCTCCCTCCCTCCCTACATCCAACCTTCCCTCCCTCCCTCCCTACATCCAACCTTCCCTCCCTCCCTCCCTACATCCACCCTTCCCTCCCTCCCTCCCTACATCCAACCTTCCCTCCCTTCCCTACATCCAACCTTCCCTCCCTCCCTCCCTACATCCAACCTTCCCTCCCACCCAACCTACATCCACCCTTCCCTCCCTCCCTCCCTACATCCAACCTTCCCTCCCTCCCTCCCTACATCCAACCTTCCCTCCCTCCCTCCCTACATCCAACCTTCCCTCCCTCCCTCCCTACATCCAACCTTCCCTCCCTCCCTCCCTACATCCAACCTTCCCTCCCTCCCTCCCTACATCCAACCTTCCCTCCCTCCCTCCCTACATCCAACCTTCCCTCCCTCCCTCCCTACATCCAACCTTCCCTCCCTCCCTCCCTACATCCAACCTTCCCTCCCTCCCTCCCTACATCCAACCTTCCCTCCCTCCCTCCCTACATCCAACCTTCCCTCCCTCCCTCCCTACATCCAACCTTCCCTCCCTCCCTCCCTACATCCAACCTTCCCTCCCTCCCTCCCTACATCCAACCTTCCCTCCCTCCCTCCCTACATCCAACCTTCCCTCCCTCCCTCCCTACATCCAACCTTCCCTCCCTCCCTCCCTACATCCAACCTTCCCTCCCACCCTCCCTACATCCACCCTTCCCTCCCTCCCTCCCTACATCCACCCCTCCCTCCCTCCCTACATCCACCCCTCCCTCCCTCCCTACATCCACCCCTCCCTCCCTCCCTACATCCACCCCTCCCTCCCTCCAGACTCACCCATTAGTTTTGATTTTATAGGAACGTATACAACATTCACCCATCAAAGTCAGTATTTCACTGTGATTAAGACTCTCGTACCTATCTTATACCTCATCGTCCACTTTTCTCTGCACTGGACTGAAGCAGCGATACAGGATGCAAAACAACTATTCTACTCCCTTTTTTTCTAACAATCTCCATGTGTGTTCAAACTCTGACATCTCTGCTGCCCTGAACGGAGCTGTCAACACTGAACATTACTTTCAGCGAGAGAGCACAAGTTTTTTTTTTTTTGAATAGTGTTACATCTGATGTTATTTACCCTGTTTTGAACATTCACGTTATCCACCTTGTTAATTCTCTTTCTTCTGCAATACTTGTCTTATTGTGTTCTCTAAATGATACATCAGAGTATCGGAGTTTGTACAAATAATTCTCCGTTTACAACCCTATGGCAGGGGCACAGTGAGCATTCGTGTCAAGTAGGGTACCGTTTACAACCCTATGGCAGAGGCACAGTGAGCATTCGTGTCAAGTAGGGTACCATTTACAACCCTATGGCAGAGGCACAGTGAGCATTCGTGTCAAGTAGGGTACCATTTACAACCCTATGGCAGAGGCACAGTGAGCATTCGTGTCAAGTAGGGTACCATTTACAACCCTATGGCAGAGGCATAGTGAGCATTCGTGTCAAGTAGGGTACCATTTACAACCCTATGGCAGAGGCATAGTGAGCATTCGTGTCAAGTTGGGTACCATTTACAACCCTATGGCAGGGGCACAGTGAGCATTCGTGTCAAGTAGGGTACCATTTACAACCCTATGGCAGGGGCACAGTGAGCATTCGTGTCAAGTAGGGTACCATTCACAACCCTATGGCAGGGGCACAGTGAGCATTCGTGTCAAGTAGGGTACCATTTACAACCCTATGGCAGGGGCACAGTGAGCATTCGTGTCAAGTAGGGTACCATTTACAACCCTATGGCAGGGGCACAGTGAGCATTCGTGTCAAGTAGGGTACCATTTACAACCCTATGGCAGGGGCACAGTGAGCATTCGTGTCAAGTAGGGTACCATTTACAACCCTATGGCAGGGGCACAGTGAGCATTCGTGTCAAGTAGGGTACCATTTACAACCCTATGGCAGGGGCACAGTGAGCATTCGTGTCAAGTAGGGTACCATTTACAACCCTATGGCAGAGGCATAGTGAGCATTCGTGTCAAGTAGGGTACCGTTTACAACCCTATGGCAGGGGCACAGTGAGCATTCGTGTCAAGTAGGGTACCGTTTACAACCCTATGGCAGGGGCACAGTGAGCATTCGTGTCAAGTAGGGTACCATTTACAAACCTATCTCGGGGACAGCCCTATTTATTACCTACATAAATTACATTTATCTGTAATAAGGCATGTTTTATTTTTAATTTTTTGTTAAAAGACAGCAATTTAGTCTAAGCAAACCTATCTTGATCTAACATTAATGCAGAAATTTGCTTATAATAATATATAAGAAACTGACTTGAGTGGACGTGCACAGGAGACATGCACCAGTACATGAATGTAGATGAATGGTTCTGAGAACCGACACGTTGATAAATTAGACATATGTGCAACACTTCGGTATCTTTAATGAGGAAACGTTTCGCCACCCAGTGGCTTTATCAGTCAATACAAAGGAGAATGGTGAAGAACAGGAGGAGAATGAGGTAATCAGTCCCTCGTATTCTTTTCAAGATTGATGGACTGACTACATCGACTCAAGGCTGAGGGACTGATTACCCCATCTTTTGTATATAATTCTTCACATTATGTCCTTGTATTGACGAAGCCACTGGTTGGCGAAACGTCTACAATAAAGATACCCAGATGTTGCCCATGTGTCTAATTTTCATTCAGGAGACACATAGCCTCAATGAATCTCTTGTCAGAGAAAGTTTATCAGTGAGAATGAATAGACACAAACACGTGTCTAGCAGGGACGACCAGTCACACCTACATGATCCAGGGAGACAGGGAAGGACATTCCATCAACACGAACCTAACCCAGCTTGTCATCACTGAACCATAACTAAATATACAGCAAAGTTTTGAAGGAACCTTGACACAGATGACTGGCTGACACAGTGCTTCTCAAGACACCAGCTGACACAGTGCTTCACAAGACTCCAGCTGACACGGTGCTTCACAAGACACCAGCTGACACAGTGCTTCACAAGACACCAGCTGACACAGTGCTTCTCAAGACACAAGCTGACACGGTGCTTCACAAGACTCCAGCTGACACAGTGCTTCTCAAGACACCAGCTGACACAGTGCTTCACAAGACTCCAGCTGACACAGTGCTTCTCAAGACACCAGCTGACACAGTGCTTCACAAGACACCAGCTGACACAGTGCTTCACAAGACTCCAGCTGACACAGTGCTTCTCAAGACACCAGCTGACACGGTGCTTCACAAGACTCCAGCTGACACAGTGCTTCACAAGACTCCAGCTGACACAGTGCTTCACAAGACTCCAGCTGACACAGTGCTTCACAAGACACCAGCTGACACAGTGCTTCACAAGACACCAGCTGACACAGTGCTTCACAAGACTCCAGCTGACACAGTGCTTCACAAGACTCCAGCTGACACAGTGCTTCACAAGACTCCAGCTGACACGGTGCTTCACAAGACTCCAGCTGACACAGTGCTTCACAAGACTCCAGCTGACACAGTGCTTCACAAGACACCAGCTGACACAGTGCTTCACAAGACTCCAGCTGACACAGTGCTTCACAAGACACCAGCTGACACAGTGCTTCACAAGACTCCAGCTGACACAGTGCTTCACAAGACTCCAGCTGACACAGTGCTTCACAAGACTCCAGCTGACACAGTGCTTCTCAAGACTCCAGCTGACACAGTGCTTCACAAGACTCCAGCTGACACAGTGCTTCACAAGACTCCAGCTGACACAGTGCTTCTCAAGACTCCAGCTGACACAGTGCTTCTCAAGACTCCAGCTGACACAGTGCTTCACAAGACTCCAGCTGACACAGTGCTTCACAAGACACCAGCTGACACAGTGCTTCACAAGACTCCAGCTGACACAGTGCTTCACAAGACTCCAGCTGACACAGTGCTTCTCAAGACTCCAGCTGACACAGTGCTTCACAAGACTCCAGCTGACACAGTGCTTCACAAGACTCCAGCTGACACAGTGCTTCTCAAGACACCAGCTGACACAGTGCTTCACAAGACTCCAGCTGACACAGTGCTTCACAAGACACCAGCTGACACAGTGCTTCACAAGACTCCAGCTGACACAGTGCTTCACAAGACTCCAGCTGACACAGTGCTTCACAAGACTCCAGCTGACACAGTGCTTCACAAGACTCCAGCTGACACAGTGCTTCTCAAGACTCCAGCTGACACAGTGCTTCTCAAGACTCCAGCTGACACACTGCTTCACAAGACTCCAGCTGACACAGTGCTTCTCAAGACACCAGCTGACACAGTGCTTCTCAAGACTCCAGCTGACACAGTGCTTCACAAGACTCCAGCTGACACACTGCTTCACAAGACTCCAGATGACACAGTGCTTCTCAAGACACCAGCTGACACGGTGCTTCACAAGACACCAGCTGACACAGTGCTTCACAAGACTCCAGCTGACACACTGCTTCAC
Source organism: Cherax quadricarinatus (assembly GCF_038502225.1). Classification (NCBI taxonomy): domain Eukaryota; kingdom Metazoa; phylum Arthropoda; class Malacostraca; order Decapoda; family Parastacidae; genus Cherax; species Cherax quadricarinatus. The sequence continues at coordinate 5,266,524 of NC_091372.1, forward strand.
AAGACTCCAGCTGACACAGTGCTTCTCAAGACACCAGCTGACACAGTGCTTCTCAAGACTCCAGCTGACACAGTGCTTCACAAGACTCCAGCTGACACAGTGCTTCTCAAGACACCAGCTGACACGGTGCTTCACAAGACACCAGCTGACACAGTGCTTCACAAGACACCAGCTGACACAGTGCTTCTCAAGATACCAGCTGACACAGTGCTTCTCAAGACACCAGCTGACACAGTGCTTCTCAAGACACCAGCTGACACAGTGCTTCTCAAGACACCAGCTGACACAGTGCTTCACAAGACTCCAGCTGACACAGTGCTTCACAAGACTCCAGCTGACACAGTGCTTCTCAAGACACCAGCTGACACAGTGCTTCTCAAGACACCAGCTGACACGGTGCTTCACAAGACTCCAGCTGACACAGTGCTTCACAAGACTCCAGCTGACACAGTGCTTCACAAGACTCCAGCTGACACGGTGCTTCTCAAGACTCCAGCTGACACAGTGCTTCTCAAGACTCCAGCTGACACAGTGCTTCTCAAGACACCAGCTGACACAGTGCTTCTCAAGACTCCAGCTGACACAGTGCTTCTCAAGACACCAGCTGACACGGTGCTTCACAAGACACCAGCTGACACAGTGCTTCACAAGACACCAGCTGACACAGTGCTTCTCAAGACACCAGCTGACACAGTGCTTCTCAAGACACCAGCTGACACAGTGCTTCTCAAGACACCAGCTGACACAGTGCTTCTCAAGACACCAGCTGACACAGTGCTTCACAAGACTCCAGCTGACACAGTGCTTCACAAGACTCCAGCTGACACAGTGCTTCTCAAGACACCAGCTGACACAGTGCTTCTCAAGACACCAGCTGACACGGTGCTTCACAAGACTCCAGCTGACACAGTGCTTCACAAGACTCCAGCTGACACAGTGCTTCACAAGACTCCAGCTGACACGGTGCTTCTCAAGACTCCAGCTGACACAGTGCTTCTCAAGACTCCAGCTGACACAGTGCTTCTCAAGACACCAGCTGACACAGTGCTTCTCAAGACTCCAGCTGACACAGTGCTTCACAAGACTCCAGCTGACACAGTGCTTCTCAAGACACCAGCTGACACAGTGCTTCTCAAGACACCAGCTGACACAGTGCTTCTCAAGACACCAGCTGACACGGTGCTTCACAAGACTCCAGCTGACACAGTGCTTCACAAGACTCCAGCTGACACAGTGCTTCACAAGACTCCAGCTGACACGGTGCTTCACAAGACTCCAGCTGACACAGTGCTTCACAAGACTCCAGCTGACACAGTGCTTCACAAGACACCAGCTGACACAGTGCTTCACAAGACACCAGCTGACACAGTGCTTCACAAGACTCCAGCTGACACAGTGCTTCACAAGACTCCAGCTGACACAGTGCTTCACAAGACTCCAGCTGACACACTGCTTCACAAGACTCCAGCTGACACAGTGCTTCACAAGACTCCAGCTGACACAGTGCTTCACAAGCCTCCAGCTGACACAGTGCTTCACAAGACACCAGCTGACACAGTGCTTCACAAGACTCCAGCTGACACAGTGCTTCACAAGACTCCAGCTGACACAGTGCTTCACAAGACTCCAGCTGACACAGTGCTTCACAAGACTCCAGCTGACACAGTGCTTCACAAGACACCAGCTGACACAGTGCTTCACAAGACTCCAGCTGACACCGTGCTTCACAAGACTCCAGCTGACACAGTGCTTCACAAGACTCCAGCTGACACAGTGCTTCACAAGACTCCAGCTGACACAGTGCTTCACAAGACTCCAGCTGACACAGTGCTTCACAAGACACCAGCTGACACAGTGCTTCACAAGACTCCAGCTGACACAGTGCTTCACAAGACACCAGCTGACACAGTGCTTCACAAGACTCCAGCTGACACAGTGCTTCACAAGACTCCAGCTGTCACAGTGCTTCACAAGACTCCAGGCTTTATCAGTATACAATTATTGCTACTACTGCTACAATTATATTATGATTTGCACCTCACTCAATATCTGGTTTTTCTTTTTCGGGCCGCCCTGCCTTGGTGGGAGACGGCCGATGTATAAATATATATATATAAATATATATATATATATATATATATATATATATATATATATATATATATATATATATATATATTTTTTTTCAACAAGTCGGCCGTCTCCCACCGAGGCAGGGTGACCCAAAAAAGAAAGAAAATCCCCAAAAAGAAAATACTTTCATCATCATTCAACACTTTCACCACACTCGCACATTATCACTGTTTTTGCAGAGGTGCTCAGAATACAACAGTCTAGAAGCATAAACATATAAAGATACACAACATATCCCTCCAAACTGCCAATATCCCAAACCCCTCCTTTAAAGTGCAGGCATTGTACTTCCCATTTCCAGGACTCAAGTCCGACTATATGAAAATAACCGGTTTCCCTGAATCCCTTCACTAAATATTACCCTGCTCACACTCCAACAGATCGTCAGGTCCCAAGTACCATTCGTCTCCATTCACTCCTATCTAACACGCTCACGCACGCTTGCTGGAAGTCCAAGCCCCTTACCCACAAAACCTCCTTTACCCCCTCTCTCCAACCCTTTCGAGGACGACCCCTACCCCGCCTTCCTTCCCCTATAGATTTATATGCTTTCCATGTCATTCTACTGTGATCCATTCTCTCTAAATGACCAAACCACCTCAACAACCCCTCTTCTGCCCTCTGACTAATACTTTTATTAACTCCACACCTTCTCCTAATTTCCACACTCCGAATTTTCTGCATAATATTTACACCACACATTGCCCTTAAACAGGACATCTCCGCTGCCTCCAACCGTCTCCTCGCTGCTGCATTTACCACCCAAGCTTCACACCCATATAAGAGTGTTGGTACTACTATACTTTCATACATTCCCTTCTTTGCCTCCATAGATAACGTTTTTTGACTCCACATATACCTCAACGCACCACTCACCTTTTTTCCCTCATCAATTCTATGATTAACCTCATCCTTCATAAATCCATCCGCCGACACGTCAACTCCCAAGTATCTGAAAACATTCACTTCTTCCATACTCCTCCTCCCCAATTTGATATCCAATTTTTCTTTATCTAAATCATTTGACACCCTCATCACCTTACTCTTTTCTATGTTCACTTTCAACTTTCTACCTTTACACACATTCCCAAACTCATCCACTAACCTTTGCAATTTTTCTTTAGAATCTCCCATAAGCACAGTATCATCAGCAAAAAGTAACTGTGTCAATTCCCATTTTGAATTTGATTCCCCATAATTTAATCCCACCCCTCTCCCAAACACCCTAGCATTTACTTCCTTTACAACCCCATCTATAAATATATTAAACAACCATGGTGACATTACACATCCCTGTCTAAGACCTACTTTTACCGGGAAGTAGTCTCCCTCTCTTCTACACACCCTAACCTGAGCCTCACTATCCTCATAAAAACTCTTTACAGCATTTAATAACTTACCACCTATTCCATATACTTGCAACATCTGCCACATTGCTCCTCTATCCACTCTATCATATGCCTTTTCTAAATCCATAAATGCAATAAAAACTTCCCTATCTTTATCTAAATACTGTTCACATATATGCTTCAATGTAAACACCTGATCTACACATCCCCTACCCACTCTAAAACCTCCTTGCTCATCTGCAATCCTACATTCTGTCTTACCTCTAATTCTTTCAATTATAACCCTACCGTACACTTTTCCTGGTATACTCAGTAAGCTTATTCCTCTATAATTTTTACAGTCTCTTTTGTCCCCTTTCCCTTTATATAAAGGGACTATACATGCTCTCTGCCAATCCCTAGGTACCTTCCCCTCTTTCATACATTTATTAAACAAAAGTACCAACCACTCCAACACTATATCCCCCCCTGCTTTTAACATTTCTGTCATGATCCCATCAGTTCCAGCTGCTTTACCCCCTTTCATTTTACGTAATGCCTCACGTACCTCCCCCACACTTACATTCTGCTCTTCTTCACTCCTAAAAGATGGTATACCTCCCTGACCAGTGCATGAAATTACTGCCTCTGTTTCTTCCTTAACATTTAAAAGTTCCTCAAAATATTCTCGCCATCTACCCAATACCTCCATCTCCCCATCTACTAACTCCCCTACTCTGTTTTTAACTGACAAATCCATATTTTCCCTAGGCTTTCTTAACTTGTTTAACTCACTCCAAAATTTTTTCTTATTTTCATTAAAATTTCTTGACAGTGCCTCTCCCACTCTATCATCTGCTCTCCTTTTGCACTCTCTCACCACTCTCTTTACCTTTCTTTTACTCTCCATATACTCTGCTCTTCTTATAACACTTCTGCTTTGTAAAAACCTCTCATAAGCTACCTTTTTCTCTTTTATCACACCCTTTACTTCATCATTCCACCAATCACTCCTCTTTCCTCCTGCCCCCACCCTCCTATAACCACAAACTTCTGCCCCACATTCTAATACTGCATTTTTAAAACTATTCCAACCCTCTTCAACCCCCCCACTACTCATCTTTGCACTAGCCCACCTTTCTGCCAATAGTCGCTTATATCTCACCCGAACTTCCTCCTCCCTTAGTTTATACACTTTCACCTCCCTCTTACTTGTTGTTGCCACCTTCCTCTTTTCCCATCTACCTCTTACTCTAACTGTAGCTACAACTAAATAATGATCCGATATATCAGTTGCCCCTCTATAAACATGTACATCCTGGAGCCTACCCATCAACCTTTTATCCACCAATACATAATCTAATAAACTACTTTCATTACGTGCTACATCATACCTTGTATATTTATTTATCCTCTTTTTCATAAAATATGTATTACTTATTACCAAATTTCTTTCTACACATAGCTCAATTAAAGGCTCCCCATTTACATTTACCCCTGGCACCCCAAATTTACCTACTACTCCCTCCATAACATTTTTACCCACTTTAGCATTAGAATCCCCAACCACCATTACTCTCACACTTGATTCAAAACTCCCCACGCATTCACTCAACATTTCCCAAAATCTCTCTCTCTCCTCTACACTTCTCTCTTCTCCAGGTGCATACACGCTTATTATAACCCACTTTTCACATCCAATCTTTATTTTACTCCACATAATCCTTGAATTAATACATTTATAGTCCCTCTTTTCCTGCCATAGCTTATCCTTCAACATTATTGCTACTCCTTCTTTAGCTCTAACTCTATTTGAAACCCCTGACCTAATCCCATTTATTCCTCTCCACTGAAACTCTCCCACCCCCTTCAGCTTTGTTTCACTTAAAGCCAGGACATCCAGCTTCTTCTCATTCATAACATCCACAATCATCTCTTTCTTATCATCTGCACAACATCCACGCACATTCAGACTTCCCACTTTGACAATTTTCTTCTTCTTATTCTTTTTAGTAATCTTTACAGGAAAAGGGGTTACTAGCCCATTGTTCCCGGCATTTTAGTTGACTTTTACAACACGCATGGCTTACGGAGGAAAGATTCTTATTCCACTTCCCCATGGATATAAAAGGAAAATTAATAAGACCAAGAACTATTAAGATAAAATCAAAGAAAACTCAGATGAGTGTGTATAAATAAATGTGTACATGTATGTGTAGTGTGACCTAAGTGTAAGTAGAAGTAGCAAGACATGCCTGTAATCTTGCATATTTATGAGACAGACAAAAGACATCAGCAATCCTACCATCATGTAAAACAATCACAGGCTTCGTTTTACACTCACTTGGCAGGACGGTAGTACCTCCCTGGGTGGTTGCTGTCTACCAACCTACTATTTTATTTTATTTTATTTTATTTTATTTTTATTTTATTTTATTTTATATTATTTTATTATTTTATTATCACACTGGCCGATTCCCACCAAGGCAGGGTGGCCCGAAAAAGAAAAACTTTCACCATCATTCACTCCATCACTGTCTTGCCAGAAGGGTGCTTTACACTACAGTTTTTAAACTGCAACATTAACACCCCTCCTTCAGAGTGCAGGCACTGTACTTCCCATCTCCAGGACTCAAGTCCGGCCTGCCGGTTTCCCTGAACCCCTTCATAAATGTTACTTTGCTCACACTCCAACAGCACGTCAAGTATTAAAAACCATTCGTCTCCATTCACTCCTATCAAACACGCTCACGCACGCCTGCTGGAAGTCCAAGCCCCTCGCACACAAAACCTCCTTTACCCCCTCCCTCCAACCTTTCCTAGGCCGACCCCTACCCCGCCTTCCTTCCACTACAGACTGATACACTCTTGAAGTCATTCTGTCTCGCTCCATTCTCTCTACATGTCCGAACCACCTCAACAACCCTTCCTCAGCCATCTGGACAACAGTTTTGGTAATCCCGCACCTCCTCCTAACTTCCAAACTACGAATTCTCTGCATTATATTCTCACCACACATTGCCCTCAGACATGACATCTCCACTGCCTCCAGCCTTCTCCTCGCTGCAACATTCATCACCCATGCTTCACACCCATATAAGAGCGTTGGTAAAACTATACTATTATATATTCCCCTCTTTGACTCCAAGGACAAAGTTCTTTGTCTCCACAGACTCCTAAGTGCACCACTCACCCTTTTCCCCTCATCAATTCTATGATTCACCTCATCCTTCATAGACCCATCCGCTGACACGTCCACTCCCAAATATCTGAATACATTCACCTCCTCCATACTCTCTCCCTCCAATCTGATATCCAGTCTTTCATCACCTAATCCTTTTGTTATCCTCATAACCTTACTCTTTCCTGTATTCACTTTTAATTTTCTTCTTTTGCACACCCTACCAAATTCATCCACCAATCTCTGCAACTTCTCTTCAGAATCTCCCAAGAGCACAGTGTCATCAGCAAAGAGCAACTGTGACAACTCCCACTTTATGTGTGATTCTTTATCTTTTAACTCCACGCCTCTTGTCAAGACCCTCGCATTTACTTCTCTCACAACCCCATCTATAAATATATTAAACAACCACGGTGACATCACACATCCTTGTCTAAGGCCTACTTTTACTGGGAAATAATTTCCCTCTTTCCTACACACTCTAACTTGAGCCTCCCTATCCTCGTAAAAACTCTTCACTGCTTTTAGTAACCTACCTCCTACACCATACACCTGCAACATCTGCCACATTGCCCCCCTATCCACCCTGTCATACGCATTTTCCAAATCCATAAATGCCACAAAGACCTCTTTAGCCTTATCTAAATACTGTTCACTTATATGTTTCACTGTAAACACCTGGTCCACACACCCCCTACCTTTCCTAAAGCCTCCTTGTTCATCTGCTATCCTATTCTCTGTCTTGCTCTTAATTCTTTCAATAATAACTCTACCATACACTTTACCAGGTATACTCAACAGACTTATCCCCCTATAATTTTTGCACTCTCTTTTGTCCCCTTTGCCTTTATACAAAGGAACTATGCATGCTCTCTGCCAATCCCTAGGTACCTTACCCTCTTCCATACATTTATTAAATAATTGCACCAACCACTCCAAAGATTATATATATATATATATATATATATATATATATATATATATATATATATATATATATATATATATATATATATATATATATATATCGTCTGTGTGATGAAAATTAGACATATGTGCAACATCTGGATATTTTTGTTGTAGACACATACTCTCTGCGTCCATGTATTGTTTGTAACGGCTTGACGTTGCAGCAATAAAATGTCACATCAGTTGCACTTGTGGCCTTTTACCTAACATATTGTGGCTAATTTTATCAACATTATTACGGACTTTATTATTATATTTTTCAAAATGTGCCAAACCCGTATGAGTAATAAAGCTGAGGAGAACAATCGACAACAGGGTGGATGAAGATCTGATCAACCATTCTATTACTGCCGGCCACACACACACACACACTGGAACGTACGAACCACAGCACGGCTGGTCTGGAACTGACTTGAACTATCCAGTTCCGTCTTGAAGACGACTCAAGGTTAGTACTCCCTCTGGCTGTCTTCAAAGGATACCAGAGTGACAAACTCATGACATGACAAGGAGAGTCAAACTTGACATAATAAGTCAAGTGTCAATGAAAATATCATACAAGCGAGTTATAACAATGCTACTACGTTGGTACACATGACTCTGTATAATATTCACCAGGACCGAGGCTCCGGCAGGGGTCTTAATCTTGCGATGACCTGTCTTTGGCTCCCGAAGGAGAAAGAGTTCTGCAGATACATCACCTGCTATCAGGTGACATCCTTATACCTCACTGAGCCACCTCATTTAATCTCACTAAATATTTTCCTTCCTTATATATACCGACAATATGTAAAGTAAAAGGACACAAGTGCAACTAATGTGACATTTTATTGTGGCAACGTTTCGCTCAGCTCCTGGAGAGCGAAACGTTGCCACAATAAAATGTCATATTAGTTGCACTTGTGTACTTTTACTTAACCTCACCTAACATCAACACTTGTTTTATTCATTATTTACATACTTAACCTTACCACGTATTTCCTTCCTTACATATACAAACATCAACAGTACAAGTGAACAAGTTTCCAGGACACAAACGTGTCCTCGTTAAAACATCCTGGGAGTTTGTGTGTATCTTAATCCAGCTCTGTGTAACCGATAAGTTTTAAACCCAATAAAATAAGAATCTGACAACAGAGTAACAAGAGGCGTACAGGCGCCAGGTTAGGTCCTTCTCACTCATATATACGGAGAAGTGTGTATATATCTATCTGGAAGGTCTTCCGGGGGTTAACACCCCCGCGGCCCGTTCCATAACCAGGCCTCACTGTGGATCATGGCTTGATCAACCAGGCTGTTACCTCTCCACCTCTTAAACTGTCTCCACTATGGTAATCACCTCAGTATTCAACTGATAAAGTCTCCCAGGCAAGCAAACTTTTCAACACTTAAGATACCCAAGTGTTGCACAAGTGTTTTACTGACCAATAATGTTTCTAGTTTTTCCTAACACTCAGGAACCATCACGTAACACTAGTCTTGAATAAGATGATCCTTGCATTGTTTTAAAAACCTTTACCTTACCTCTGATATACCTTTGATGGGTTCCTAGAGTTTTTAACTCCCGGAGCCCGGCCATGAGTGAGGAGAGGAATTGAGGCTAGACTATTACCTCCTGTCATTGCTCATCTGGTGCTTATCTAGTCAACCAGGCTGTTGGTGATGGTGGTCCACTGACCCATATACCCATCACAGCTTGGTTTGTCTGGTGAAGATACTTGTCTAGTTTCCTCTTGAAGGCTTCTACACTTGTTCCAGCAGTGTTTCTGATATCTTCTGGTAAGATGTTGAATAGTCTGGAGCCACGGATGTTGATACAGTGCTCCCTCGTTGTGCCCACTGCACCCCTGCTTTTCACTGGGTTTATCATTCGTAAAAATTCCATTGTAATATTGACTATGTAGTTGGGTTGTTAAAACGACGTTGGGCGAAACATCTAATAAAACTTCCTAAGAGTTGCATAAGTTATTTTTTCCATACTTGTGAGTTTGATGTCACAGTTAATGTAGTTTCAAGCCTATCTACTGCACGAGTCATTAAGATAATAAGTAAAATATATACACCCAGAGAAATACACCTCTGGGTGTATACATCCTGTACCTCGAGGCAACAATATACACCTCTAGGTGTATACATCCTGTACCTCCAGGCTACAACATACACCTCTAGGTGTATACATCCTGTACCTCCAGGCTACAACATACACCTCTAGGTGTATACATCCTGTACCTCCAGGCTACAACATACACCTCTAGGTGTATACATCCTGTACCTCCAGGCTACAACATACACCTCTAGGTGTATACATCCTGTACCTCCAGGCTACAACATACACCTCTAGGTGTATACATCCTGTACCTCCAGGCTACAACATACACCTCTAGGTGTATACATCCTGTACCTCCAGGCTACAACATACACCTCTAGGTGTATACATCCTGTACCTCCAGGCTACAACATACACCTCTAGGTGTATACATCCTGTACCTCCAGGCTACAACATACACCTCTAGGTGTATACATCCTGTACCTCCAGGCTACAACATACACCTCTAGGTGTATACATCCTGTACCTCCAGGCTACAACATACACCTCTAGGTGTATACATCCTGTACCTCCAGGCTACAAAATAACGAAACACAAAGTTATATGTGGTACAGTTCACAGTACACTCCACTGTTGTGGGTTACAGTGGTACAGTTCACAGTACACTCCACTGTTGTGGGTTACAGTGGTACAGTTCACAGTACACTCCACTGTTGTGGGTTACAGTGGTACAGTTCACAGTATACTCCACTGTTGTGGGTTACAGTGGTACAGTTCACAGTACACTCCGCTGTTGTGGGTTACAGTGGTACAGTTCACAGTATACTCCACTGCTGTGGGTTACAGTGGTACAGTTCACAGTACACTCCACTGTTGTGGGTTACAGTGGTACAGTTCACAGTATACTCCACTGCTGTGGGTTACAGTGGTACAGTTCACAGTACACTCCACTGTTGTGGGTTACAGTGGTACAGTTCACAGTATACTCCACTGCTGTGGGTTACAGTGGTACAGTTCACAGTACACTCCACTGTTGTGGGTTACAGTGGTACAGTTCACAGTATACTCCACTGCTGTGGGTTACAGTGGTACAGTTCACAGTACACTCCACTGTTGTGGGTTACAGTGGTACAGTTCACAGTATACTCCACTGCTGTGGGTTACAGTGGTACAGTTCACAGTACACTCCACTGTTATGGGTTACAATGGTTCTGTGAACCATTCATCTACAATGAACATTACAATAGCTAAAAGCATCCGTGGGTGACTCACCCCACGATATAATACAAATAAAGACATTACCTATAAATAAAGTGAGATGGTACAAAAGATTTAAGAGAAGCATTACAAGTACAAAGAAATAATTGTTAACAATTACATTCCAGGGAGTACAAGCAGCTGCTCAAAGTTGACACATATGCAACATGGAACAAGAATTAATCCGTCATCTGAACTGCGACGCTGGAACAAACCACTAGCCCTTCTGCCATACTTAGTGCACCTAGGAACATTTCAACTCTATATGACACGCGCGCAAGCGCGCGCACACACACACACACGAGAGAGAGAGAGAGAGAGAGAGAGAGAGAGAGAGAGAGAGAGAGAGAGAGAGAGAGAGAGAGAGAGAGAGAGAGAGAGAGAGAGAGAGAGAGAGAGAGAGAGAGAGAGAAAGAGAGAGAGAGAAAGAGAGAGAAAGAGAGAGAGAGAGAGAGAGAGAGAGAGAGAGAGAGAGAGAGAGAGAGAGAGAGAGAGAGAGAGAGAGAGAGAGAGAGAGAGAGAGAGAGAGAGAGAGAGAGAGGTGGGTTGCTTGCATTTTCTTGGACTGCAGGAAGGCCTTCGACACAGTTCCTCACAAGAGATTAGTGCAGAAGCTAGAGGATCAGGCACATGTAACAGGAAGAGCACTGCTATGAATCAGAGAATATCTGACAGGGAGGCAAAAACGAGTCGTGGTACGTGACGAGGTGTCAGAGTGGGCGCCTGTGACGAACGGGGTTCCACAAGGGTCAGTCCTAGGACCAGTGCTATTTTTGGTATATGTGAATGACATGGCGGGAGGCACAGACTTAGAAGTGTCCCTGTTTCCAGATGATGTGAAGTTAATGAGGAGAATTAAATCGGATAATAATCAGGCAGGACTACAAAGAGACCTGGACAGGCTGCAAGCCTGGTCCAGCAACTGGCTCCTTGAATTTAACCCCGCCAAATCCAAGTCATGAAGATCGGGGAAGAGCAAAGAAGACCGCAGAGTATAGGATAGGTGGCCAAAGACTGCAAACCTCACTCAAGGAAAAGGATCTTGGGGTGAGTATAATACCGAGCATATCTCCTGAGGCGCACATCAACCAGATAACTACTGCAGCATATAGGCGCCTGGCAAACCTGAGAACAGCGTTCCGATACCACAGTAAGGAATCGTTCAAGACACTGTACACCGTGTACGTCAGGCCCATACTGGAGTATGCAGCACCAGTTTGAAACCCACGCCAGGTCAAGCACGTCAAGAAATTAGAGAAAGTGCAAAGGTTTGCAATAAGACTAGTCCCAGAGCTAAAGGAAATGTCCGAGGAAGAAAGGTTAAGGGAAATCGGCCTGACGACACTGAAGGACAGGAGGTTAGGGAAGACATAATAACGACATACAAAATACTGCGAGGAATTGACAAGGCGGACAGAGACAGGATGTTCCAGAGATGGGACACAGAAACAAGGGGTCACAATTGGAAGTTGAAGACTCGGATGAGTCAGAGAGATGTTAGGAAGTATTTCTTAAGTCACAGAGTTGTCAGAAGTAGAATAATTCTGGAAAGTGATGTAGTGAAGGCAGGAACCATACATAGTTTTAAGATGAGGTATGATAAAGCTCATGGAATGTCTACTTCAACGACCTTCTTCATCTCATCCCAGAATCACATGCATATGCAGACGACTGTACACTGACATTCACTTATCCAAGAGAAGAAATGCCAGCTGCTCTAAGCTACATCAATCACCAGCTGAGAGCTATATCAGCTTGGGGAAATAGATGGCAAGTAACATTTGCACCTGAGAAAACGCAAATGATGATCGTCTCTAGGCACCATGATGGTAATGCTGGTGCAGTAGTAGGATGAATGGGAGGATGTTGGCACCTGGAGAGAAGTTGATATCCTTGGGAGGGGTGAAATTTGACTCCAAACTAACCATGAAGAACCATGTTGTAAATCTTGCAAACAAGGCAGCCAGGAAGCTTACAGCACTTCGCCGTATCTGCATCTGCTTGACAGTAGGGGTTGCAAGATACTGTACAGAGCACAAAGTGCGCTCACACCTTGAGTATGCTCCACTTTCTTGGTTTGCCTGTCCCCCTCCCCCTCATCTGCGACTGCTTGACAGAGTAGAGAACAGGCAAGACGTCTCATCTCTCGCCTGGACCCATCCTGGATGGATCTGTCATTTCAGCAGAGCCTTCAACATAGGAGGGAGTGGGTGGGTGGTTACTGTTATGTAGCAGGCCAATATTGTCAAAATACCACCACTTGGATCCACTTCGAGGACAGCGCGAAACAAGCTTTTTATGCCACAAGACGGGCAGAAAGCAGCAACTTCCTCTGGCTGTACCCTTCTCCAGAACATCACTCCATCTGAGATCATACATACCCAGGATGACTCAGTATGGAACACATTCGTTCAGCATAATGATGTCAACGAGATAACGCCAGTTGATCAAATGAAAATGCTGGCCCACAGATGGCTCCAACTTCATCCTGTTCCCTACTTGTATGTCTCATAACAATAAAAATGCTTTCAAATGAGCTGATGTAGGTAACAGCTCTTAGCTTATCAATAAGTTAGGAGGAATCCTTAACCTGTAAATAGCTTGTCAATAAAGCTAGGGATCCTTAACCTTGTCAAACCATGGGTAAAAAAAAAAAAAAAAAAAAAAAAAAAAAAAAAAAAAAAAAAAGAAAAAAAAAAAAAAAAAAAAAAAAAAAAAAAAAAAGAGAGAGAGAGAGGATCTAGTAGCGATCAGTGAAGAGGCGGGGCCAGGAGTTATGTCTCGACCCCTGAAACCATAAATAGGTGAGTACACACACAGCTTCAAGAAAAGGTACTACAAAGTTCTTGGAGCAGGGAGTGTGTGTACCTATCAGCGACTAGCGAAGAGGCGGGACCAGGAGTTTTGAATCGACCCCTGCAACCACAAATAGGTGAGTACACAAGAGAGCTTTCTTCAGTCGTGACACACACACACCAGAACAAGGACTGAAGAAACTACTGGTAGTAACATTTCTTCATCATGTTGCAGTGAGTATAAGTGTGTTTATCAACACAGTGAAGGCATCACCACGGCACTTCTCCCTCCAGGAGTTACTGGTATTGATCACTTTCAATGTTCACGCCAGGTTCACTCGCCCTAAATCCGCCACAGTCACCAAGTAGTCCTTGAAGGCTACATAAACCATGCTTCCGGGGGTCAACGCCCCCACGGTGGACCAAGGCCTGATTAACCAGCCTGTTACTGCTGGCCATACCCATTCTAACGTACGAACCACAGCCCGGATGGTCAGGAACTGATTTCAAGAACATCTGTAGTTCCACATGCACTACCCAACTTTTTGAATTATACACACTCACTTCCTCTCTCTGTATCGGACTGAAAAATCCCCCGGCTGAAAAAAAACCCAGAGCAGCTAATATCATACCAAGCCAATGATGATCTTTTTTAAATTAGTTGGTCTCTCAAGGCTGGAATATTGCTGTACACTAACAGCGCTGTATAGCCCTTGTGGCTTAGCGCTTCTTTTTGATTATAATATTGCTGTACACTAACAGCTCCATTCAAGGCAGGTGAAATTGCAGATCTTGAGAATGTACAGAGAACTTTACTCCACATATCAGTTCCATCAAACACCTTAACTACTGGAAACGCCTGGAAGCACTTGACTTATACTCCTTGGAGAGGAGGCGAGAGAGATGTATCATAATCTACACCTGGAAAATCCTAGAGGTTCTGGTCCCTTATCTGCACACAGAAATCACTCCCTACGAAGGCAAAAGACTTGGCAGGTGATGCAACATACACCCAATGAAAATTAGGGGCACCATTAATACACTAAGAGAAAATACCATAAGTGTAGGGGGCCCAAAACTGTTCAACAACCTCCCACCAACCATAAGGGAAATTACCAATAGACCCCTGGTTGTCTTCAAGAGGGAGCTGGACAGATAACTAAAGTCGGTGCCGGATCAGCCGAGCTGTGGTTCGTACGTTGGTCTACGTGCAACCAGCAGTAACAGTCTAGTTGATCAGGCCCTGATGCACCGGGAGGCCTGGTCGTGGACCGTAACCCGGGGGCGTTGATCCCCGAAATAGCCTTCAGGTAGACATCCTCAGAGAATTTGCCAAGGTGAAAAGACGCCACATTTGATGTCCATGAAAAAGGCCAGTATAGCTTGTTTATCTGGAGTTTATCTGGAGAGAGTTCCGGGGGTCAACGCCCCCGCGGCCCGGTCTGTGACCAGGCCTCCTTAGGTCAGTGTCCCAGGATGCGACCCACACCAGTCGACTAACACCCAGGTACCCATTTTACTGATGGGGAACATAGACAACAGGTGGAAAGAAACACGTCCAATGTTTCTACTCTGGCTGGGAATCGAACCCAGGCCCTCACCGTGTGAAGCGAGAGCGTTAACCACCAGGCCACCAGAGCCCCTTGTACAACCAACACGAACATGGAGCTACAACGAGACGATCGTGACGGTCACAGCAGCTGAACGACAACATCACGGCGGGTTTGTAAGATAAACAAAATACACAAGTGGTGTATACACTAATTTTTACCGGGGTGGCCGGTGGCCTGGTGGCTAAAGCTCCCGCT
The DNA here is from genome assembly GCF_038502225.1 of Cherax quadricarinatus. Lineage (NCBI taxonomy): Eukaryota > Metazoa > Arthropoda > Malacostraca > Decapoda > Parastacidae > Cherax > Cherax quadricarinatus. Next base: position 5,282,042 of record NC_091372.1, read on the forward strand.
TCACACACGGAGGGCCCGGGTTCGATTCCCGGCGGGTGGAAACATTCGACACGTTTCCTTACACCTGTTGTCCTGTTCACCTAGCAGCAAATAGATACCTGGGTGTTAGTCGACTGGTGTGGGTCGCATCCTGGGGGACAAGATTAAGGACCACAATGGAAATAAGTTAGACAGTCCTCGATGACGCACTGACTTTCTTGGGTTATCCTGGGTGGCTAACCCTCCGGGGTTAAAAATCCGAACGAAATCTTATCTTACTAAGGTCATGGAACGACAGCACAAGAAAATCAGGTCAACCGATATAACGGGGAAAAAGTAGACAAACGCACATTTTTTTGATAAATATTGGACAAAGAATAGTAAGAAAGAGGAAAATTCTAACCTTAGGTACGCAAAAAGATCAGTTGGTCAGGCAGAGTTCTAGTGCCTTTACTGATCCTCACAACACACTGATAAAATCATCTGCCCAAGTTTTGTATTATCTGTGAACGATGGAAAACAAAGATGACGGTTTCTACGGTAGAGGAAAATGAACAAATGCAAGAGGATGTAAGTAAAGTGTTCCAGCGAGCAGTAGAACCTAACATCCTGTCCAGTTACCTGGAGGTTACCTGGAGGTTATCTGGAGGTTACTTGGAGGTTATCTGGAGGTTACCTGGAGGTTATCTGGAGGTTATCTGGAGGTTATCTGGAGGTTACCTGGAGGTTATCTGGAGGTTATCTGGAGGTTACCTGGAGGTTATCTGGAGGTTACCTGGAGGTTATCTGGAGGTTACCTGGAGGTTATCTGGAGGTTACCTGGAGGTTATCTGGAGGTTACCTGGAGGTTACCTGGAGGTTACCTGGAGGTTACCTGGAGGTTATCTGGAGGTTACCTGGAGGTTATCTGGAGGTTACCTGGAGGTTACCTGGAGGTTACCTGGAGGTTACCTGGAGGTTATCTGGAGGTTACCTGGAGGTTACCTGGAGGTTACCTGGAGGTTATCTGGAGGTTACCTGGAGGTTATCTGGAGGTTACCTGGAGGTTATCTGGAGGTTACCTGGAGGTTACCTGGAGGTTACCTGGAGGTTACCTGGAGGTTATCTGGAGGTTACCTGGAGGTTACCTGGAGGTTATCTGGAGGTTACCTGGAGGTTATCTGGAGGTTACCTGGAGGTTACCTGGAGGTTACCTGGAGGTTACCTGGAGGTTACCTGGAGGTTATCTGGAGGTTACCTGGAGGTTACCTGGAGGATTACCTGGAGGTTATCTGGAGGTTACCTGGAGGTTATCTGGAGGTTACCTGGAGGTTATCTGGAGGTCACCTGGAGGTTACCTGGAGGTTATCTGGAGGTTACCTGGAGGTTACCTGGAGGTTATCTGGAGGTTACCTGGAGGTTACCTGGAGGTTACCTGGAGGTTACCTGGAGGTTACCTGGAGGTTATCTGGAGGTTACCTGGAGATTATCTGGAGGTACCTGGAGGTTACCTGGAGGTTACCTGGAGGTTATCTTTAGTTTACCTGGAGGTTACCTGGAGGTTATCTGGAGGTTACCTGGGAGGTTACCTGGAGGTTACCTGGAGGTTACCTGGAGGTTATCTGGAGGTTACCTGGAGGATTTACCTGGAGGTTATCTGGAGGTTACCTGGAGGGGTTACCTGGGAGGTTATCTGGAGTTACCTGGAGGTTACCTGGAGGTTACCTGGAGGTTATCTGGAGGTTACCTGGAGGTTATCTGGAGGTTACCTGGAGGTTATCTGGAGGTTACCTGGAGGTTACCTGGAGGTTACCTGGAGGTTATCTGGAGGTTACCTGGAGGTTACCTGGAGGTTATCTGGAGGTTACCTGGAGGTTATCTGGAGGTTACCTGGAGGTTACCTGGAGGTTACCTGGAGGTTATCTGGAGGTTACCTGGAAGTTACCTGGAGGTTATCTGGAGGTTACCTGGAGGTTATCTGGAGGTTACCTGGAGGTTACCTGGAGGTTACCTGGAGGTTATCTGGAGGTTACCTGGAGGTTATCTGGAGGTTACCTGGAGGTTATCTGGAGGTTACCTGGAGGTTACCTGGAGGTTACCTGGAGGTTACCTGGAGGTTATCTGGAGGTTACCTGGAGGTTATCTGGAGGTTACCTGGAGGTTATCTGGAGGTTACCTGGAGGTTACCTGGAGGTTATCTGGAGGTTACCTGGAGGTTACCTGGAGGTTATCTGGAGGTTACCTGGAGGTTACCTGGAGGTTATCTGGAGGTTACCTGGAGGTTACCTGGAGGTTACCTGGAGGTTATCTGGAGGTTACCTGGAGGTTATCTGGAGGTTACCTGGAGGTTATCTGGAGGTTACCTGGAGGTTACCTGGAGGTTACCTGGAGGTTATCTGGAGGTTACCTGGAGGTTACCTGGAGGTTATCTGGAGGTTACCTGGAGGTTACCTGGAGGTTACCTGGAGGTTACCTGGAGGTTATCTGGAGGTTACCTGGAGGTTACCTGGAGGTTATCTGGAGGTTACCTGGAGGTTACCTGGAGGTTACCTGGAGGTTATCTGGAGGTTATCTGGAGGTTACCTGGAGGTTATCTGGAGGTTACCTGGAGGTTACCTGGAGGTTACCTGGAGGTTACCTGGAGGTTATCTGGAGGTTACCTGGAGGTTACCTGGAGGTTATCTGGAGGATTACCTGGAGGTTACTGGGTTTTCTGGAGTTACCTGGGTTATTTCCTGGAGGTTACCTGGAGGTTACCTGGAGATTTACCTGGAGGTTATCTGGAGGTTACCTGGAGGGTTACCTGGAGGGTTATCTGGAGGTTACCTGGAGGTTACCTGGAGGTTACCTGGAGGTTACCTGGAGGTTACCTGGAGGTTATCTGGAGGATTTACCTGGAGGTTATCTGGAGGTTACCTGGAGGTTATCTGGAGGTTACCTGGAGGTTTACCAGGAGGTTACCTGGAGGTTATCTGGAGTTACCTGGAGGTTACCTGGAGGTTATCTGGAGGTTTACCTGGAGTTACCTGGAGGTTATCTGGAGGAATTACCTGGAGGTTACCTGGAGGAATTATCTGGAGGTTACCTGGAGGGTATCTGGAGGTTACCTGGAGGTTACCTGGAGGTTATCTGGAGGTTACCTGGAGGTTATCTGGAGGTTACCTAAAGGTTACCTGGAGGTTATCTGGAGGTTACCTGGAGGTTATCTGGAGGTTACCTGGAGGTTACCTGGAGGTTATCTGGAGGTTACCTGGAGGTTACCTGGAGGTTATCTGGAGGTTACCTGGAGGTTATCTGGAGGTTACCTGGAGGTTACCTGGAGGTTACCTGGAGGTTACCTGGAGGTTATCTGGAGGTTACCTGGAGGTTATCTGGAGGTTACCTGGAGGTTACCTGGAGGTTACCTGGAGGTTATCTGGAGGTTACCTGGTTACCTGGAGGTTACCTGGAGGTTATCTGGAGGTTACCTGGAGGTTACCTGGAGGTTACCTGGAGGTTATCTGGAGGTTACCTGGAGGTTATCTGGAGGTTACCTGGAGGTTACCTGGAGGTTACCTGGAGGTTACCTGGAGGTTATCTGGAGGTTACCTGGAGGTTACCTGGAGGTTACCTGGAGGTTACCTGGAGGTTACCTGGAGGTTATCTGGAGGTTACCTGGAGGTTACCTGGAGGTTACCTGGAGGTTATCTGGAGGTTACCTGGAGGTTACCTGGAGGTTACCTGGAGGTTATCTGGAGGTTACCTGGAGGTTATCTGGAGGTTATCTGGAGGTTATCTGGAGGTTACCTGGAGGTTACCTGGAGGTTATCTGGAGGTTACCTGGAGGTTACCTGGAGGTTATCTGGAGGTTACCTGGAGGTTACCTGGAGGTTACCTGGAGGTTACCTGGAGGTTACCTGGAGGTTACCTGGAGGTTACCTGGAGGTTATCTGGAGGTTACCTGGAGGTTACCTGGAGGTTATCTGGAGGTTACCTGGAGGTTACCTGGAGGTTACCTGGAGGTTATCTGGAGGTTACCTGGAGGTTACCTGGAGGTTATCTGGAGATTACCTGGAGGTTACCTGGAGGTTACCTGGAGGTTACCTGGAGGTTACCTGGAGGTTACCTGGAGGTTATCTGGAGGTTACCTGGAGGTTATCTGGAGGTTACCTGGAGGTTACCTGGAGGTTATCTGGAGGTTACCTGGAGGTTACCTGGAGGTTACCTGGAGGTTATATGGAGGTTACCTGGAGGTTACCTGGAGGTTACCTGGAGGTTATCTGGAGGTTACCTGGAGGTTATTCCGGGGATCAACGCCCCCGCGGCCCGGTCCATGACCAGGCCTCCCGATGGATCAGGGCCTGATCAACTAGGCTGTTACTGCTGGCCGCACGCAGTCCAACGTACGAGCCACAGCCCGGCTGATCCGGCACTGACCTTAGGTATCTGTCCAGTGGTGATAAATCTTAATTGCACAGAAAACACAGGATAATCACCAAATAGAAAAAAAGTTATGAAGAACCCAGGAGTAATAATGTCAGCCGACCTGTCATTTAAAAGACCACAATAAAGTAAATGTTACGATAGACAACTATCAGGACGAATAATAAGAACTTTTAAAACAAGTGAAATATTACCAAGGATGACATTATTCATATCACTTATGCTGTACCGCCTACAGTATTGCTCAGTGTTGACAACAACATGAAGGGCCTCAGGAGAGATAGCACAACTGCAACACATACAGAGGACTTTTAAGAAACACATGAAGATGGGAATTTCTTGAAGTTTTAAATATATACTCACTGGAAAGGAAGAGAGAGCCTTGTCCCAAATCTGTACACTGCCATAACAACATACTAGAACAGGAGACATAAGAAGTATAAAATAAACCCAATAAAAAACAGGGGCGTCGTAGGCACAATAAGAGAACAATGTATCAACATCCGTGGATCCAGACTATTTAACATCTTACCAGAAGATATCAGAAACACTGCAGGAACAAGCGTAGAAGTTTTCAAGAGGAAATTGGACAAGTACCTCCACCAAAGTGCCAGATCAACTAGGCTGTGATGGATATGAGGGGCAGCATCAGCAGCAACAGCCTCCTTGACCAAGCAAGCACCAAACAAGACTGGTCTAGGGCCGGACTGAAGAGTAGGAGAGCTTACAAAACCGGTCACAGGTATACGTATATCACATTTACTATTTTCAAGTTACGGATTACCTGTGTGGTTGTTGTGGTTGTAGCGATGTTTCACAGTTGCTGTGGTTGCATTTCAGCTGTGTTGTTGCTGTGGTTTATCTGCGTGGTTGCTGTATTGCTGCGCTGTTCTTACAGTAGTTGTGTTGCATCTGCATTTTATCCACGTACTTCCATGGTTAAATACTTTGTACCATATTTTCATCTCTGAACCTATACCTCCCATCCACTTGTGTTTTTTTCTGAAGGCTAGGTATATCATATATATATATATATATATATATATATATATATATATATATATATATATATATATATATATATATATATATATATATATATATATGCAAAACAACCACTCTGAAAGAATAGAGAAATTCCAAGCGCTTTCGTGACTACTCACATTATCAAGGAACTATGAAAGTGAAGCATCCAAGGAAGCTATATAAGGGGTCGGCCAGCACCTCACTATCAGATCCCACAACGGTTAAACACGTGACGCGCGGCGAGCCAACTTGGATAGGTCCTTTGCAAAACTCACCCCCAAGCTATGGACAAATAAATAGTTTGGGGGTGAGTTTTGCAAAGGACCTATCCAAGTTGGCTCGCCGCGCGTCACGTGTTTAACCGTTGTGGGATCTGATAGTGAGTTGCTGGCCGACCCCTTATATAGCTTCCTTGGATGCTTCACTTTCATAGTTCCTTGATAATGTGAGTAGTCACGAAAGCGCTTGGAATTTCTCTATTCTTTCAGAGTGGTTGTTTTGCATATTTTGAAATCACCTGTTTACTGTGATCTTATTGCATATATATATATATATATATATATATATATATATATATATATATATATATATATATATATATATATATATATATATATATGTCGTGCCGAGTATGTAAAACTGGTCAATTACCAAGAACTCATTTAAAATTAAGTCCTTTCTGAAATTTTCTCTTATACGTTTAAAGATATATTTTTTTTCATTAATGTTAATGTAACAATTTTTAATTTTGCACCAAAAGAACCTTAGAAAACTTACCTAACCTTATTATAACAAGAGCAATTTATTTTAGCCTAATCCAACTAAATATATTTTAAATACGTTTACAATAATTTAATAATAAACAAACACAATCAAATATATTTTTTTCGTAAGGTTCAAAATGATTTTGGCGAAATTATTGCATACACAAATTTTCACTTGTCTTATATGGCAAGATTAGCGTTGCTATTTAAGCCAAGATCGCAAGTTCTGCCTATTCGGCACGACATATATATATATATATATATATATATATATATATATATATATATATATATATATATATATATATATATATATATATATATATATATATATATATATAATGTACCGACGAATAGGTAAAATTTGCGATTTTGGCTTAAATAGCAACGCTCTTCTTGCCGAATAAGGCAAGCGAAAATTTATGTATGCAATAATTTCAAAAAAATCATTCTGAACCTAACGAAAAAAATATATTTGACTGTGTTTGTTTATTAAATTATTATAAACTTATCTAAAATATATTTAGTTGATTATGCTAAATTAAACCGTTCTTGTTATAATAAGGTTAGGTAAGTTTTCTAAGGTTCTTTTGGTACAAAATTATTATTTTTTACATTAATGAAAAAAAATGTATAAATGAGTTCTTGCTAACTAACCAATTTTACCTATTCGGCACATTTTATATATATATATATATATATATATATATATATATATATATATATATATATATATATATATATATATATATAAGAAGGGAACAATGCAATAGGCTTACTGGCCCCATTATGTTTATACAATGATATACAATAATAAGAAGGTGACGAGAGACAAGTGTAACACTCGGTTATCTTTACTGAAGAATAAATATACTCAAATATTGAATATGTACTATGTTCATGTAATGACCCGTACCGGCAACCCAACCCTAGTCTGAAAGTGCTAGATAAATGGTCTGGGAGTGCCAGATAAATGGTCTGGGAGTGCCAAGGTTAGTGGTCTGGGAGTACCAGGGTCCCTGTTCTAACAGTACCAGAATCACAAGTCTGATAGTACCAGGGTCACTGGTTGGAGAGTACCAGGGTCACTTGTCTGAGAGTGCCAGGATGAGTATTTGGCTGCAGAGAGTGCCACACGAGTGTGCCAAGGGTCAGGTGGGCGCCACAAGAGAGGCGCCACAAGAATGGAAGGACACACTACACATCGTCTCACCGTCGCCAAACAACCATTACCAGTTAATTTACTCCTCCTCCTCCCCCACTCTGTGCTCCCCCCCCCCAGCAATATCCTTCCCACCTTGTATCTCTCTCTTCCCTCCACCTTTAAATCTAAGTACACGTAATGCCTGACTATTGCTTCGTTGCCTCACTTGAGGACTTTCTTCCCTTGAGGCCGGTCAGGAACCCTTGATATAACGTGACATACCTGACCCGGTCCTGGGACAGTCTTGTTTGCTGCATGCCTGGTCAACCAGGCTGTTGCTGCTGGCGGCCCGCTGAATTACTTATCCATTACAACCTGGTTGATATGGCACGTGGCAATACTAGAGTTCATTGCAGAAGTGTGTGGTTATATAAGGGCAGGTGCAGGTGAGGACAGGAATGACTGGCGGAATGATTTACAACGTGATCAAGGGGAAAAAATTAGCATATGGGAGATTTTTACAATGTAAAATAATATACAAAAGATGGAATATATGGGGAGAGAAGGGAAAGATAAACGAGTGGTGAGGCAGTGCAAGAGGAGAATAAAATAGTGAAATTTGCTGTGAAGCGCTAATACACTTTATTACACCAGGGAGATCACAGATAAAAAAAATTCGTGAAATGTGTTACACATACACACACACCTGTGACCAGCGGGGTCCCACAAGGGTCAGTCCTAGGACCAGTGCTGTTTCTGGTATTTGTGAACGACATGACGGAAAGAATAGATTCCGAAGTGTCCCTGTTTGTATATGAGGTGAAGTTGATGAGAAGAATTCATTCGATCGAAGACCAGGCAGAACTACAAAGGGATCTGAACAGGCTGCAGACCTGGTCCAGCAGTTGGCTCCTGGAGTTCAACCCCACCAAGTGCAAAGTCATGAAGATTGGGGAAGGACAAAGAAGCAAGAAATCATTTTTACAAAATTTTTCACACATCAAGTTTCGTTGCAAGAAAATTCTAGTATTGTGTTTATGTTGATGTGTTGTGTTCTGCATCACTGTAAGTGTTGTGTTCTGCATCACTGTAAGTGTTGTGTTCTGCATCACTGTAAGTGTTGTGTTCTGCATCACTGTAAGTGTTGTGTTCTGCATCACTGTAAGTGTTGTGTTCTGCATCACTGTAAGTGTTGTGTTCTGCATCACTGTAAGTGTTGTGTTCTGCATCACTGTAAGTGTTGTGTTCTGCATCACTGTAAGTGTTCAACCTTTTTTGTTCTGTGTTTTAGCACCAATTATTTTTCATGTTTCACTGAACAAATTCACTCTTAGTGCAATTTTTAAGTTCTTCTTTTAGAGTAAATTGTTCTTTTGCTTGTTAAGTGTTGCTTGAGTGCAGTTAAGAGTTAAAGTGTTCCCTAAGTTCATTCCTTGATATATTTCTTTTCTTGTGTGTGTAATAATTTTTATTATTGCACATTGACTCATTTTGCAATAATTCTTGTGCAAATATTGTGTTGCCATTAAAGTTTTCTTGCAGAAATTTTATGCAGTACTTGTTAATTAGCAATTGTTATTTGCAATATTGCTACAGTTTATTTCAGTGCAGTTTCTTATGCTCTGTTCTGTGCATAATAATTTATTCTTTCTGTGCCATTTTATTTTATTTCAGCAAATTGTGTCCCAGTTTATTTTATTTTTGCACAAGCTTTATTGAGTCCATTTTATCATTTTATTGTGTATTTCCCTATTGCATTGAAAGTAAAGACAACTCACTGTGCCATTCATTCAATTTAAAGTAAAAGTTGAGCAAATTAGATTTGAGTAAAGTACAAGTCCTCTTGATTTTCAAAGTGTTATTTGTTGAGTATTTTTCTTGTGTGAGTTCTTTGCTTACTGTGTGACCTGTCAATTTTTAATTACTTATGCAGAATAGTTAAGCATTTTCTTCCCGTTTAAACTTATTGTGTCATTCTCTCCATTTTTTCTTGCCTTTATGTCCTTAAGTAAGTTCACTTAGAAGATGTCCCAGTCACTTTTGAACGTTCACTTAGTGTATCATGCCAGTCAAAGTCAATATGAATCAGTCCACAGTACCAACATTCCCTTACTGACTGAAAGACAATATCTAGCCCTTGAGCAATGTGTTTGTTCTCACAGCTTGTATCTGAGATTTGTTAAAGTGCTGCGAAATGTGAAGTTCAGATTAAGTTCCTATAGATCCGTGAATTACTTATTAACGTAGCCGAGCGGTCAGGCACTAGTAATTCTGTCACTCCCATCTGTGTTCCACCTACACCTTCAGACTTGCAGGATAGTGTTCCGTTGCCTCAAGTGTCCGAGGACACTCAGACTGCCTTGAGTGCACAGCCTATCCCTGCAATGTCTGCTAGTTCGAGTAGTAGTTTCTCCACAGGGGATGCCTTGTCAGAAAACGATTACTTGCAACTAGTAATGCCATCTCTTGTTGATGTCACATGCCGTATGCAGAAAGACGTCTCTGTTACAGCTAGTGTTCTCACTAGAGTGTCTGTTGTTGTTCCTAATGTTCCAGATGGTGATCCCATCCTAGCTGACAGTAATCAGTGCATTATAAGAAGTTATTTCTCGAGTAACTTTCACATGTTAACGTTTGTAAGTGTAGTTTCTTTATAGTTGATACCTCGTGTCACTGTGTGCGACTCAGATTGAATATCAGCATTGTTGACCGTGTTCATTTATTTTCTCCTGTGCTTGCAGTTTGAGATAGTAGATTCGTTCTCCCTTGCTCATATTGCGTGTTATAGCGTTAATTTTTTCAACCGGGGGGAGTCATCCACTCCACCGAGTTTGTTCATTCCTCCAGTAAGAAAGAACCGATCCCTTGTGTTCTGGTGATTCGATTCCTGCTCCAGGATGATCTTATTCTTACTGTGAAGCCACCAGCACCCATTAGTGACTTTGTAATGAGCCAAGAATTACTCTATCGAACAGCCGAGTTGGGTACTCCAAGTAGAAGAGTTTACCAGTTAGTAATTCCACAGTCACTAGTGAACGTAGCTCTACAGCTAGTTCACGATGTACCAGGTGTTGCACACCCTGGTATGGATCGTTCTGTGAAACAAGCCAGAATGAAATACTTTTGGCCACGTATGGCAACTGACATTTCCGAGTATGTTAAGAAATGTAGTGTCTGTATGCAACATAAAGGAAATGTCAATGGTCCTAATCCAATCCAAGTGTACCCAACCACTAGCGAACCGTGGGAAAGAGTTGCCCTTGACTTGTTAACCAATTTTAAATGTTCCCTCCAAGGCAACAAACATGTGTGTGTTATGGTAGACCATTTCACCAGATATTGTGAGTTAGTTCCTATTGCAGATAAGACTGCAGAGACAGTAGCTAAAGCATTTAAAGAACGCATTATCTACAGGCATACCACCCCTAAGTCCTTAGTAACAGATAATGGAGGTGAATTCTGTAATGAGATTCTTGAAAATTTGTGTACCTTGTACAAGATCTCTAAATCCACCATTGTTCCTCATCATCCTGCCAACAATGGGTTAGCCGAACGAGCCAATAAGAAAGTACTTGATGTCCTGAGAGCCACTATCAACCCCAATAGTGAAACTTGGGATGAAGTCATACCAGATGTCCAATGTGCCATAAATTCTGCTTACAATGCTTCCATAGGTGATACTCCACATTATGCATTGTATGGTGTAGACAAGCGTTTACCCTATGAGTTGTTATATTCCACTCCGAAACCTAATTACAACCCTGATGATTTCGTAGCAACTCGTACCAGCATGGCTCAAAGTGTTTTTAGAAGAATCCGTGAAACACTTCATAAATCAACAGCAGAATTTACTAGAGTAACTAATAGCCGTGCTAAGCCATCAAAAGTAAAAGTAGGTTCAAGAGTAATGCTGACAAATTTCAACAAAACATCCGAAATGCTTAAGCTCGATCAAAAGTTTGTCGGACCTTATCGAGTTGTAGAACATATCTCTGGTAATAAGTATAAGGTTAGAGAAATTAGTACTGGTAAGTACAAAGAATCGCATTTAGATCATATGAAATTAGTATGCGATGTTGATGATATTGCTACCCAGACTAATGTGACAGATGCTGAAAATCCTCTTGACTCTGTACCCTCTACCTCAGATACTCAGTTAGATAACCAACCTGAATGTCGTTACTCCATGCGTACTCGACAAGTAATGAGAAACCCACAAGTATCTTTTGTAGATACTCGTTCAGATCTCCCTCAGTCAAGGCATGTGTTAGCCATTGCAGAGGAATTCGATCCTCCCAGAGATGATAACCATTCTGCATATGTAAACCTCACCCTCGCAGAATTGGGTTTAAATGTACATAGTCTGTATAACTAGATGTCCGAGATGAAGTAAATTGTCAACTGTTTGTTATTAACTGATTAGTTTTTTCAGAATTTTTTTTTTCGCATTCACGTTCCCTCAGTATTCTGAGAATTGACAGTAATAGTCTGAGTGCACCAGATGCCTTTGCTGTTAATTTCACCTTGTATATATATATATATATATATATATATATATATATATATATATATATATTCTTCCTCAGAATCCGTAGAGTGCATGAATACAGATCGATCAATCAATTCCATCCATATTGTATAATGATTTATTCTAATAGTTTGTAATGCATTACATTAAAACTCATTTTGTTAACATCCATTATGATACCATCCATTAGTTCTAAGTTATATATGAATTTGTTATTGTACAGAATCAGCCCAGAACCACCTGCCTGTTCAGCCTATAGATAGTAGTGTTTGTCGAGACGACATACGTAACATGACCGAGCTGTCAGCATAGTGCTTTAGATAGGAGATCCCTTTTAGGCCTGTGACTTTGTGTGACGTCACGGGATGCACATGTGTACGTTCGTACCTCTGCCTCGGCCTCAGTCGGCGTAGACATCCAGGCTAAGACAGGCAGAGGCTGGGCTCCATTTCCCATCATCACAGTCTGACAATATATATCGTTACCATCCAACAAGTGTGTCTACCTTCAACCCTCGATATCTCCATTTAAGAACCCCTACGATAAAGACCGCAGACGGAATACAGTCTAGGGGGCCAAAGACTACAAACCTCGCTCAAGGAAAAAGATCTTGGGGTGAGTATAACACCAGGCACATCATCTGAAGCACACATCAACCAAATAACTGCTGAAGCATATGGGCGCCTGGCAAACCTCAGAACAGCATCCGACATCTTAATAAGGAATCGTTCAGGACCCTGTACACCGTGTACGTTAGGCCCATATTGGAGTATGCGGCACCAGTTTGTAACCCACACCTAGCCAAGCATGTAAAGAAACTAGAGAAAGTGCAAAGGTTTGCAACAAGACTAGTCCCAGAGCTAAGAGGTATGTCCTACAAGGAGAGGTTAAGGGACATCAACCTGACGACATTAGAGGACAGGAGAGATAGGGGGGACATGATAACGACATACAAAATACTGAGAGGAATTGACAAGGTGGACAAAGACAGGATGTTCCAGAGATGGGACACAGCAACAAGGGGACACAGTTGGAAGCTGAAGACACAGATGAATCACAGGGATGTTAGGAAGTATTTCTTCAGCCACAGAGTAGTCAGGAAGTAGAATAGTTTGAGAAGCGATGTAGTGGAGGCAGGATCCATACATAGCTTTAAGCAGAGGTATGATAAAGCTCACGGTTCAGGGAGAGTGACCTAGTAGCGACCAGTGAAGAGGCGGGTCCAGGAGCTTGGACTCGACCCCTGCAACCTCAACTAGGTGAATACACACACACACACACACACACACACACACACACACACACACACACACACACACACACACACAACGAAGAGCCAGAGCGTATGGAAGGTGCGTGAAGCAGTGGGTGCAATGAAAGAAGAAAAAGGATAAAGTGTCCGGGTTCGATTCCCGGCTACGGTAGAAACATTGAGCGTGTTTCCTTACACCGGTTGTCTATGTTCACCCATCAGTAAAATGGGTATTTGAGTGTTAGTGGACTGGTGTGGGTCGCATCCTGGTACAAAACTGACCTAATTTGCGGGAAATGCTCAGCATAACAAGGGGGCTTTCTATATAGTAGTGTGTCACTGATGTCAGCTATGGTCTGTATACCTTGTACATGTGCTTGTCTACCTTGTACATGTACTTGTATACCTTGTACATGTACTTGTATACTTTGTACATGTACTTGTATACCTTGTACATGTACTTGCATACCTTGTACATGTACTTGTATACCTTGTACATGTACTTGTATACCTTGTGCATGTACTTGTATACCTTGTACATGTACTTGTATACCTTGTACATGTACTTGTATACCTTGTACATGTACTTGTATACCTTGTACATGTACTTGTATACCTTGTACATGTACTTGTATACCTTGTACATGTACTTGTATACCTTGTACATGTACTTGTATATCTTGTACATGTACTTGTATACCTTGTACATGTACTTGTATACCTTGTACATGTACTTGTATATCTTGTACATGTACTTGTATACCTTGTACATGTACTTGTATACCTTGTACATGTACTTGTATACCTTGTACATGTACTTGTATACCTTGTACATGTACTTGCATACCTTGTACATGTACTGGTAGTATATAATGATGATAAATCAGCTGCAACAGATGGAATTAAGAATGAGATGTAAAAACACGCAGGGATATAGTTTTGTAGTGGATGATGTATTTGTTGACTATATGCAGGAAAGGGAAGGTGTCCTGTGGCCTGCTGGGAAACACCCTCGCCCCACACACACACACAGTGTCTGTGGTTTGATCCCTGGCAAGGGTGGAAACATTGGGCGTGTTGTTTCCTTACACCTGCTGTCCTCGTTCACCCAACAATATTATTTAATGAATCATTAAGATGCCAAGAGAGTGAAAACTAGTAAATGTTAACTCAGTACTACTTACAAGTGAGAGAAGACTTGGGGCCTCAACTATCCTACCATCAACCTAACATCAATCTCAGGTAAATAACGTTGTCTTTCAGAATATGGAACCAAACTCAGTCCCAGGCTGAGGGACTGACCACCTCAAAACTACGTCTTCAAGAGTGATGGTCTGATTACATCGTCTTCACATCTCTACTGCTTCTGCTAACCTTTCTGAACTCGACTGAAGAAGCTACTGTGTAGGTGAAACATTTAAGAATAAAGATCCCTAACTGTTGTATATGTGTAAATAAATATAAATTATTATTAGGGACAAAAAATACTTTTTTTCTGGGTATAAATAACTTGACCGGATCTCAACATGGATTCCACAACAATTATATATTCAAAAACTGAGATGAGAAAGCCCCAATAGATATACATAGTATAGTATATCTAGATTTACTAAGAGCATTCGGAAAGGCACCCCCGTCGAAGACTGCTGGTCAACACAAGAGCACATGATGTATGAGCGTGCACGCTCCAAGACTGGATGACTACCTCATAGACAATAAACACAGTAGTACAGAACGAAGAAGTTATGGCACTGGACGGTGAATTGTGGAACTCACTTAACATGGGGTCAAATCCCACCCATTCCGTGTTTCCTTTTTTCCTGAACGAAGAAGAATCTCAAGGACTTACCCCAAACACTGGAGTTCCCCAGGGAGAGGTTTTTGGTCTGATCCTCTTCACAATGTGCAAATATTATCTCAAGGTAATGCTTAACATCTAAATTAACAAAATTTGCGGATGACACAAAAACTGGGGAAAAGTGTAGCATCCACAACAGACTGTTTGAATATTCAGAGTGATCTGCATAAAGTAGTACTGTCTGATAAATGCTTTAGAAAACCGACAAGTTGAAGAATGAAACACTTGTCCAACAGTTGGGAATCTTTATTGAGGAAAAGCTCCGCCACACAGTGGCTTCATCAGTCCAATACAAAGAAGAATGGTAGAAAAAAAGAAGGAGTTTGAGGTAATCAGTTCCTCAAGCTCCTCTTTTTCCACCGTTCTTTGTACTGGACTGATGAAGCCAATGTGAGGCGAAACGTTTCCTCAATGAAGATTCTCAAATACTACACATAAACAACAGATATAGCCCCATTCCATAAAGGTGGCAGCAAAGCAGTAGCTAAGAACTATAGACCAATAGCTTTAACGTCCCACATCATAAAAATCTTTGAAAGAGTTCTAAGAAGCAGGATAGCAAACCACCTCGACTCCCAAAAATTGCACAACCCAGGGCAACATGGTTTCAGAGCATGTCGCTCCTGCCTTTCGCAACTGCTTGACCACTATGATATGGTCCTAGATGCACTGGAAAACAAACAGAATGCGGATGTAGTATACACAGACTTTGCAAAAGCCTTTGACAAGTGCGACCATGGTGTAATAGCACACAAAATGCGTGCTAAAGGGATAACCGGCAAAGTAGGCAGATGGATCTTCAACTTTCTAACCAATCGCACAAAAAGAGTAGTGGTAAACAGAGTTAAATCAGATGATGCCATAGTGAAGAGCTCTGTCCCACAAGGCACAGTACTCGCACCTATCCTGTTCCTTATTCTCATATCAGACATAGACAGAGATGTAAACCACAGCGCTGTATCATCTTTTGCAGACGATACTAGGATCTGCATGAGAGTGTCATCCATTGAGGATACTGTTAACCTCCAAGAAGATATAAACCAAGTGTTCCAATGGGCAACAGAGAACAATATGATGTTCAATGAAGACAAATTCCAACTACTCCGTTATGGAAAACTGGAGGAAATAATAACTAGAACTGAGTATACTACAAACTCCAATCACACAATAGAGAGGAAAAGTAATGTGAGAGACCTGGGAGTGGTAATGTCAGAGGATCTCGCCTTCAAGGATCACAACAATGCCACTATCACATCTGCTAGGAAACTGATAGGATGGATAATGAGAACATTCAAGACAAGATATGCTAACCCAATGATGATCCTTTTTAAATCACTTGTTCTCTCTAGGCTGGAATACTGCTGTACATTAACATCCCCATTCAAGGCAGATGAAATTGCAGAGCTAGAGAATGTACAGAGAACCTTTACTGCACGTATAAGTTCCATCAAGCACCTTAACTACTGGGAACGCCTAGAAGCACTTGACTTGTACTCACTAGAGCGCAGGCGAGAGAGATATATCATAATCTACACCTGGAAGATTCTGGAGGGACTGGTTCCTAATATGCACACAGCAATCACTACCTAAGAAAGCAAAAGACTTGGCAGGCGATGCAACATACCCCCAGTGAAAAGTAGGGGCGTCACTGGTACACTAAGAGAAAAAACAATAAGTGTCCGGGGCCCAAGACTGTTCAACAGCCTCCCACCAGCCATAAGGGGCATTACGGGAAGACCCCTGGTTGTCTTCAAGAGGGAGCTGGACAGATACCTAAAGACGGTGCCGGATCAGCCGGGCTGTGGTTCGTACGTTGGATTACGTGCTGCCAGCAGTAACAGCCTCGTTGATCAGGCCCTGATCCACCGGGAGGCCTGGTAGTGGATCGGGCCGCGGGGACGTTGATCCCCGGAATGCCCTCCAGGTAGACTCCAGGTGTCTCATTCTACTATGGTCGGAAACACGGATGATGAGTTTCAACTTTGACTTGTGCAATATAACAATCGCAAACGTGAATATCTATAGCAACAAAGAAACAGCAACAAGAAAAAGACCTTGGAGTAATCATGAGCAACAACTTTCAAAAGTATGAAGTAATGCATGTGTGAGCAACACAGCTAACACAATGTTAGCTTTTATAGCTAGAAACCCGAGCACAAGATACCTGATATATTTCTTGATTCTATAATGTACTTGTTAAGACTATCGTTCACTTTTAGTCTCTAGATTATATCAAAAATGAAGATATATTGGAGAGGAAACAGAGAAGAGCTACCAAGACTGTACTATCACTGGAGAGGGTACAGAGAAGAACTAAGACGCTGGTATCATCAGTGGAGATGATGCAGACATGAGCTAAGAGGCTGGTATCATCACTAGAGAGGGTACAAACAAGAGGTAAGCTGGTATCATCAGTGGAGATGATGCAGACATGAGCTAAGAGGCTGGTATCATCAGTGGAGATGATGCAGACAAGACCTAAGAGGCTGGTATCATCACTAGAGAGGATACAAACAAGAGGTAAGGTGGTATCATCAGTGGAGATGATGCAGACAAGACCTAAGAGGCTGGTATCATCACTAGAGAGGGTACAAACAAGAGGTAAGCTGGTATCATCAGTGGAGATGATGCAGACATGAACTAAGAGGCTGGTATCATCAGTGGAGATGATGCAGACAAGACCTAAGAGGCTGGTATCATCACTAGAGAGGGTACAAACAAGAGGTAAGCTGGTATCATCAGTGGAGATGATGCAGACATGAGCTAAGAGGCTGGTATCATCACTAGAGAGGGTACAAACAAGAGGTAAGGTGGTATCATCAGTGGAGATGATGCAGACATGAGCTAAGAGGCTGGTATCATCACTAGAGAGGGTACAAACAAGAGGTAAGGTGGTATCATCAGTGGAGATGATGCAGACATGAGCTAAGAAGCGGTTATCATCAATCAGAATCAAAGCTTATGAAGGACACAAAGAACTCAGTGTTTTCACTCTCGGGAACTAGACTACGAGATCATCTCATACAAAACTTTACCAGACTGAATAATTCTAGATACACTCAAACATAAAGAACTATTTGAGGTACAAAACAAGGAAGAAAATTAAAAAGCAAATGTAGAAGAAACTGATAATGGTAAGAAAAAGTCTAGTCAGTGAAAAACTGGATATCAGATACGATTAATGTTCAATAAGGACAAGTTTTAAGATCCGCTATAGAAGACTGAAAGAAACAGGTAAATAGGTAAAACTTGCGATTTTGGCTTAAATAGCAACGCTCTTCTTGCCGAATAAGGCAAGCGAAAATTTGTGTATACAATAATTTCGCAAAAAATCATTCTGAACCTAACGAAAAAATATATATTTCATTGTACTTATTATTAAATTATTGTAAACTTATCTAAAATATATTTAGTTGGATTAGGCTAAATTAAAATGCGCTTCTTAAAATAAGGTTAGGTAAGTTTTCTAAGGTCCTTTTGGTACAAAATTATTAATTTTTACATTAACATAAATGGAAAAAGTATATCTTGAAACCTATAAGAGTAAACTTTAGAAAGAACTATATTTTAAATGAGTTCTTACTAACTGACCAGTTTTACCTATTCGGCACGAGATTTTATATATATATATATATATATATATATATATATATATATATATATATATATATATATATATATATATATATATATATATATATATATGTAGGGGAAGGGAGGAAGGAGAAGAGGAAGAGGGGTAAGAAAGGGGGGTTGTGGTGCAATAGGTGTGATATCCTTCACAGGAACACCCACACCCACCACCACAGAGAAGCACTAACACACAGTCAACCTTCTACGGGAAACATACGGTCAACAAGACAGGAGGAGTGTCAGGAAGAACCTTGACCATTGTCTAGCGACCTGCTAGTACAAGACTAAACCAAACTAAACACGCAAATATGTCTCAGGGGCGTCGGGAAGTAATTTTTTCATTACAAGTGTGGTTAGGAAATAGAAAGGTCTCAGTGAGGATGCTCTGCGAGACAATTCTATACAAAGTATCAGGAACAGGAATGATAAATTTGATTCTGTCGCCGAAGCGACTAGTGTCTGGTACGCCCCATATTCAACCTGCGATAGGTAGTGGCTAGTTTACTGTACACCCCATATTCAACCTTTCTGTATTAAATGTGCAACACTGAGGAAGCCTAGAAGATCAGATATAGAAAGAAAGCTTAGAAGATTGTACAGACGAAGAAAACTGGTTACCGAATTCCTTAACAACGTGAATATGCCACAATGCAGTTAAGAAAATCTTAGCTGACAAATCGCGAGATAGAGCAAAAAATTTAAGCTGTCGTACCAAACAGAAGAAGCACGAAGGAAAAAATAAGTCATCCAGGACACAGAAAGGAACCCCAAATATTTCTATTCACGTGAAAAATCAAAGCTAACACCTACCTGTAGAATTGTACCTTTCATGATAGGAGACTCGTACACTGACAATGAACAGGAAATGAGCGAAATCCTAAAAGAACAGTATGAGTCGATGCTCGGCAACCCACTAAATGACAGCAAGGTGGAGAATGCAAAAACATTTATGAAGGCAGCGCAGACCTAACAACTGATATTAGTACTAATCCCATAGAATTCAGAAAAAAGAAGCAGAAAATGTGGCCTGGTGGCCTGGTGGTTAACGCTCTCGCTTCACACGGTGAGGGCCTGGGTTCGATTCCCAGCCAGAGTAGAAACATTGGGCGTGTTTCTTTCCACCTGTTGTCTATGTTCCCCATCAGTAAAATGGGTACCTGGGTGTTAGTCGACTGGTGTGGGTCGCATCCTGGGACACTGACCTAAGGAGGCCTGGTCACAGACCGGGCCGAGGGGGCGTTGACCCCCGGAACTCTCTCCAGAAACTCCAGAAACTCACTCAGCACCTGGACCAGGTTCCTAGAATGCCGTATTTATATAAAAAGTGCAAAACACTACTAGCAAGAGCCTTCTAGGTGAAATACAAGAGGCCTTAAAAAGGGAGGTAGTAATAGAGGATTAGCTAAAAATTACAGACTACAAGCCCTAATTTTCCACATCATAAAAGTCTTCAGGAAAGTGAAGAGATGCCTAATTACAAGCTTTAAGAAACAGCACAATCTGCACAACCCAAACCAGCACGGTTGTAGAACTAGGATATCGTTCCTGTCACAACCGCTAAACCACTATGACAGAATTATGGAGTCGTTGTAAGAAAACCAAAACGCAGATGTGATATAGCACAAATTTAGCCAAGCTGTTTGATAAGTGCGATCATGAGGTGACTGTACACAAAATGAGGGTCATGGGCATAACTGGGAAGGCAAGCAGATGGATTTTCAGGTTTCTAACACACACAACACAAATAGTAAACAGGTAGGAAGCTCATTACCCCAAGGCACTATCCTGGCACCCTTACTGTTTCTTATCCTCATAGCAGAAGTAGATAAAAATACCCGTCACAGTTTTGTATCATCACTTGCAAATGCAACTAAAAATAAGCATGACAGTCACTTCGGTAGAAGACTGAAAAATCGCAGGAAGATATAAGCAGTGTTTTCTAGTGGGCAGCGGAGAACATGACGTTCAATGATAATAAGTTCCAACTGCTTAAGTATGGAAAGAATGAAGAACTCAAAAGGAACACTGTATACAAAACTCAAGAGGATCATTAAATAGCATGAAAGGAACACGTGAAAAACCTGGGAGTATGTCAACTGACATATCTTTCAAAGAACACAGTAAGGCAAATGTCTCGACAGCCAGGAAGATGACGGGGTGGATAATTGTTGCGTTGACGGCCCCGTTCAGGGCAGCAGAGATATCAGAGCTGGAACTGATACACAGATCGTTTACAGCTCGCATGGAGCCAATAAAACATTTGAAGTACTGGGAACGCCTTAAAGTTTTTAAATATGCATTCACTGGAGCGTAAGAAAGACACACATGACAATACATATATACTTGGAAAGTACTTGAGGGCCTTGTCCCTAATTTGAACACTGGCATAACATACTGGAGTGAGAGAGATGGGAGGAAGCGCAAGAATAAACCCAGAGAAACGCAGGGGCTCCGTGGGCACTACAAGAGAACATTTTATCAACATCCGTGGCCCTAGACTATTCAATATCTTACCAGAAGTTATCAAAAACACTGCTGTTACAAGTGTAGAAGTCTTAAAAATCAAAATGGACAAGTATCTTCATCAGGTGCCAGATCAACCAGGCTGTGATGGTTATGAGGGCCATAGGGCTTCCAGCAGCAACATCCTGGTTGAGCAAGTAAGCAACAGACGAGTCTGGCCCAAGGCCGGGCTCCTAAAGTAGATCTCTTGAAACACATCAAATACATATCAAAGGCAAAGGTAACCTGTGGAGAGTAGTGGCAGCTGGCTAGTTTACTGTAAATCCCCCATATCCATCCTGAGGAGATTAGTGCAGAAACACACTAATATACAAAAGACCTAATAACTACATCCCAAAAGGGTTTACAGAACATCTATATATATATATATATATATATATATATATATATATATATATATATATATATATATATATATTTACAAGTTAAGGTTCGTCTGTTACAAGTAAATTTAGGATATTTTCATAAAATGTCTGGACAGAGGTCATTAAGTCAGAATTTTAGTGTGATCGCACGAAATCAACTGAGATGTGAGACCAAAGACCGAGATTCAGTCTAAGCAACCACAACTAGGTGAGAACAAGAACGAGCGGCGACGCACCAGCAAGACCTGATTTAATACACACACTAAACAAATCGAATACAGAACTAAGGAATACCACAAATGGTCACACACTGGGAAGGCTTGATTATCTAGAGGCAGAATAAGAAATAAATAAAACGAGAGAACAAAACGTTGACTTGTATTCGAATGGAGACGCCTGCTGTCAAGGCGAAACGTTTCGGTAATAAAGATACCCAAGTGTAGCCCATGTGACTTGCTTATTCATAACTTCTTGATATTGAGTATCAATAACATGGCAGAACTGAAGGTACCAAACATTTCCTGAGAAATACTGTAGGAGAGAGTAAGACGGCCCAGGAGATGGAGGAAAGACTAAAGTGACGTAAGGTCAAACAACATACCAGACATGAGGAAACAGTCTACAGTCTTCCCAGAGGGACTGAGTGCAAGCAGCAAAGGAGCATGCAAGAAATATATAGAACCTTCAGCTGTGGAAACCAACATAGATTCAAAGGCGGAAGAGTGTTGGAGAATGTCAGAGTCTCGGTGTGTGATGGCAAGTGTTGGAGAATTTTGGCTAACGAACCTAGTGAGGTTCTATAATAGAGTTGTGAGAAGATACCACATGCATAATCTAGACATTTATTTAAGATATTTCACCATCGATGGCGAAATATCTCTTTAAAAACAATAGATGTCTTAACAGTACACATGTATCTTATTGCGAAAATCTGTGGGTATTAACATTCCTGTACTTAAACCCAAGATCAGTCTTACTGCGGTCCGACCCCAAAGTTACCGAGATTACAAAGAGACAAGAATGGAGAGAGTGCAAAACAGCATTTGACAATTTCCCCACCAAAGACTGAGCAACACGCTTCAAGACAAGGCAAAGAGCGAGAATACAGAACAAAGTAGCAGAATAAGCGAGGATAACAAGTGGGGTCCCCTAAGGATCAGTGCTTCCATATGGGATCGAAACCCATTTTTACAGGTATGAAACTATTGGAAAGAACACAAATAGGAGAGGAGAGAGATGGCCTCCTAGGAGGCATGGACATGTTTTATATACCTTCGATGGTTTTCAAGAGTTTCCCTGCTCCCGCAGGCAAGCCTGGAGTTACACTTGGCTGCTGTTACTAGAAATAAATGCTCAAGTAAATGGCTGCTAGAGATCAATCTGAATAATTGTAAAGTCATTCAATTTCAGGAAGTAGAAGGTTGCAATTATTGATGAAAGACAAGGCTCTGGGAGTGAACATCGCACCCAACACGTCACCAGATAAGCAAATCAACCGTATGACTTCGCTATATTCAGCAGCTTGAAAAGATACAAAGGTTTGTAATCAGATTATTTTAAGTGTTGACAAGTGTGTACTGTACACACCTTACAAACCTTTGTCTGATTACAAAGGTTTATAATCAGACTATTTTAAGGGCTGACAGGTATGTACTGTAGTACTGTAAGGAGACATATAGGAGATAACCCCGACAATTTGCGATGAGAAAACCAGAGGAAACATGATTATGATATACAAAATACTTAGATGAATTAACAGGGCGACCAGAGGAGGATTGAAATATAAGCCCCGGAAACAAAGAGGAACACAGATTAAGGTTAAGTCTTTTTCCAATTTCATGGTATCTTTGAAGAGCTTCGGGAGTTTGACTACTCTCGGAGCCCGGCCACGGGCCAGGCTCGTCTGGTGTAATGAATTATATGTGAAACGTGTAGCAGCAAACTCCATACACAGTTTTAAGAGTAGATATGATGGAAAACAAGAGGCCAGAAGGAGCCAAGACTCGGTACCCACAAATGCAAATTTGTGAATACACAAACGCAGACACACACACACACACATACACACACACACACACAAACACACACACACACACACACACACACACACACACACACACACACATACAACTGACTCAAGGATTACAAATGAAGGTTATACAAGTGAATGAGTGCTTCTTGCACACTGTCAAGGTCTTCAACATATAAAATAATCTTGACCTTGCAGGAGCTACCCTTCTTGGTCACACACCCAGTGGTAGGTATCCCCCAAGGGGAGGGGGGATAGGTATCCCCAAAGGGAGGGGGGGCTAGATATCCCTCGAAGGAAAAGGGATAAGTATGCCTAAGGGGAGTGGAGATAGGTATTCCCAAAGGAAGGTATAAGTATCCCAAGGGAGGGGACAGGTATCCCCCCAGGGGAAGGGATAGATATTACCAACTTGAAGGTGCTCTGATGCTGCTAAGGGCTCTTCATCCAAGGAACTGGAGTTCTCTTCCCCTTGCTTAGATCCAATCTAAATGCCATCCATTGCACAGGCGCCATACGACACCTACGGGTTTAGCTCTTTTCCCTGAAGAAAACGCAGTTCTGACTAGTATATCTTTATTGGTTAAAACATCGAAAAGTTTCCTGCATTTAGACCGTGTAGGTGCAAATTTTGTTGCATTTTCTGCACTTACTGTAGAATGCATCTGATGGTCATCTTCAAATTTTGTGTCAATGTGTTTTAGGCTGTGTAAGTTGTAATATATCATTTTTATTCAACAATTTTTTTTTTGTGAGGTAACTGGATGAGAAATAAGTCCGAGTGTTGGACTGGATTATCCTGGGATAAATCTACATAATATCCACATCTGTGTCCTCAATATCATATTAAAAAAGGGTATTGTATGTACCCAAGGCTTAATTAAATTTATTTAACCTTAAATGCTGGCCAATCCCTCGTAGATAAACTTTCTGGTTGATCTTTGCCGTGTGTAAGTCCCAGTTTACTTCTCATACAGAAGAATTAGGGAAGAATTAAATACTAGTTTGTCGTATGTGATAACGTCTGAATACCTCAACCACCCACAAGTTGATAAGGCAAATTCTAAGCAACTTTAAGCTTAACGTGCTTGTGTAGTTTATGATATTGGTCCCTCTGAGATAGCAGTGGAATGCTAGTGTTTCTTCATGGACGGTTTGCATTACAGTTGGGCTGTGTAGGTCTAACTCTGCCATTTTTACTGAAAAAAAATTGCTATGTTAGTTTCCATGTGATAACTTGTGACTGCCTCTTCTGACTAGCTTTAAATTTTCAACGTTAATGTTAAGCTGCATTACAAACCTATGCCGCACTCTGCACTATTCCTATCGCGAGCACTGAGGTAGAGGGGGCTGGGGTTATGTAATACCGGGACACCTTTCTGGGATCATGTAGCGACTAAAATAAATGAAAGTAGTTTGTATTTATACTGACTTAAATCAATAATAACACTTCAGTCTTCAGTAAGATAACACCTGACAGGAAGATGACACCTGCCAGTAAGATAACACCTGTCAGTAAGTTAATACCTGTCAGTACAATAACACTTCAGTAAGATAACACCTGTCAGTAAGGTAACACCTGACAGTAAGATAACACCTGTCAGTAAGTTAATACCTGTCGGTAAGATAACACCTGTCAGTAAGTTAATACCTGTCGGTAAGATAACACCTGTCAGTAAGTTAATACCTGTCAGTAAAATAACACATCAGTAAGATAACACTTGTCAGTAAGATAACACCTCTCAGTACGATAACACCTCTCAGTATGATAACACCTCTCAGTAAGATAACACTTCTCAGTACGATAACACCTCTCAGTAAGATAACACCTCTCAGTACGATAACGAAGTTACTGAGACACTCCGCAGGCAACTAGGAGTGATATTCCCTCCCGAAGAGGACCCAGAGATGACTGCGGCCACACTAGTGTACCATGAAGTCAACGAACCAGACAAGCTGTTACCTGTGATAACGTCATATCCTCCTCCTCGCTAGTGTCCATAGTTAGGAGTACATACGGTGTTGTCGCTTATGAGATGCACCAGCTGAACTGACCAGAAGAGTGCTTGAACAGCATATGTCGCATCATTGTAGAAACCTTTCTCCCTCGGGAGCCAGAGACGGGTCATCGCAAGATTGAGACCCGTGCCAGGACTACGCTCTTGGCCAACATTATACATACATAACACATCTCAGTACGATAACACTTCTCAGTAAGATAACGCCTCTCAGTACGATAACACTTCTCAGTAAGATAACGCCTCTCAGTAAGATAACACCTCTCAGTAAGTATATAGACAGACAATGGTTATAAATGACCATAATTAAAGGGGTGGGCCGGTAAGCCAGCGGAAGGCCTCGGTCAGGTGACCAAAAGCTCCAAAGGCGGGTCATCAGTAAGATAACACCTCTCAGTACGATAACACCTCTCAGTAAGATAACACCTCTCAGTACGATAACACCTCTCAGTAAGATAACACCTCTCAGTACGATAACACTTGCCAGTAATACTGCACCTCTCAGTAAGAGGTCCAAACCCGCATGGAGAGAAACAAGAACAATAATTTGTAAACCCGCATGGAGAGAGAGTAATCGTGTGTAAGCCCAGAGAAACATCATTTCATCTGCTGAAAAGGACCTCAGATGGAGGTTGAAACATACAGATACGTTACTTTTCATGCTTCAGTCTCCATGTGGGTTTGTACTCACCTACTTGTAGTTAAAGGGGGTCAAACCTCGGTTCCTGTCCGTTTATAAGACCGAATATACCAGTGTGCCTACCTGGAGAGGATACCTGGAGTATACCTGGAGAGGGTTTCGAGGGTCAACGCCCCCGCGGCTTGGTCTACGACCAGGCCTCATGGTGGATCAAGGTTTGATCAACCAGGCTGTTACTGTTGGCCGCACGTAAACCGACGTACGAATCACAGCCTGGTTGATCAGGTACTGACTTCAGGCTTATCCGTACCTATCCTCCAAACAGTGTATGAGTTCTTGACCCAAGGGATCAAACCTGACTGCGTTATGGCCTCCTACGGGTTTAGCGCTTCCCCGTGAATATAAAACTTACAAATGACAGAAATTTACCTTAAAATCTTCCCTTCGACTACAAACATTATTACTGTCGTCAATTATATTATTTTCGTGGAAATCGCTAAACCCGCAAGTCCTATGGGAAGAAGAAGGTGGGTGCAATGCCTTGGAAGAAGAGCCCTTAAGCAGGATAAGATACAAGGCTAACATAAACATCATGGTACGATAACACATCTTGTAGTTCAACCTCCACCAACAACAACATTCTTACCTTCACTTCTTAAATATCTCTTATATTACCTCTTTCCAGAGTTTTATTCTACTCCTATGACCCCGTTCCCTTGTCTGGTTAACCAGGCTGTTGCTGCTAGCGGCCAGCTGGTTAATACACCACAGCCTGGTTGATCACTGCCCTCAACAAGGAAGCTTTGTTAGGGGTTCATAACCACGGGGGTGATGAACACCTGAAACCACTAACAAGCCAACTACAGGTAGCCACCACCACCCACCCTGTGGTCTACCATGATTCTCGTCCCCCGAGGAGGGTCACACCCCCTCAGTCTTTAATATCGAGGGGGCGGTTACACCCCCCTCAGTTTTGAATACTAAGGTGATCAGTCCGTCAGCTTTGAAACAATATTAAGGTAGTCAGTCCCTTCAGTCTTTATAAATATTCAGCTCGACAGCTTCAATGGATTAAACTAATTGATGCTTAATGTGCTGGTGAGTTGTAGCGAGGCTCATCATCAAGCGAGAGAAGTGAATATTAAAATGGTATAAAATACCGACAGCGTGTTAGGTACGACACATATGCAACAGTTTGGTATCTTTATTTCAAAACGTTTCGCCTACACAGTAGACTTCTTCAGTCGAGTACCAAGATACAATGGTAACTTGGTACAGAACAGAAAACACCTTGGACAACTTCTACTAGTAACCTACATCTCACCTAATAACACTATATAAGGCTCCATACTGTCACTTTAACCTCACATTGTTTCAGACTATGGAATAAATACTCTTTTCCAGGCTGAGGGACTGACCACCTCAAAACTACGTCTTCAGGGGCGATGGACTGATTACATCGTCTTCACATCTCTTCTGTTTCTACCAACTGTTCTGTACTCGACTGAAGAAGCCTACTGTGGCATGCAAAGAGTACGTTACCTTTATTCGGCGCATGTACACACCCTCATTTACAGGCTATCTCCCCCAACCAGCGAACCAGGTAACTAAGAGTTGACGATGGGGCCCCGTCGTTCAACTAGAAACCAGGTTCCAGCCAATAAGAAGATGGTTTTGGCAATCGCAGAAGTTATGTGGGTACCACTCTCCTGTCTGCCCTTGTCATTCCCATTCTAGAGCTGGTTGAAGCACGGTCTGCTCTCTTGTGGCTTCTATTCTGTTTTGCTTACCGTGGAGTGCACTATACTTATCACTGTACATAGTGTATATTGTGTACATATTGCTGTTCTAAATTGGTGAAGGATAATATAAGTCAAAACCTTTCTGCTGTGTTTATTTTGCTCTCTTTACCTACTGTGTAGGCGAAACGTTTCGAAATAAAGATACCTAACTGTTGCATATGTGTCTTACCTAACAAGTGAGAGAAGGTTAAAATGTCAGGGAAAAAAAACATATCACAACACTACAAGCACCTACCCGCACGTTACATGTACACGTATCAAGTATTTGTATCTGGGAGCCTCACAAGTCTGCAACCATAAAACACATTGTAATAAAGTGGTAGAATTACCGACAATATGTAAAGTAAAAGGACACAAGTGCAACTAATGTGACATTTTATTGTGGCAACGTTTCGCTCTCCAGGAGCTTTATCAAGCCATGGCTTGAAACGTTGCCACAATAAAATGTCACATTAGTTGCACTTGTGTCCTTTTACTTTACATAAAAACATAGTATAGAACGTGTGAAAAGCAGGGACGCAGTGGGCACAATAAGGGAACACTAAGCAAAACACAACCTAACAACACAGGAGCCACCTGACCCCATTGTCTCTCTGTCTTCATCCCAATGCGGCATTCTTCAGATTGCTGTATGTCACTCACATCTCACCCTCCGTCTATATATACACTGTCTTTTTAACCTCTGTAATCTGTATGTTAGAAGTGATCAAGGTCCCAGTACCGAAATGTTTTTGTAATATGTCCTAGTGTTTGCTCACTTGTCTTTCTAAACCAAGGGAGCACTGTATCAATATCCGGGGCCCCAGACTATTCAACATCTTACCAGAAGATATCAGAAACCCTGCTGGAACAAGTGTAGAAGTCTTCAAGAGGAAACTGGACACGTATCTTCACGAAGTGCCAGATCAACCAAGCTGTGATGGATATGTGGGTCATCGAAACACCAGCAACAACAGCCTGGCTGACCAGGTTACTTTTGCAAAGGCTCTGCCTTATCTAGGCCAGAAGGCTAGCTGCAGTGTTCCTCCATTCTTATATTAAACACCAGACGAGCCTGGCCTATGGCCGAGCTCCGAGAGTAGAAAAACTCTGGGAACTCATCAAAGGTATATCAAAGCAGCGCCTGCAGTGGCAGTGGAGAAGCCTTCATCTCACTCCTTTGGATTTTTATAGAGGTTCAGAAAGCGGAGGAGAGAAGACAATAAGGCACTGAGCAGAAGCAGGAAGGAATATGCAAGGGTGAGAAAAATGGTAGACTAACATTATTACAAAGCCATCACATCAAAAGTCTCATTAGTCACTTGAAGGCGCTGGTTAATAATAATAATATTAGTGCACACATTGAACACCTTATGGGACAGTATATTCCCAGCGATGAAGCCAGCCTCGTGTATATGATACATTCTGCATACAGGTACAACAACCCGCATGTCACACACCCTTTATACTTTTACACATCTCGAGTATATATATATGTATATATATATGTCATGCCGAATATGTAAAACTGGTCAATTAGCAAGAACTCATTTAAAATTGAGTCCTTTCTAAAATTTTCTCTTATACGTTTAAAGATATATTTTTTTCATTAATGTTATTGTAAAAATTTATAATTTTGCACTAAAAGAATGTTAGAAAACTTACCTAACCTTATTATAACAAGAATAATTTATTTTAGCCTAACCCAGATAAATATATTTTAGATTTGTTTACAATAATTTATTACTAAACAAACACAGTGAAATATATTTTTTTCGTTAGGTTAAGAATGATTTTGGCGAAATTATTCCATACACAAATTTTCGCTTGTCCTATATGGCAAGATGAGCGTTGCTATTTAAGCCAAAATCGCAAGTTCTGCCTATTCGGCACGACATTATATATATATATATATATATATATATATATATATTATATATATATATATATAATATATATATATATATATATATATATATATATATATGAAGGATGAGGTTAATCATAGAATTGATGAGGGAAAAAAGGTGAGTGGTGCATTGAGGTATATGTGGAGTCAAAAAACGTTATCTATGGAGGCAAAGAAGGGAATGTATGAAAGTATAGTAGTACCAACACTCTTATATGGGTGTGAAGCTTGGGTGGTAAATGCAGCAGCGAGGAGACGGTTGGAGGCAGTGGAGATGTCCTGTTTAAGGGCAATGTGTGGTGTAAATATTATGCAGAAAATTCGGAGTGTGGAAATTAGGAGAAGGTGTGGAGTTAATAAAAGCATTAGTCAGAGGGCAGAAGAGGGGTTGTTGAGGTGGTTTGGTCATTTAGAGAGAATGGATCAAAGTAGAATGACATGGAAAGCATATAAATCTATAGGGGAAGGAAGGCGGGGTAGGGGTCGTCCTCGAAAGGGTTGGAGAGAAGGGGTAAAGGAGGTTTTGTGGGCAAGGGGCTTGGACTTCCAGCAAGCGTGCGTGAGCGTGTTAGATAGGAGTGAATGGAGACGAATGGTACTTGGGACCTGACGATCTGTTGGAGTGTGAGCAGGGTAATATTTAGTGAAGGGATTCAGGGAAACCGGTTATTTTCATATAGTCGGACTTGAGTCCTGGAAATGGGAAGTACAATGCCTGCACTTTAAAGGAGGGGTTTGGGATATTGGCAGTTTGGAGGGATATGTTGTGTATCTTTATATGTGTATGCTTCTAAACTGTTGTATTCTGAGCACCTCTGCAAAAACAGTGATTATGTGTGAGTGTGGTGAAAGTGTTGAATGATGATGAAAGTATTTTCTTTTTGGGGATTTTCTTTCTTTTTTTGGGTCACCCTGCCTCGGTGGGAGACGGCCTTGTTGAAAAAAAAAAAAAAAAAAAAAAAAAAAAATATATATATATATACATATATATATATATATATATATATATATATATATATATATATATATATATATATATATATATATATATATATATAATGATGAAAATTAGACACACATGCAACATCTGGGTATCTTTTACGTAGAAGTTTGGCCCTCCAGTGGACACAATTTGAAGACAGAAGAGCAATATACAAAAGATGAGGTAGTCCCTCAGTGTTGGAGTTGGTGTGAAGAGCAGTGCCTTATTAGATGACATTTCGCCTTATTCATGTCAAGAAAAAGACATGATTCTAAGGAGTCGTGTAGTGAGGTGTGTAACATGATCCCTCACCTCAGTCAACTGTTACTCTCTAACATCGGTACCGGTATAAACCTTGATAATAAATACCAACAAACTGCTTTACAAAGATATATAAACAAACACTTGGACAAATTTATTAAAAAACGTGATCAAGGTCCCAGGACCGAAACGTTTTCCCATAAATATGTCTTAGTGTTTGATCACGTGTCAAATTTATTAAAAAACGTGATCAAGGTCCCAGGACCGAAACGTTTTCCCATAAATATGTCTTAGTGTTTGATCACGTGTCTCTCTGATCCAACATCAGTACTGTCCTAATCATTATTAACCATAAGACTATTTTACTAGTCCAATTTACTACATTATTTTACTACCTAAACCCTATATGATAAATCAAGGTATATTAAACCCTATATGATAAATCAAGGTATATTAAACCCTATATGATAAATCAAGGTATATTAAACCCTATATGATAAATCAAGGTATATTAAACCCTATATGATAAATCAAGGTATATTAAACCCTATATGATAAATCAAGGTATATTAAACCCTATATGATAAATCAAGGTATATTAAACCCTATATGATAAATCAAGGTATATTAAACCCTATATGATAAATCAAGGTATATTAAACCCTATATGATAAATCTAGGTATATTAAACCCAATATGATAAATCAAGGTATATTAAACCCTATATGACAAATCAAGGTATATTAAACTCTATATGATAAATCAAGGTATATTAATTACGAAAATAAGATATCAGAATTTTTGAGAAAGTATCCGGAATATGCTTTTAACATAAGGGGGATTACCAATAGACCCCTGACTGTCTTCAAGAAGGCGTTGGACAGACACCTAAAGTCAGTACCTGGCCAGTGAGGCTGTGGTTCCTACGTCAGTTTGCGAGATACGTAAGCGAGATGCATTATAATCTACACCTTGAAAGTTCTAAAGGATCTGGTCCCAAATCTGCATACACAAATCATACCCCATGAAACTACGAGGCTTGACATACGATGCAAAATACTCCCAATGAAAAGTAGGAGGAGCAATGAGTACACAAAAGGACAACTCAAAAAGTATAATGGGACCAAGACTTTCCAGCGTCCTGCTTCCATACATAAGAGGACTTCCCATCAGACCCGTGGATGTCTTCAAGAAGGACCTGGACAAGTTTCTTAGGACAATGTCTGATCAGGCGGGCTAGCACCAACAGCCGGTCTGGGACCGGACCACGAGAGCATTGACCCTCTGAACACACTGCTGGTGATAGACAAGTTGAAGGTGGACGAGGTGTGGCGGGTTGACGTGGGTCACGAGGAGCGCTGCATGAAGCTGATGTACCACCCCAGCGTTGTCACACTACGTCATATAGAGAAGCTTTGGAGCTTCATAACAAAGTCTGAGTAAGCTCTCTTAAAAAGCTCCCTTACATAGTGCGATTGTTTGAAAATACATTCAGAATTAAATAGCACCTGCAAAGGCCTTCATAGTACGCGCCATTTAATTCTGACTGCAGTTTCAACTGAATTTTGGTGGTGGTGCTGTGGTGTAGTGGTGGTACTGTGGTGTAGTGGTGGTACTGTGGTGCAGTGGTGACTGGTGTAGTGGTGGTAGTACTGTGGTGTAGTGGTGGTGTAGTAGTAATGGTGTTGTGGTGGTGTGGTAGTAATGGTGTTGTGGTGGTGTAGTAGTAATGGTGATGTGGTGGTGCAGTAGTAATGGTGCTGTGGTGGTGCAGTAGTAATTGTGCTGTGATGGTACTGCGGTGCAGTGGTGGTAGTGGTGGTACTGTGGTGAAGTGGTAGTGGTGGTGCTGCTGGTGCTGTGGTGTAATGGTGGTGCTGTGGTGTAGTAGTGATGGTGGTGATGCTGTGTAGTGGTGGTGTAGTAGTGATGATGGTGGTGCTGTGGTGTAGTAGTGATGGTGGTAGTGCTGTGTAGTGGTGGTGCTGTGTAGTGGTGGTGGTGCTGTGGTATGGTGGTGGTGCTGTGTAGTGGTGGTACTGTGGTGTAGTGGTGGTGGTGGTACTGTGGTGTAGTGGTGGTGGTGGTGCTGTGGTGGTGGTGATACTGTGGTGTAGTAGTGATGGTGTTGGTGGTACTGTGGTGCAGTGGTGACTGGTGGTAGTGATTGTGGTGTAGTGACGGTGGTGGCACTGTGGTGCAGTGGTGACTGTGGTGGTAATGACTGTGGTGTAGTGGTGGTGCTGTGGTGCAGTGGTGACTGTGGTACTAGTGACTGTGTAGTGGTGGTGGTGGTACTGTGGTGTGGTGGTACTGTGGTGCAGTGGTGACTGTGGCGGTAGTGACTGTGGTGTAGTGGTGGTGGTGGTGCTATGGTGCAGTGGTGACTGTGGTACTAGTGACTGTGTAGTGGTGGTGGTGGTACTGTGGTGTGGTGGTGCAGTGGTGGCTGTGGTGCTAGTGACTGTGGTGTAGTGGTGGTGGTGATGCTGTGGTGCAGTGGTGACTGTGGTACTAGTGACTGTGTAGTGGTGGTGGTGGTACTGTGGTGTGGTGGTACTGTGGTGCAGTGGTGACTGTGGCGGTAGTGACTGTGGTGTAGTGGTGGTGGTGGTGCTATGGTGCAGTGGTGACTGTGGTACTAGTGACTGTGTAGTGGTGGTGGTGGTACTGTGGTGTGGTGGCTGTGGTACTAGTGACTGTGGTGTAGTAGTGGTGGTGGTGATGCTGTGGTGCAGTGGTGACTGTGATGGTAGTGACTGTGGTGTAGTGATGGTGGTGGTGCTGTGGTGTAGTGATGGTAATGGGGTAGTGGTGCTATGGCGCAGTGGTGGTGGTGATTGTGGAGTAGCGGTGGTGGTGGTGGTACTGTGGTGTAGTGGTAGTGATAGTGGTACTGTGGTGGTAGCGACTGCGGTGTAGTGGTGGTGAATTTCTAAGTGTGGAGTGTACAAATGCGTTGCTACACTGCAAAAGGCACGTACAGTACGTGACGAGAGAGGAAGCCACGGATTCAAGGACACCAGAGAACAAAGTGATAGCCAGATAAGTACGCCGCTATCTGCTCCATCACGGACCGAAACGTCCTCCAAAGCGTCCTCTGCAAATTGTAGGTTACTAGCGAAACGTGCCAGTATCGGGAACCTGATGATGAATAAAGTACATGTACAACACTTAATTATCTTTATTACTAACTTGCGGAAAATACTGTAGCTAGCAGAAATAAAACTTGCAACACGCAGAGTGGAGGAGAGGGAGAACCTAATCTACTGTCAAGGTAGTTGAGAGGACCTTGATTACTTACTGGGGAGGTAGAGAGGACCTTGATTACTTACTGGGGAGGTAGAGAGGATCTTGATTACTTACTGGGGAGGTAGAGAGGATAACCTACAGTGAGGGTAGATGAGACTACTTGATAACTTACTGGGGAGGAAGGTTGATAATCTACAGTGAGGGTAGATGAGACTACTTGATAACTTACTGGGGAGGAAGGTTGATAATCTACAGTGAGGGTAGATGAGACTACTTGATAACTTACTGGGGAGGAAGGTTGATAATCTACAGTGAGGGTAGATGAGACTACTTGATAACTTACTGGGGAGGAAGGTTGATAATCTACAGTGAGGGTAGATGAGACTACTTGATAACTTACTGGGGAGGAAGGTTTATAATCTACAGTGAGGGTAGATGAGACTACTTGATAACTTACTGGGGAGGGAGGTTGATAATCTACAGTGAGGGTATATGAGACTACTTGATAACTTACTGGGGAGGAAGGTTGATAATCTACAGTGAGGGTAGATGAGACTACTTGATAACTTACTGGGGAGGAAGGTTGATAATCTACAGTGAGGGTAGATGAGACTACTTGATAACTTACTGGGGAGTAAGGTTGATAATCTACAGTGAGGGTAGATGAGACTACTTGATAACTTCCACTTGTTACGACCTGACGCCGAGGTCCGACGCTATTAAGAACAAAAGACCTCAGACGTGGGCGTGACTACCCGACATTTGCTAAGGCAGGTGTGACCATATAATTAGGTCTCCCTAGAGACCTCACAAGCCCATCTGAACTGCATCACAACTGGGGAGGAAGGTTGATAATCTACAGTGAGGGTAGATGAGACTACTTGATAACTTACTGGGGAGGAAGGTTGATAATCTACAGTGAGGGTAGATGAGACTACTTGATAACTTACTGGGGAGGAAGGTTGATAATCTACAGTGAGGGTAGATGAGACTACTTGATAACTTACTGGGGAGGAAGGTTGATAATCTACAGTGAGGGTAGATGAGACTACTTGATAACTTACTGGGGAGGAAGGTTGATAATCTACAGTGAGGGTAGATGAGACTACTTGATAGCTTACTGGGGAGGAAGGTTGATAATCTACAGTGAGGGTAGATGAGACTACTTGATAACTTACTGGGGAGGAAGGGTGATAATCTACAGTGAGGGTAGATGAGACTACTTGATAACTTACTGGGGAGTAAGGTTGATAATCTACAGTGAGGGTAGATGAGACACTGGGGAGGAAGGTTGATAATCTACAGTGAGGGTAGGTGAGACTACTTGATAACTTACTGGGGAGGAAGGTTGATAATCTACAGTGAGGGTAGATGAGACTACTTGATAACTTACTGGGGAGGAAGGTTGATAATCTACAGTGAGGGTAGGTGAGACTACTTGATAACTTACTGGGGAGGAAGGTTGATAATCTACAGTGAGGGTAGGTGAGACTACTTGATAACTTACTGGGGAGGAAGGTTGATAAACTACAGTGAGGGTAGATGAGACTACTTGATAACTTACTGGGGAGGAAGGTTGATAATCTACAGTGAGGGTAGATGAGACTACTTGATAACTTACTGGGGAGGAAGGTTGATAATCTACAGTGAGGGTAGATGAGACTACTTGATAACTTACTGGGGAGGAAGGTTGATAATCTACAGTGAGGGTAGATGAGACTACTTGATAACTTACTGGGGAGGAAGGTTGATAATCTACAGTGAGGGTAGATGAGACTACTTGATAACTTACTGGGGAGGAAGGTTGATAATCTACAGTGAGGGTAGATGAGACTACTTGATAACTTACTGGGGAGGAAGGTTGATAATTTACAGTGAGGGTAGATGAGACTACTTGATAACTTACTGGGGAGGAAGGTTGATAATCTACAGTGAGGGTAGATGAGACTACTTGATAACTTACTGGGGAGGAAGGTTGATAATTTACAGTGAGGGTAGATAAGTTTACCTGGTGGTATTTAAGAGACATGCAACAACTGCGATTCTTTACTGACGAACCCCATTACATGGGCGAAACGTTGTCAATATTGCATTCCCATGTGGTATATTCTACCATTTCACTACCAAAACAAAGTGACTATGACAAGGTCAGTACCTCACAGAGTGGAATGCACCACGCCCTGCCTTGTACCTTAGCGAGCGTCAGTACCTCACAGAGTGGAATGCACCACGCCCTGACTTGTACCTTAGCGAGCGTCAGTACCTCACAGTGGAATGCACCACGCCCTGCCTTGTACCTTAGCGAGCGTCAGTACCTCACAGAGTGGAATGATGCACCACGCCCTGCCTTGTACCTTAGCGAGCGTCAGTACCTCACAGAGTGGAATGCACCACGCCCTGCCTTGTACCTTAGCGAGCGTCAGTACCTCACAGGGTGGAATGCACCACGCCCTGCCTTGTACCTTAGCGAGCGTCAGTAACTCACAGAGTGGAATGCACCACGCCCTGCCTTGTACCTTAGCGAGCGTCAGTACCTCACAGGGTGGAATGCACCACGCCCTGCCTTGTACCTTAGCGAGCGTCAGTACCTCACAGAGTGGAATGCACCACGCCCTGCCTTGTACCTTAGCGAGCGTCAGTACCTCACAGGGTGGAATGCACCACGCCCTGCCTTGTACCTTAGCGAGCGTCAGTACCTCACAGGGTGGAATGCACCACGCCCTGCCTTGTACCTTAGCGAGCGTCAGTACCTCACAGGGTGGAATGCACCACGCCCTGCCTTGTACCTTAGCGAGCGTCAGTACCTCACAGGGTGGAATGCACCACGCCCTGCCTTGTACCTTAGCGAGCGTCAGTACCTCACAGGGTGGAATGCACCACGCCCTGCCTTGTACCTTAGCGAGCGTCAGTACCTCACAGAGTGGAATGCACCACGCCCTGCCTTGTACCTTAGCGAGCGTCAGTACCTCACAGAGTGGAATGCACCACGCCCTGCCTTGTACCTTAGCGAGCGTCAGTACCTCACAGGGTGGAATGCACCACGCCCTGTCTTGTACCTTAGCGAGCGTCAGTACCTCACAGAGTGGAATGCACCACGCCCTGCCTTGTACCTTAGCGAACGTCAGTACCTCACAGGGTGGAATGCACCACGCCCTGCCTTGTACCTTAGCGAGCGTCAGTACCTCACAGAGTGGAATGCACCACGCCCTGTCTTGTACCTTAGCGAGCGTCAGTACCTCACAGAGTGGAATGCACCACGCCCTGCCTTGTACCTTAGCGAGCGTCAGTACCTCACAGAGTGGAATGCACCACGCCCTGCCTTGTACCTTAGCGAGCGTCAGTACCTCACAGAGTGGAATGCACCACGCCCTGCCTTGTACCTTAGCGAGCGTCAGTACCTCACAGAGTGGAATGCACCACGCCCTGCCTTGTACCTTAGCGAGCGTCAGTACCTCACAGAGTGGAATGCACCACGCCCTGTCTTGTACCTTAGCGAGCGTCAGTACCTCACAGAGTGGAATGCACCACGCCCTGCCTTGTACCTTAGCGAGCGTCAGTACCTCACAGAGTGGAATGCACCACGCCCTGCCTTGTACCTTAGCGAGCGTCAGTACCTCACAGAGTGGAATGCACCACGCCCTGCCTTGTACCTTAGCGAGCGTCAGTACCTCACAGAGTGGAATGCACCACGCCCTGTCTTGTACCTTAGCGAGCGCGTTGCTTGTAAACAGTGTCCTACAACCCCGTGCTACCTGCAACACGGTGCCTTGCTACCCGCAACAATGCCCTGCTACCGGCAAGATCAACAGTACTCTATCTCAGGCCCGTCAAGATGCTATGCTGCGCTAAGAATACAGTAACCGAAGCACAAACCAAGATGCACTCAGCCAGCCTATATAAGGTGCCTCTCTACCACTAGCACTATTATTATTATTATTATTAGTAGTAGTAGTAGTAGTAGTAGTAGTAGTAGTAGTAGTAGTAGTAGTAGTAGTAGTAGTAGTAGTAGTAGTTGTAATAATAGTAGTAATTGTGGTAGCAGTAATAACTGTCGTGTTAGAAGTAATTGTAGTATACCTTTGATATACCTACGAGTTTCCAGAGTCTTTCTACTCCCGGAGCCAGACCATGGGCCAGGCAGAAACAACTGTTGCAGTAGTAACTGTAGTAATAGTATTAGTAGTAATAGTATTTGCAGTAATTCTGTTTTAATAGCGGTATCAGCAATTGTAGTAGTAGTAGTAGTAGTAGTAGAGGTAATAACTGTAACAGTAGTAGAAATAATTGTAGGGGGTAGACAGGTAATGACAAGCACGGGGTAGACAGGTAATGACAAGCACGGGGTAGACAGGTGATCAGTTATAAAAAGGTTGCCACACACGTGGTGTGCTGGTATAGAGAGCCAGCAAGCCCACTTACAGTAAGTGGTTAGCCTTGACCACTTGGGGAAGCACTCGGCCGTGCATTAAGCCTGCCCTCAATAGCAGACATTATTTACCATCAATAATACCCAATATAATAAGAAGCAATTTACAAAATAATTTAACGAGTCTTCAAAGGGATGCGCAAGACGTCGGGTCTTGTCTGACAAAGTCACTCACTTCAGTAGAGCATGCGAGGCAGTAGCGTATGATGAAAGAATACAAAACCGTTTAATGGGAGTGCTTAAAGAACACGAGAATGAAGGAGTATCGTAGTGTGTCTGCTGTGCCCATACTCGGCAGGTCCTTCTCAAACCTAATACTAATTCCAATATTTCTCCAACACCAGGGAACACCAGTGCGCATGTCGAACGCAAGATTAAACAACGTTGATGAAGTCTACACGTGTCCAACACCTGGATATCTTTATTGTGATGTTCCGGCGTTTATTATCTGTATTGGACTGATAAAGTCACTGGTTGGTGAAAGGCCTCCAACACTCAAGATACCGAAGTGTTGTCTAATTGTGTGTCACTCACCAACGTCTACACTGTATACTGGAACTCCCACGGCCATGTCAAGAACTTCAAAGAAGCTAAATAGAATTATGTGAGAGTCTGGAGGTCAGGCCTTAACGGAGATCATGTGGGTGTCTTTCAAGTCTAGTGAACAAGACTTACCGGAGGTCAGGTGGTGTGTGCGTGCCAGCTGTCGACGTCTGGAGGTCATGTGAGGTCTTGCCAACTACTATAGCTAGGTCATCACGCAAATGCCGGAGGCTAACTCCATTCACAGCTTCGAAAGTAGGTATGACAGCTCAATAGATCAGAAAAAAGTAGCCCGAGATCATATCATTCCTAGACGCCAAGAACTGTCTCTTGACAGCTTCTGACCCCGGGGAGTACAGGAGCATCTAGGTGAACTAGGCTGGCAGACAGCAACCACCTAGTTAAGTACTAGCGTCCTGTCATGTGACCGGAAGCTACTCTAATGGAGTCGCATCCGGAGGTCACCACCCCCGCCGCCCGGTCCCAGACACTGTACATAAATTATTATATATCATGTAAACACACAAATGCAGTGTAATGAAACTCTATAGTGACAACGTTTCGCCCACGCAGTGGGCTTTCTCAAGTTCACACTGTCAATAAAAGAAATTATTACACTAAATTTGTTTCCATACAACTGTGAAATGGAAATTCACTGAAAGTGAGGCCGTCTGACAGGACTGTTGGTGCCACAGCACATGACAGTGAGATGGCAGGTATATCAAACAGTCATATTTACAATCAGTATACACTAGTCCTTACTTTCCTGCATGTTCTCTAACACATCTTGTAGCATATCCCAGACTATTTATGTGGCATGGTGTGTATGTGATTAGCATGGGCAGTGATATCAGAAACTATCACCAGATAGTAGTAATGTGCCTAGCCTCTTGCTAGTGAAGGCTCACCACCCAACAAGAAATGATAGTGACACTTGGCAGAACTCTGTCGCGAGATAGGGAAGTTATTGATAGAAGCCAGTGAATGCACCACCACCGTGCTGCTTCTGCTGCTGCTGCTGTTGCTGCTGCTGCTGCTGTTACTGCTGCTGCTGCTGTTACTGCTGCTGTTACTGCTGTTGCTGCTGTTGCTGCTGTTGCTGCTGTTGCTGCTGTTGCTGCTGCTGCTGCTGCTGCTGCTGCTGCTACTGCTGCTGCTACTGCTGCTGCTGCTGCTGCTGCTACTGCTGCTGCTGTTGCTGCTGCTGCTGCTGCTGCTGCTGCTGCTGCTGCTGCTGCTGCTGCTGCTACTGCTGCTGCTGCTGTGCATTGATTTCACGTCCACCACTGCCTCATCCACGTCACTTCACTTTCCAACCACCTTGAGACTAAAGAAATACTTCTTACATCCCTATGTTCATTTGTGTTTTCACCTTCCACCTGTGTCCCTCTGATGCTCATCCTCTTACGTCGGTCTGTTCTTATCTGCACTATCTACTGACACTGTTTA
Source organism: Cherax quadricarinatus (assembly GCF_038502225.1). NCBI lineage: Eukaryota > Metazoa > Arthropoda > Malacostraca > Decapoda > Parastacidae > Cherax > Cherax quadricarinatus. Next base: position 5,322,805 of record NC_091372.1, read on the forward strand.
CTGGCCTATGCTAATCAGCTCCTTCTCATAATTAACCATTCCCTCTCATGTACTGATGTATTAATTAACGTATTTCTAAAGTAATTCAAGGTATTAGCTTCAGCGAAGCTGCGTAGCAAGTATAGCATGCACTTATTTAGTGATGGTGCTTCTATGGTGGTAGATACCACCGTCTATCATAGTAGACGCTGGTGTTTACTATGGTGGTAGATACCACCGTCTATCATAGTAGACGTTGGTGTTTACTATGGTGGTAGATACCACCGTCTATCATAGTAGACGCTGGTGTTTACTATGGTGGTAGATACCACCGTCTATCATAGTAGACGCTGGTGTTTACTATGGTGGTAGATACCACCGTCTATCATAGTAGACGCTGGTGTCTACTATGGTGGTAGATACCACCGTCTATCATAGTAGACGCTGGTGTCTACTATGGTGGTAGATACCACCGTCTATCATAGTAGACGTTGGTGTTTACTATGGTGGTAGATACCACCGTCTATCATAGTAGACGCTGGTGTCTACTATGGTGGTAGATACCACCGTCTATCATAGTAGACGTTGGTGTTTACTATGGTGGTAGATACCACCGTCTATCATAGTAGACGCTGGTATCTACTATGGTAGTTGCTGGTCATAAGTCAGTCCACTCAGTGGTCTGAGTGGCCACTCAGTGGTCTGAGTGGCCTATCGGAGAAACTCAGTTAAATTATTAAATAGCATCACAATATTCTCAGAAAAAAAATTAAGTCGATAGTTCACAAGCGAGGACCAGGAACTATTTCTCAACCTCTCTACACATAATTATTTGAAGTTTACCTGGCGGTCACCGCCCCTGTGGCCAGGTTCCAGACCAGGCCTCCTGGATACTGCCACCCACCTACAGTCCAATATATGCACCGCAACCCGACTGATCAGGAACCGTTTTGAGCAATGTGTCGAGTCCTTCCTGAAGACAACTAGAGCTTTATTGGTACTCTCCCTTATGCATGAAGGGTGTTGAAGAGTCGCGGTCCCTTAACACTTACTGAGTTCTCTCTTAGTGTACTCATCGCTTCCCTGCTTTTCACTGAAGTATCCTACACCGTCTGTCAAGCTTCTTGTGTTCATAACAAGCAATTTTGGTGTGCAGGTTTGACACCAATCCTTCCGGTATTTTCCAGGTTTAGATTATGATGCATCTTTCTCGCCTACGTTCTAAGGAGTACAATCCTAGGACTTCAAGAGCTCCCAGTATTTTAGGTGCCTGACTGAGTTTATACGAGCTATGAAGACTACCTCTACATTCTGCAGCTCACTAATTTTGCCTGCCGTGAAGGTGGCAGTTAGTACTTGGCAATATTCCAGCCTAGAGAGAACCGGTCACTTGAAGAATACCAAGAGTAATATCACGTGTTAGTTAACTATATAAGATGGATGAATAAGACACTTATGCAACATTTAGGCATCTTTACTGTGAAGACGTTTCGCCAATCATTGGCGTTACCGTAAGTCATTAACTGAGAACAGTTTCGAAAACAAAGATACCAGTCTGACCGAACTACTTGTCGACTTTTAAACCATATACATAATAATACCGCATGTAAGGTCTTAAATAAAGTAGCAGTAAAATACCGTTTATCAGTGGTCTAGTGAGTAGCACACACACACACACACACACACACACACACACACACACACACACACACACACACACACACACACACACACACACGTGATCAGGTAATCAGACTGAGGAAAGAAGGTGGGGAGCTCACAAGAAACGACCAAGAAGTATGTGAGGAGCTCAACACGAGATTTAAGGAAGTATTTACAGTGGAGACAGAAGGGACACTGGGAAGACAAAACAGAGAGGTACACCAACAAAGGATATATCAACAAGTGTTGGATTACATACACACAACCGAGGAGGTGAAGAAACTGCTGAGTGACCTTGACACCTCAAAGGCGGTGGGACCGGACATCTCTCCGTGGGTCCTTAGAAAGGGAGCAGACACTATGTATGCCACTAACCACAATTTTCAATACATCCCTTGAAACTGGGCAACTATCCGAGGTGTAGTCCCTATCTTTAATAGACAGAAACGAGGCACTAAGTTATAGACAGGTGTCACTGACTTGTATAGTATGCAAAAATGTGGAGATTATCAGGAGGAGAGTGGTGGAGCACCTGGAACGGAACAAGATTATAAACGACAACCAGCACAGATTCATGAAGGGCAAATCTTGTACCACAAACCTACTGGAGTTTTACGACAAGGTAACAGAAGAGATGAGAGAGAGAGGGGTGGGTTAATTGCATTTTCTTGAACTGCAAGAAGGCCTTCGACACAGTTCCTCACAAGAGATTGGTGCAGAAACTAGAGGATCAGGCACATATAACAGGAAGGGCACAGCAATGGATCAGAGAATACCTGACAGGGAGGCAACAGCGAGTCATGGTGGTACGCTATGAGGTATCACAGTGGGCGCCTGTGACGAGCGGGGTCCCACAGGGGTCGGTCCTGGGACCAGTGCTATTTTTGGTATATGTGAATGACATGAGGGAAGGATAGACTCATAAGTGTCCCTGTTCGCAGATATGAAGTTAATGAGGAGAATTAAATCAAATGCGGATCAGGCAGGACTACAAAGAGACCTGGACAGACTGGACGCCCGGTCCAGCAACTGGCTCCTAGAATTCAACCCCGCCAAATGCAAAGTCATGAAGATCGAGGAAGGGCAAAGAAGATCGCAGACAGAGTATACGCTAGGTGGCCAAAGACTGCAAACCTTACTCAAGGAGAAAGATCTAAGGGTGAGTATAATACCTAGCATGTCTCCGGAAGCACACATTAACCAGATAACTGCTGCAGCATTTGGGCGCCTGGCAAACCTGAGAATAGCGTTCCGATACCTTAGTAAGGAATCGTTCAAGACACTGTACACCGTGTACGTCAGGCCCATACTGGAGTATGCAGCACCTGTTTGGAATCCACACCTGGTCAAGCACGTCAAGAAATTAGAGAAAGTGCAAAAGTTTGCAACAAGGTTAGTTCCAGAGCTAAGGGGAATGTCCTACGAAGAAAGGTTAAGGGAAATCGGCCTGACGACACTGGAGGACAGGTGGGTCAGGAAAGACATGATAACATACAAAATACTGCGTGGGATAGGTAAGGTGGACAGAGACAGGATGTTCCAGAGATGGGACACAGAAATAAGGGGTCACAATTAGAAGTTGAAGATTTGGATGAGCCAAAGGGATGTTAGGAAGTACTTTTTCAGCCATAGAGTTGTTAGGGAGTTGAATAGTCTGGCAGGTGATGTAGTGGATGCAGGAACCATACACAATTTAAAGACGAGGTATGATAAAACTCATGGAGCAGGGAGAGAGAGGACCCAGTAGCGGTCAGTGAAGAGGCGGGGCCAGGAGCTGAGTCTCGACCCCTGCAACCACAAATAGGTGAGTACAAATAAGCGAGTACACACACACACACACACACACACACACACACACACACACACACACACACACACTGACTTGTATAGTATGCAAAATCATGGAGAAGATTATCAGGAGAAGAGTGGTGGAACACCTAGAAAGGAACGATCTCATCAACAGCAGCCAACATGGTTTCAGGGACGGGAAATCCTGTGTCACAAACCTACTGGAGTTCTATGACATGGTGACAGCAGTAAGACAAGAGAGAGAGGGGTGGGTGGATTGCATTTTCTTGGACTGCAAGAAGGCGTTTGACACAGTTCCTCACAAGAGATTGGTGCAAAAACTGGAGTACCAAGCAGGGATAACAGGGAAGGCACTACAATGGATCAGGGAATACTTGTCAGGAAGACAGCAGCGAGTCATGGTACGTGGCGAGGTGTCAGAGTGGGCACCTGTGACCAGCGGGGTCCCACAGGGGTCAGTCCTAGGACCAGTGCTGTTTCTGGTATTTGTGAACGACACGACGGAAGGAATAGACTCTGAGGTGTCCCTGTTTGCAGATGACGTGAAGTTGATGAGAAGAATTCACTCGATCGAAGACCAGGCAGAACTACAATGGGATCTGGACAGGCTGCAGACCTGGTCCAGCAATTGGCTCCTGGAGTTCAATCCCACCAAGTGCAAAGTCATGAAGATTGGGGAAGGGCAAAGAAGGCCGCAGACGGAGTACAGTCTAGGGGGTCAGAGACTACAAACCTCACTCAAGGAAAAAGATCTTGGGGTGAGTATAACACCAGGCACATCTCCTGAAGCGCACATCAACCAAATAACTGCTGCAGCATATGGGCGCCTAGCAAACCTCAGAACAGCATTCCGACATCTTAATAAGGAATCATTCAGGACCCTGTACACCGTGTATGTTAGGCCCATATTAGAGTATGCGGCACCAGTTTGGAACCCACACCTAGCCAAGCACGTGAAGAAACTAGAGAAAGTGCAAAGGTTTGCAACAAGACTAGTCCCAGAGCTAAGAGGTATGTCCTACGAGGAGAGGTTAAGGGAAATCAACCTGACGACACTGGAGGACAGGAGAGATAGGGGGGACATGATAACGACATACATAATACTGAGAGGAATTGACAAGGTGGACAAAGACAGGATGTTCCAGAGATTGGACACAGTAACAAGGGGACACAGTTGGAAGCTGAAGACACAGATGAATCACAGGGATGTTAGGAAGTATTTCTTCAGCCACAGAGTAGTCAGTAAGTGGAATAGTTTGGGAAGCGATGTAGTGGAGGCAGGATCCATACATAGCTTTAAGCAGAGGTATGATAAAGCTCACGGTTCAGAGAGAGTGACCTAGTAGCGACCAGTGAAGAGGCGGGGCCAGGAGCTCGGACTCGACCCCTGCAACCTCAACTAGGTGAGTACAACTAGGTGAGTACACACACACACACACACACACACACACACACACACACACACACACACACACACACACACACACACACACACACACACACACACAGGAAATACGACTCGACCCCGGAAACCACAAATAATTGAGTATACACACATCAGAATATACACAAAGTGATTATTGTCATTAACAACAGTTGTTCATAAAGGAGAAGGCAGTTATGGTGTATGGGGAAAGCTGGGAGGGAGTAATGTCTGGCTGACGTAAATAGCATCTCAACCCCCATGGCTGGCGCCAGGCTGCAACACTGCCATCAATCAACACAGAGAAATCATTCTATCAAAAACTTTTTGCTTCCACTGCCTTCGCCAGAATTTGTATTACAACAGTGTTATACATACGTTGTTTATGTAGTGGATATATAACTTAGTGACGAATCTGTAGGGAGTGAAGTTTGTAGGGGAGATGTAGAAGTTTGCCGGGAAGTACTAACGGTATGTGGCAACTATATTACTGAAGTTGTAAACAGTGGGAGAAGACACACGGCTCCACATAAAGTCATCTTTAATATTTATCCGGGAGGCTACAGGATATTTACACTGAGAGTTTACTGTAACCCCTATTTTAGGGGTTAAAGTGGTATAGTATCCTTGACTGGTGATGCACAAGTTGCACGCACCTTTAATGACCCTCGTGTAGTCGATAACCTTTAAGCTCCATTAACTAATCAACTACCAAGGGTAGACCACTAAGCTAGTGGAAGACCTCGGTCATAGGACCAAAAGCTCTAGTTAGAGGGTCAGGAAAACCTTGAACTTATTTCCTAATGAAATCCTAATAAAATCCGCCCCCAGATGGTTGCCGTGTTTGTTGCTCAGAGTTATAAAAAGATTTTATTATTCTGTGTCAACACTCACACTGACCTGGAACCTCAACAACGTCAACACTCACACTAACCTGGAACCTTAGCAACGTCAACACTCACACTGACCTGGAACCTTAGCAACGTCAACACTCACACTGACCTGGAACCTCAACAACGTCAACACTCACACTAACCTGAAACCTCAACAACGTCAACACTCACACTGACACTCAACAACGACCTGAAACCTCAACAACGTCAACACTCACACTGACCTGGAACCTCAACAACGTCAACACTCACACTGACCTGGAACCTCAACAACGTCAACACTCACACTGACCTGGAACCTCAACAACGTCAACACTCACACTGACCTGGAACCTCAACAACGTCAACACTCACACTAACCTGAAACCTCAACAACGTCAACACTCACACTGACCTGGAACCTCAAGTCCAACACTGGACTTCTATGATTGATGTGGGTCATTGGTCTAATCCGGGATGGGGGGGGGGGGAAACATGGACCTGCTCCGCTTGGGTCAGTAGGCCTGTTGCGGGGGAGGGTAGGGGAGGGTAGGGGGTAGGGTAGGGGGTAGGGTAGGGGGTAGGGTAGGGGGTAGGGTAGGGGGTAGGGGAGGTAGGTGGTGTCTTTATTACTCTAATACAGAGATATCATCAATAGATAAATCAGATACATGTGGAACACTTGGGTAGGCTGAGGGACTGATTACCTCAAACTACTTCTGATCTTTACCATTCTTCTTTGTATAGGATTGATGAAGCCACTGTGTGGCTTTCCACAATAAAGATACCTAAGTGTTGCACGTGTCTAATGTATCAAATTCTGGGTTCTCTGAACCATTTATGTACACATCGTATGGCTGGTAATGTCGTAAGAGACTGCTATGATGGCCATACTGGTCTTGTACGAGTGAATCTATACTGTACTTACCTAGTTGAGGTTGCAGGGGTCGATCCCAAGCTCCTGGCCCCTGGCCCTGTGTGTGTGTGTGTGTGTGTGATAGATAAATAGACAGATAGAGAGAGAGAGAGAGAGAGAGAGAGAGAGAGAGAGAGAGAGAGAGAGAGAAGCAGGTCAACAACCCCTCTACCGAATACACACCGCGTTTTCTAATGTAATAACGCTAAAAGTTATTATATAAATTATTGTTTTATGTTATTTAACCGTAATATTCAGCATATAAACTCCAATAAACAAGTTAATACAACACAGAAACTCTGTATTAGAGTTGGTGAATTATATGCAACTTTTGTCAAGCACTGACCTGAGCCACAAGCCACTGTCAGGAAGAGAAAGAGTTTGAACCGTAGTCCCTTAATGTGTATGATACAATACGCTGGTTATACATAAGAACATAAGAACATAAGAATGGAGAAACACTGTAGACGGCCTACTGGCCCATGCGAGGCAGGTCCTTATCAAAACAACCTCTACCTATGATGAGGACGGGTAGACGATGAAATCATGTGACTCCTGTGTTGTTGGGTTGGTGCTGCTTAAGTATCATGTATGCCAATGTTTTTGAAATTTTGTAGTTTCCAGTGTTGCGTTCTATAGTGTCGGTGACGGCGATTAGTGAGGCTTCTAGGCACCGTCGGCGTCTGAGGTCTGGTTCGGTGAGAACGAGTTGTGCCTCATTCCAGTTCATCAAATGCCCCGTGGAGTCTCTGTGGAGGACACAGGCGTACCTTACATCGTCTCTGTTAGAGGCATTTCGATGCCTCTGACGTCAACCACAACCCTACCTCAGCCTCTCCATGAAGCTATGTTTCAAGTACCAGTGTGTGTGTGTGTGTGTGTGTGTGTGTGTGTGTGTGTGTGTGTGTGTGTGTTTTATAGGTTGACAACTTGGCTTGAAGACAGCTGAGATGCCACTACTGTCCTGGTCCCCGTGTGTGTCCTTGGCCCAACTCAACCCCAAGGCTAGGCACTGCTCAGCTACAAGGCTAGGCACTGCTCAACTACAAGGCTAGGCACTGCTCAGCTACAAGGCTAGGCACTGCTCAGCTACAAGGCTAGGCACTGCTCAGCTACAAAGCTAGGCACTGCTCAGCTACAAGGCTAGGCACCGCTCAGCTACAAGGCTAGGCACCGCTCAGCTACAAGGCTAGGCACCGCTCAGCTACAAGGCTAGGCACCGCTCAGCTACAAGGCTAGGCACTGCTCAGCTACAAGGCTAGGCACTGCTCAGCTACAAGGCTAGGCACTGCTCAGCTACAAGGCTAGGCACCGCTCAGCTACAAGGCTAGGCACTGCTCAGCTACAAGGCTAGGCACTGCTCAGCTACAAGGCTAGGCACTGCTCAGCTACAAGGCTAGGCACTGCTCATCTACAAGGCTAGGCACTGCTCAGCTACAAGGCTAGGCACTACTCAGCTACAAGGCTAGACGTTACTCAGCTACAAGGCTGGGCACTACTCAGCTACAAGGCTAGGCACTGCTCAGCTACAAGGTTGGGCACTACTCAGCTACAAGGCTAGGCACCGCTCAGCTACAAGGCTAGACATTACTCAGTTACAAGGCTAGGCACCGCTCAGCTACAAGGCTAGACGTTACTCAGCTACAAGGCTGGGCACTACTCAGCTACAAGGCTAGGCACTGCTCAGCTACAAGGTTGGGCACTACTCAGCTACAAGGCTAGGCACCGCTCAGCTACAAGGCTAGACATTACTCAGTTACAAGGCTAGGCACCGCTCAGCTACAAGGCTAGACGTTACTCAGCTACAAGGCTGGGCACTACTCAGCTACAAGGCTAGGCACTGCTCAGCTACAAGGTTGGGCACTACTCAGCTACAAGGCTAGGCACCGCTCAGCTACAAGGCTAGACATTACTCAGTTACAAGGCTAGGCACCGCTCAGCTACAAGGCTAGACATTACTCAGTTACAAGGCTAGGCACTACTCAGCTACAAGGCTAAGCACTACTCACCTACAAGGCTAGGCACTACTCAGCTACAAGGCTAGGCACTACTCAGCTACAAGACTGGGCACTACTCAGCTACAAGGCTGGGCACTACTCGGCTACAAGGCTGGGCACTACTCGGCTACAAGGCTGGGCACTACTCGGCTACAAGGCTAGGCACTACTCGGCTACAAGGCTAGGCACTACTCAGCTACAAGGCTAGGCACTACTCGGCTACAAGGCTAGGCACTACTCGGCTACAAGGCTAGGCACTACTCGGCTACAAGGCTAGGCACTACTCGGCTACAAGGCTAGGCGCTACAAGGCTAGGCACTACTCAGCTACAAGGCTAGGCACTACTCAGCTACAAGGCTAGGCACTACTCGGCTACAAGGCTAGGCACTACTCGGCTACAAGGCTGGGCACTACTCGGCTACAAGGCTAGGCACTACTCGGCTACAAGGCTGGGCACCGCTCAGCTACAAGGCTAGGCACCGCTCAGCTACAAGGCTAGGCACCGCTCAGCTACAAGGCTAGGCACTGCTCAGCTACAAGGCTAGGCACTGCTCAGCTACAAGGCTAGGCACTGCTCAGCTACAAGGCTAGGCACCGCTCAGCTACAAGGCTAGGCACCGCTCAGCTACAAGGCTAGGCACTTCTCAGCTACAAGGCTAGGCACCACTCAGCTACAAGGCTAGGCACCGCTCAGCTACAAGGCTAGGCACCGCTCAGCTACAAGGCTAGGCACCGCTCAGCTACAAGGCTAGGCACTGCTCAGCTACAAGGCTAGGCACTGCTCAGCTACAAGGCTAGGCACTGCTCATCTACAAGGCTAGGCACTGCTCATCTACAAGGCTAGGCACTGCTCAGCTACAAGGCTAGGCACTGCTCAGCTACAAGGCTGGGCACTACTCAGCTACAAGGCTAGGCACTGCTCAGCTACATGGTTGGGCACTACTCAGCTACAAGGCTAGGCACTGCTCAGCTACATGGTTGGGCACTACTCAGCTACAAGGCTAGGCACCGCTCAGCTACAAGGCTAGACATTACTCAGCTACAAGGCTAGGCACTACTCAGCTACAAGGCTAGGCACTACTCGGCTACAAGGCTAGGCACTACTCAGCTACAAGGCTAGGCACTACTCAGCTACAAGGCTGGGCACTACTCAGCTACAAGGCTGGGCACTACTCGGCTACAAGGCTGGGCACTACTCGGCTACAAGGCTGGGCACTACTCGGCTACAAGGCTAGGCACTACTCAGCTACAAGGCTGGGCACTACTCGGCTACAAGGCTGGGCACTACTCGGCTACAAGGCTAGGCACTACTCAGCTACAAGGCTGGGCACTACTCGGCTACAAGGCTAGGCACTACTCAGCTACAAGGCTGGGCACTACTCAGCTACAAGGCTAGACATACCCAGCTACAAGGCTAGGCACTACTCAGCTACAAGGCTGGCCACTACTCAGCTACAAGGCTAGACATACCCAGCTACAAGGCTGGGTTATGCTGGGTTCAACGGTGCTCATCTCAAGCAATCCCTTGATCAGCCTTGTGTTACATTACTCAGTGTTTGTGTCAGCACTGTGTGAGAGCCACAAGGATATCCAGTACTCCCGCACAAGCCTACATGCTCAACCAACAATGTCAGGAACATCGTCTGGCAGGCCACACCAGTGACATACCCGTGACGGCTTCCCGAGTGCTACTCTCTCCGAGCCAGACCTGAGCCTACACTTCCCTGAGTTGAAGATTGAGACACTTATGCAGCATATGGGAATCTTTATTCAGGAAATAAAGATTCTCATATGCTGCATAAGTGTCTCAATCTTCAACTTGTCGGTTTTTCAAACCATTCATCACACACTTCCCTGAGTCCCTGATCAACCAAGCTGTTATGAAACAAATACACCTACAACTTTGGTTGTGAACGGTCTCAACGGTAAATGTTTTTGTTACCAGGACAGTGAAAGGCGTTACTGTAACAGGAGAAAGATAACAAAAATAACTTCACCCACTGTGACCATAACAAAACTACATAACGTAACGTAATGGTTTGATAAAGCTCCTTGGAGAGCGAAACGTTGCCACAATAAAATGTCACATTAGTTGCACTTGTGTCCTTTTACTTTACACTAACTTTACATAACAGTATGTTGACCACATGAACGACGTCACATTAAGAGAAGGCTGTGACATACCTCTAACTGCTTTCCAGAGTTCTTACACTAATGAAGCACTGCTTGACGGTACACACAACTGTTGACTCATCACTGTTTGACTCACGAATTCGTAACAATACGATTCTATGCAAGCCACAGCGCGGGTGGGGTTTGAACCTATGGCAAGTGATTGGTAAAACTCCAGGCCAATGCGTAAGCCACTTGAGTGGCTTACGCAATGGCCTGGTAAACTAGTCTTCACAGCCTGGTTGATCTACCACCAGTTTTAAGTACAAGTCTAGTTTCTTCTTGAAAACCTTTAACATTATTCAACAAGGCTAAATTTATACAAAAAAATATATTTAAAAATGTGTCTGGGAAGAAACACATGTAAGATACAAACCAATTTTAGCTGTGACCACCACCACTCCCGTGGCCGGTCCAGGGCAACACCATTCTTTTGATTGCCTGGTCCACCGGACTGTTCCTGTTGGCGGCCCAAGACTTTTAGTTAATGCAAAAATTCGCATCCTAAAGCATATGTCAATATCTCTCATATAATTTTAAGCACATACGTTAAATAATGCTAGCTTGTGATCAAGCAAAGCTTAACCTATTATAATATACCAATACACAGGTTTAAGAGAAGGTATGATATTAAGCCTCAAACCAAATACGCAGCAATGGTTTTAAGTTGGAAAAATTCAGATTCAGGAAGGATATAGGAAAGTACTGGTTTGGTAATAGAGTTGTGGATGAGTGGAACAAACTCCCGAGTACAGTTATAGAGGCCAGAACGTTGTGTAGCTTTAAAAATAGGTTGGATAAATACATGAGTGGATGTGGGTGGGTGTGAGTTGGACCTCATAGCTTGTGCTACCAGGTCGGTTGCCGTGTTCCTCCCTTAAGTCAATGTGACCTGACCTGACTAGGTAGGGTGCATTGGCTTAAGCCGGTAGGAGACTTGGACCTGCCTCGCATGGGCCAGTAGGCCTTCTGCAGTGTTCCTTCGTTCTTATGTTCTTAAAAGACTGGTTCAGGAGCTGAGACTTGACCCCCATCACACACACACACACACACACACACACACACACGCACACACACACACACACACACACACACACACACAGATCAGTCACAGGGATGTTAGGAAGCATTTCTTCAGTCAAAGAGTTGTCAGGAATAGTCTGGAAAAATGATATAGTGGAGGTAGCATCCATACATAGTTTCAAGAAGAGGCATGATGAAGCTCATAAAGCAGGGAGAGTGGGCCTAATAGCGACCAGCGAAGAGGCGGGGACCAGGAGCTATAACTCGACACCTGCAACCACAATTAAGTGAGCACACACACACGCACAACAAAACCGGCGACATATACCAACACACAAACTACATAGCTTTAAGGATATGTTAAATAAATTTATTTATCAGTTACTAGGAACAACTAGCTCTCCCTTGCTCGAGTTCACTCCCCACAAACACACTGGTGACTGCATATCCAAGAGGCACATTGAGAAGCAATGTCTCGACCCCCAACAAGCCTACTGGGCGAGTACATAGAAAACCAGTTAGTAAGAAACATAGGTGTGGAGCAACCAGTTGCCGCCCCCACCCGGATACCGCCAGCCTAGGAAGTCTTGCTCAGGGTGACACTTCTCATTACTTCATGTATGAAACTGTCTTACGACAGCCCATCAAGCAAGCACTTGTCTCCACTACGCAACTGTTAGAGTAAGGCAACCCATTTGCTTTAATAAAGAAAGGAGAGTGGGATAACCTGTGCTATGTAGAGCAGAGCACTAACTGCGCAGTAAGCGCCTCTCGCACACTCCACAACGTTCTACAACTTTCACTACCCACATCTACTGCAATATTTTAATTATTGACAAAGTATGAAATCCCTCGAAGTGCAGAAGAGAGCGATCTGCACTATAATTATTCAAACTACTTCCGTAAGCTTGTATTATTGTTGGTAGAATTACCGACATGTTTGGTAAAAGGACACAAGTACAACTAATGTGACATTTTATTGTGGCAACGTTTCGCTCTCCAGGAGCTTTGTCAAGCCGTAAAATGTCACATTAGTTTCATTTGTGTCCTTTTACCTAACATACCTCCGCAAGTGCACACAAAAATTATATTAATTTACACCTAAAATTACTTAAGGAATTGTTTCTAATAATAATTACAACACCATGAAGACGTAGAATCAAGGGGGATATGACTGAGGTGTATAAATGGAAGACAGGAATAAATAAAGGGGATGTAAATAGTGTGCTGAAAATATCAAGCCTAGACAGGACTCGTAGCAATGATTTTAAATTGGAAAAATTCAGATTCAGGAAGGATATAGGAAAGTACTGGTTTGGTAATAGAGTTGTGGATGAGTGGAACAAACTCCCGAGTACAGTTATAGAGGCTAAAACGTTGTGTAGTTTTAAAAATAGGTTAGATAAATACATGAGTGGGTGTGGGTGGGTGCCAGTTGGACCTGACTAGCTTGTGCTGCTGGGTCTGGTGCCGTGCTTCTTACTTAAGTGAATGTGACCTGACCTGACTAGGTTGGGGCATTGGCTTAAGCCGGTAGGAGACTTGGACCTGCTTCGCATGGGCCAGTAGGCATGCTGCAGTGTTCCTTCTTTCTTATGTTCTTGTGTTCATGTATTTATATCTCCTGGGCTTAGAATTCTAAGCTTATCTGTAATTGACAACGTTTAGCAATTATTAGACGGTTCGGTTAACTCGTGAGGCTTAAAGCCTATCGACTTCACTAGGATTACGTAACGTTTTCACCACCAGATTAACAATACTTAGTCCCTAAAATAGCGATTAAAGTGAGATCTCAGCAAGTATGGTGAGGTGTATACTTCTGGGTGTATATATCCTGTGACGAGAAGAGTAATAGGCTCCCCCTAAAATCATCCTCTCACCCACTACTCTTCCCCTGTCCAACTCTCTCCTTTTCACCCGCACGGGTCTTACCTGAGAGTATTTCATCATCATCAGTAATAGGCTACAGAGACTATCAATCAAAAACACTGAGTCAAGGATCGAGACCATCATCCCGGGAGCACTAAAAGATTATCTCCTGGAAAAATACACACAAATGGAATATAATGCGATCCTTTATTGACTACATTTCGCCCATATAGTGGGCTTTATCAACTGACAAACAGGTATGACTCGATAAAGCCCACTGTGTGGGCGAAACTTAGTCAATAATGAATCGCATTATACTGCATTTGTGTCTATTCTTCCATCGTGTCGGTATTTTATACCATTTATCTCCATCGTTATTCTCTTCTTTTTACTCAGAAACCTTTTGACTATATTATTATATTCACAATAAATCGTTAAACTCAAAAGGTTCATACAGTGTCTGGTGAATGAGAAATAATCATGTTGCTTCAAGGAAGGACTGGGTAGTTTTACTCTCTTGTAAAAAAAAATAAGTCCTTCACTAACTTAAAGGCAACGCCCCTCCCCCCACCTCCTTGTGAAGGGTCTTTCATTACCCTTGTTTAAAGTCATGGACAAACTTTCTGATGAATGTTTTCACTGGTATATCACGCTTACGTGGTGACCCATGTAATTATTGTATATCAGTGGTATTCAGTATAGAGATGATGAATTACACACACGTCCAACATCTGGTTATCTTGTAGACGTTTCGCCATCCAGAGGCTTTATCAATACATTACATGGAGATAATATAAAGACCTGCTCCTAGGCTGAGTGACTGATTAACTTATCAACTGACTGCTGTATATATTTCTACAGTCTTCATATTATGTCCATTTATTGTATTGATAAACCCGCTGGCTTAAAGTCTACAAGATACCCAGACGTTGCACATGTGTAATTCATCAATACAATTATTGTTTCAAAAACAGGAATGCAAAAATAAACTGCAGCAGACCTACTGACCCATGCTAGGCTGGTCCAACTCACACTCATGTACCCGTCCATCCTATACTTCAAGCTACCCAAAGTTCTTGCCTGAATGATACTGGGAATTCGTTTTACCCATGAATAACCGTCAAACCAGTGTTTCAAGTAATTTTTGAGAGTGCACGTTGCAGAGAAACTGCGACATAAACGATGGATGAATGAGGAGTGTGACTCACCAATGAACCTTAGTTCCATTATCGTCTGTGTGAGTGCTTGCCTATCAGTCTTTGTTAGGACTTGGGCGCCACCAACCTCGAACATTCCACCAACTACTTTTTTATTCGCCTTGTTCTTCCTTGTATATCAATGGTATTCAGTACCGGCAAGATGAATCAAGACACATGTGCAATATCTGGGTATCTTTATCCTCTAGACGTCTATAAAGATACCCAGATGATGCACACGTCTTGTTCTGCATTGGGTTAAGCCGGTAGGAGACTTGGACCTGCCTCGCATGGGCCAGTAGGCCTTCTGCAGTGTTCCTTCGTTCTTATGTTCTTATGTATCTCAGTACTTGTTATGTTTGTTCTTTCTTGTCATTATTCTTACATGTATCTGAGTACTTATTATATTTGTTCTTCGTGCTATTGGTATACAATACCGACAGGTTGGTCAGTAAGACACATAGGCAGCAGCAGTAGAGATGTTTAGACGATGTAATAAGTCCGTCACCCTTGAAGACGTAGATTTGAGGTTGTCAGTCCCTCAGCCTGGAGAAGTTCAGTTTCATAGTTCCTGACTATGGAACTGAACTTCTCCAGGCTGAGGGACTGACAACCTCAAATTCTACGACTTCAAGGGTGATGGACTGATTACATCGTCTTCACATCTCTACTGTTCCTGCCTTCTTTCTGTATTCGAATGAAGAAGCCTACTGTGTAGGCGAAACGTTTCGAAATCAAGTTGCCTAACTGTTGCATATGTGTCTTATCTACCAACCTGTCGGTATTGTATACCATTTTGATGAGAAGAGTTCTGTTCAGACTATGGAACAGAGCTCTTCTGAAGGCTGAGAGACTTGACAACTTCAAATCTACGTCTTCAAGGGTGATGGACTTATTACATTGCTTCACATTTCTACCGCTCCTGCCTACTCTCTGTACTCGACTGAAGAAGCCTACTGTGTAGGCTAAACGTTTCGGAATAAAGATGCGTAACTGTTGCCTATGTGTCTTACTTACCTTCGTGTTATTGTTCTTGTATCAACTTACTTAATATTACTGGTATATCTTACCAGATAATTCCACACTGTATTATTTTACACTAAATTATTATATGCACAAATAACATTGCCAAAATACTTAAAAAAATGGCTGCATTTTATAAGCCAAGATCTATTATAATATACCAGTTCATTTATAAGTCTGGTCCAAGCAATGTCCGTGTAATATGGTATATTTAGATTATTTATGTAAATCATTATATACAAAATACATGAACTGCATTTCCAAGCCTTACTAGGATTTAAATCCTAGTAATTTTATTGCAAATCGATTTATATTTATTTTAAAAAGGTTACCGAATATTACACGAGGTAAAAACATGTTTACATTGTACATTTGGGTAAAAAATTAGGTAATTGACCCATATAACTACGGTGTAGAAATAAAACATCATACGTTTGGCGCCGCCGCACAGAGTTCACTGCTACGACTCTACTATAAGTAAGTTTATTCAGATATACACAAACACAGTTGGGAGTTAAGACGCATGTGCAACATCTGGATATCTTTATTGTAGTAGACGTTTCGCCATCCAGTGGCTTTATCAATACAGATTCTAGGACATAATAGGAAGACAGTAGAACTATATACAAAAGATGAGGTAATCAGTCCCTCGGCCTTGGAGTTAGTGTTCACAGCCGAGGGACTGATTACCTCATCTTTTGTATATAGTTCTACTGTCTTCCTATTATGTCCTAGAATCTGTATTGATAAAGCCACTGGATGGCGAAACGTCTACTACAATAAAGATATCCAGATGTTGCACATGTGTCTTAACTTTCATATTGTCGGTATTTTATACCTTTCTTGCACAAACACAGTTACACAGATTATCATACATAGCAGCATATGCGTTGAGAACCTGGGATAACCCAAAAAAAGTCAGTGACTTATTTCCATATCACTTTGTATATATTTTAATTATTATATCACTCTTGGTGTATATGCACTGGGAGCAGCAGTACATGTACACGTGGAGGTGTGCATACCTCAGTTTAATTTAATATCTACATTAGGTATTAAAGTATTCTTGACTGGTGTACAGTGACCCCTGGTGTAGTTATACGCTTAAAACCTAAGAAACCATGCACACGTGGTATTCTTAACTAGTTATACGGCCTAGTAAACTAAAAATAACTGATGTCGCAGTGAGTAGAGTGAGAGAACTAGTGGGAGATAAACAACGGTGAGGAGAGGAAGGTGCCACACATCGTAATGGAAAATTCCTCTTCCTCGCCAATCATACAACCCTGAGAGTAAACTACATTACTACGCACTAGGCGCCATTGTTTCACCTACGTCGTGAGTGCGTAGTATATTTATCCGTTATCTTTTACTACTTCTGTCTTTTGTTTTAGTGCCTGTCTTGTATTGATAAAGCCAATGGTGGGCGAAACGTCTACATAATAAAAATATCCAATTGCACACGTGTCTGATTCTTGTTAGTATTATATATATACCATTATAAGATTATCTTCGATTAATAGTTGCAGGTTGTGCTACTAGGTCAGTTGCCGTGTTCCATCCTTAAGTGAATGTGACTCGACCTGACTAGGTTGGGGCATTGGCTTAAGCCAAGTCGTGACTTGACCTAATCTTTATCTCCTCTCCTTAAGCAAGTCATAAACTTTATAAAGTAAGGGAACACGAGAGGACACTGCAGTAAACTTTCTATAAGTAAAGCTTATCTAAACTGTAAATGGTTGTGTAAATACATTCTTGGTAAAGCTGCAGATACAGGCACAGTAAGTCATTTATTTAATCACGTCTCGCTCCAGGAGCACCAACATCACTACACCAACATCGCCCGATCACCACTGTTAACTTCATATGGAAAAAAGTGATCCTTTAACTAAGTTTCGCTCACACAATAGGCTTTATCAAATCACACACTGTATTGCGACTTGATAGATCCCACTGTATGGGCATTATACTGCATGTATGGGGCCCGCCTCGCATGAGCCAGTAGGCCAGGTGCAGTGTTCCTGTGTACCAGAACGTCACACAAGCTAACCACTCTAGGATTTTTCGTAGCACAGGATACACATAAGCATACTGGACCAAGGTAAATTAGAGCAAATTGAAATGAGATCCCACAGTGCTCGCTTTATCAGGACAACTGCGTGAAGCACCGCAGACAACATAAGACGACTTGCAAGAATATAAGAACGATGGAACACTGCAGTATTGTTACTGGTAAATGGAGGGAGGGTGGGAGAACGGAGGTGCAAGGCTCTGAACCCAGGCTAAGCCGCGCAAACCTCGCCACCACGTTAATGTGACCCAGTGTCCGGGGAGAAGACAGGTTGAAGCAACGGTATCCACTTTCTCTACATTCTAGTACCACACTCCCTTCCCCACCACAATCACCACCACTACTCATATCAAGGCTGACAACCATTGCATCACACACTCCAGTGGTCCTCTCTACTAAACAATCAACCTCCAACCTAAACCCACATCCAACAGGTTCAAGAGTAGGTATGATGGTGCCTTGTATGCCAGTACAGTCAACTGATAAGACAGGGTCAGAAACTATGAACCGACCCCTACCAACATAATTAGGTCAGTACATTAGTGCCATTCTTACTACAAACTAACATTACCACCAGGCTGCGACGGGCATGTAGGCCAGCGGGCTGCCAGCAGCAACAGCCTGGTAGGTAAGACACATAGGCAACAGTTAGGCAACTTTATTCAGAAACGTTTCGCCTACACAGTAGGCTTCTTCAGTCGAATACAGAAAGTAGGCAGGAACAGTAGAGATGTGAAGACGATGTAATCAGTCCATCACCCTTGAAGTCGTAGAATTTGAGGTTGTCAGTCCCTCAGCCTGGAGAAGTTCAGTTCCATAGTCAGGAACTATGGAACTGAACTTCTCCAGGCTGAGGGACTGACAACCTCAAATTCTACGACTTCAAGGGTGATGGACTGATTACATCGTCTTCACATCTCTACTGTTCCTGCCTACTTTCTGTATTCGACTGAAGAAGCCTACTGTGTAGGCGAAACGTTTCGGAATAAAGTTGCCTAACTGTTGCCTATATGTCTTACCTACCAACCTGTCGGTATTGCATACCATTTTGATGTTCAGCAACAGCCTGGTTGACCAGGCAATCACTTAACAAGCCTGGCCCAGGACTGGCCTACGGGAGTAGGAAAACTCTCGAAACCCATCAAAGGTGACTAACTGACCTTTAAGAAGCTTAAAACGTTCTGTAGTATAAAGTATGCCATACCCTGTGACCGGTTGCCAGGGTTAATCTACCCTCGTAACCCAGTGGTTTTGATCAACCAAACTGTTGGTGCCATGGCTCATAGACCTACATAACCAACACAACCTGGGTGATCTAGCAAACACTAGGAGTATGACTAGTTACCTCAACAGTTACATTGAACGAGCAAGGCAATATACATGAACTGCCAGTGACACACTATCAAACTGACACATGTCTACATAGAGAAAATACACAACTGCCCCAGGACACACCATCTCAAAGTTAGGTTTAAGGTTCCTAGCTTTATTTACAAGCTATGAGCTGTTACCTACATCTGCTCATTCGAAAGCCTTTTAATTTGTATGTCTTACGATAAAAAGGCTATAAAAATGAGCTGATGTAAGTAACAGCTTCTAGCTTGTATATAGTTAGGAACCCTTAACCTAACCGTGTGTGTGTGTGTGTGTGAGAGAGAGAGAGAGAGAGAGAGAGAGAGAGAGAGAGAGAGAGAGAGAGAGAGAGAGAGAGAGAGAGAGAGAGAGAGAGAGAGAGAGAGAAGGCTGTGGGCCCAGACAAGTTGAGCCCAAGATTGCCGAGATGTGTAGACCAACTAGCAACACCTCTAACTCGCATCTTTCAGCACTGTCTAGTACAGTGTAAATGACATTCTCTGTGGAAAGAGGCAAATGTAGTCCCTGTTCACAAAAAGAAGAGAAGAGCAGAAATCAGCAACTACAGACCAGTGTCAATCCTGTCAATCATTGACACGATCCTTGAGACAATAATCTCAAGACAAATGACATTGTTTTTTGACTACCACTCACTACTTTGTGACCCTCAATATGGCTTCAGGAAAGGTTACTCTGCTGCTGATCTGTTGTTAAACCTCTCCACTAAGTGGCACCAGTCATTGGACGAATCCAAAGTCAGCTGTGTGGTAGCACTGGACATTGCTGGCGCTTTCGACCGGGTGTGGCACCAGGGCCTCTTAGCAAAACTTCAAGCACTGGGAATTGCAGGCTTTACGCTATGTCTCCACAGTGATTACCTTCATGGTAGATCTCTAAGTGTAGTTCTCAATGGAACGGAATCAGCAAGACATCCTATTGGGGCAAGTGTTCCACAAGGAAGCGTGCTGGGACCATTGTTATGGAAGGTCTACTTCAACGACCTTCTTCATCTCATCCCAGAATCCCATGCATATGCAGACGACTGTACACTGACATTCACTTATCCAAAAGAAGAAATGCCAACTGCTCTAAGCTACATCGATCACCAGCTAAGCGCTGTATCAGCTTGGGGAAATAGATAGCAAGTAACATTTGCACCTGAGAAAACACAAACGATGGTCTCTAGACACCATGATGGTAACGCCGGTTTTCTTCAGTAAGGATGAATGGGAGGGTGTTGGCACCTGGGGAAGAAGTTGATATCCTTGGGGTGAAATCTGACTCCAAACTGACCACGAAGAACCACGTTGTAAATCTTGCAAACAAGGCAGCCAGGAAGATTACAGCACTTCGCCATATCTTGCATCTGCTTGACAGTAGGGGTTGCAAGACTCTGTAAGAGGCACAAGTACGCTCACACCTTGAGTATGCTCCACTTTCTTGGTTTGCCTGCCCCCCCTCTCATCTGCGACTGCTTGACAGAGTAGAGAACAAAGACGTCTCATCTCTCGCCTGGAAACATCCTGGATAGATCTGTCATTTCAGCAGAGCCTTCAACACAGGAGGGATATGGGTGGCCTTACTGTTATGTACAAGGCCAATATTGTCAAAGTACCACACTTGGATCCATTTTGAGGACAGCGTGAAGCAAGCTTCTATACCACAAGACGGGCAGAAAGCAGCAACTTCACTCTGGCTGTACCCTTCTCCAGAACATCAC
The DNA here is from genome assembly GCF_038502225.1 of Cherax quadricarinatus. Lineage (NCBI taxonomy): Eukaryota > Metazoa > Arthropoda > Malacostraca > Decapoda > Parastacidae > Cherax > Cherax quadricarinatus. The sequence continues at coordinate 5,343,890 of NC_091372.1, forward strand.
TTTATCTGAGATCATTTATCCCAAGGATGACTCGAGTATGGAACACATTCGTACAGCATTATGATGTCAACAAGATAAAGTCAGTTGATAAAATTAAAATTCTGACCCACAGATGGCTCCAACATCATCCTGCTCCCTACTTGCATGTCTCATAACAATAAAAATGCTTTCAAATGAGCTGATGTAGGTAACAGCTCTTAGCTTGCCAATGAAGTTAGGAATCCTTAACCTGTAAACAGCTTGTCAATAAAGCTAGGGATCCTTAACCTAATCTTGTCAAACCATGTGTAAGAAAAAAAAAGAGAAAGAGAAAGAGAAAGAAAAAGAGAAAGAAACAGAGCGAGAGAGAGAGAGAGAGAGAGAGAGAGAGAGAGAGAGAGAGAGAGAGAGAGAGAGAGAGTGCCATTCTCTCTTTTTAATACTGTTCCCCACCACTATTATTAATCTGCTCATATACTGTATCTACACCAACACTGTTAAGACACTGGTACTGTTGAACCTACCTATACTGTTAAAAAACACTCTTGTAAAATTACTTGTATCCTTAACAACACCTGAGTACTGAGAGAATACTAGTATTCTCAATGTAAGAATACCAGTGCTATTTAAGAATACTGGTATTCTCACTAAGAATACTGGTATTCTCCAGGTAGCCAGGTAGTGTACCAGTAGCCTTTAAAGGGCAAATAGAAGAAATTAAAGTGAAATGCATTTTTCAATGGTTCAAGGTGAACTAGGTGGGGTATACTAGGAGGGGTGTATTAGGTCGGGTGTACTAGGTAGGGTAAACTAGGTGGGATGTACTAGGTAGGCCTACGTCGGGGAACCGGGGTAAATTACCCCAAATGGGGTACAAATGAAAATCTCGGGGGTTAGTGAAGTATTTGAGGTGGTCAGTCCCTCATCCTGGAGAGGCTGGGGGACTGACCACCTCAAATACTTTTCTCCACGGTTGATAGACTAATTACATCACCTTTATTTCACTACTACACCTACTACCTCTGTATTTGACTGAAGAAGCCTACTGTGTAGGTGAAACGTTCCATCAATAAAGATACCCAACTGTTACACACGTGTGTTTATCTTCATACAACCTCCTGTGTACACAAGTGTGTCTATGTTTTTTATGGTTTCTGGTATTCCTCCTTGATCTAAATTCTTTGGGAATGAAGACACCGACAGCAGATGTTTTTTTAATACACGTTTCGCCCAAGGCTGGACTTTACTGAAACGCTATATTAAAAGTACCCTCTGTTACCAGTGTATTTATTCCCACTAGTCGGTTTTTACTTCTCATATACCTTTGATGAGTTCCGAGGGTTTTTCTACTCCCGAGAGCCCGACCATAGGCCAGGTTCGCCTGATCACTCTCTCTCCGGAGGATCCTGGCGGCTCGTGCTAGTGAAACTATTTCAATAAGGTATTCCTGGAGTAACATGAAGCAGGTGCTGCACGAGGACATTTTTTTACGATCTATTTACGTTATATATATCACTTGTAAACCACGGTACGGGCAGGGTTAGAACCCATGGTATGTGGCCAGAGTGGTGGCCCATGCTAACCTTCCTATGGTATAAATATGCCTAGCTGGATGAACTGTATTGTAGCCAGCTGGCCCAGTGGTTAACGCACTGGCCTGGAGTTTTACCCCTCACTTGCCATGGGTTCTAACCCCACCCGTACCCTGGTTTGCTTACAATCTTGTTATGATTTCGTGAGTAATCATTAGTAAGGTAAATGGACAGAGGTAAGTTCTGAGGGACAGGTGTTCAAGTCAGATATATCATTTGTAAGATGGAAGAGGAAGGTGATATAATTACATATCACAATATACAGAACAACAATTGTGCAAAAAAATCGTGAAATTCCAAGCGCTTTCATTATTTCTCACATTACTGATAATGTGAGAAATCACGAAAGCGCCTGGAATTTCACTGTTTTTCACAGTGGTTGTTCTGAGCTTATATTATATATATATATATATATATATATATATATATATATATATATATATATATATATATATATATATATATATATATATATATATATATATGAAGCAAGCCTGTTCGTAGGAGTGTATGGTCCAGTGGGTTAGAGCGTCGTGAATTTTCGCTCACCATGAGGCGGGTTGAAACAACACGGGTTCGATCTCCCGGCTAGTCGCAGTGTTGTTGATTAAATATCACTAGTTCGTGGTTATATATAAATAAATTTATATATATATATATATATATATATATATATATATATATATATATATATATATATATATATATATATATATATACACACACAAATGTACTGCATTATCATTTTCAGTGTACACTTGTCATTGTTTTGTTGCACCTGTAGCGCAAGTGGTGGGGACCCACCGCTTCGGAGATGTAGCTAAGTGGATGGTAAAAAGTACTCTACCGGAAGGTAAACTGGAAGCTCGACCTCCCCCCCCCCCACCCCATCACAGTTATGACAAGGCAGGTGTATCATGCACACACTTGTAGATGACCACAGATGTCCCAGAAGTAGATGCATCATACATACCTATAGATGACTACAAGTGTGCCAGACGAAGGTGTATTATACATACCTGAAAATAGCCACAGGTGTGCCAGAAACAGGTGTATCATACATACCTGTAAACAAATAAACAATTTAACACATCAAACGTAAGAAAACAGTTCCTAAATAAACACTTCATTTACTATATAAACCTATTTATACAAATTAAGCCTCATGAAAAATACTGAAGTATAAGAAACTAATTCGTATAGATAACTATGATAATAATTGTTGTTGTTATACAGTATAGACGTAATTTCATGATTACTTGATTCGAGATTAAATGAGACATTTAGTGTTCCAATAATTTAATGAAAGGTACATATGTTGCATATAGAAATATATAATTCTGTTATACTGTTAGCATCCACATCTAATACTGTAAGGCCGCTTATAATAATAATAATAATAATATCTTACGTTGGAGCTATCTTAAGCCAGAGCATCAAAAGAGTGGGGCTTTTAAAAGGCTAGCTGGCAGCAATCACCCCCGCTCCACCACTGAAAGAATGCTAGGGTGGTGTATACCTGACGTAATATATCACAGTCCACCATCACTCAAAGTTAACCCGTTTTCTCTGGAAAAAGTGTTCCGTTTTCAGTGAGGATGAAAATTACCAGCCAACAGAAAATGCATGTAAATAACCAAGGCTTTTTACAAAGCACTACTGTAACATATATATATATATATATATATATATATATATATATATATATATATATATATATATATATATATATATATATATATATATATATATATATATATGTGTGTGTGTGTGTGTGTGTGTGTGTCGTGCCGAATAGGCAGAACTTGCGATCTTGGCTTAAATAGCAACGCTCATCTTGCCATATAAGACAAGTGAAAATTTGTGTATGCAATAATTTCGCCAAAATCATTCTGAACCTAACGAAAAAAATATATTTCACTGTGTTTGTTTAGTATTAAATTATTGTAAACAAATCTAAAATATATTTACCTGGGTTAGGCTAAAATAAATTGCGCTTGTTATAATAAGGTTAGGTAAGTTTTCTAAGATTCTTTTGGTGCAAAATTAAATTTTTTTACATTAACATTAATGAAAAAAATATATCTTTAAACGTATAAGAGAAAATTTTAGAAAGAACTTAATTTTAAATGAGTTCTTGCTAACTGACCAGTTTTACATATTCGGCATGACATAATATATATATATATATATATATATATATATATATATATATATATATATATATATATATATATATATATATATATATATATATATATATATATATATATATATAATTGATGGAGACAGTAGCATTAATTAATGTTGGTAGAAGAGAGTATGTTAGAGGTGTACTACTAGTACTTGGTGAGCGACACAGAATAACCATCACTTGTACTGCTTCACGACACTTGAGACTTGACCCACTTGCACTGTGGGGCCCCGCCCGTGCTGCCACCACCACTACTACTGTATCGATCTAGTACTTCCACCTCACTGACTCCACTGTGTAAGTCTTCGTTCTCGTGTTTGTATCAAATGGGTACGGCAACTGGTGGGCAAAACGTCTCAAATAAAGATACCCAAGTGCTACACATGTGCCCTAGTTATTACGAACAGGAATGTTGGAGAAGAGCGGGAATAAGAAGAGGGGAAAGGAAGCGGAGGAACAGAAGGGCAAAAAGAGAAAGACAGGAGGCAGAAAAAGGAAGAAAGCAAGAGTAGGAGGGTAGGATAACAGGAGGAGGAGGAAGGTTTGAATGGTGAGTAGGTAAGCTTTAAGGTTGGGAAGGAAGATTGAGTGGGGGAGAGAATTGTGTGTATAGCATACACACCTTCATACTTATACCAGGGTCATACGAACATAAGGATCCACTGTCAGGTAACTGTTACCTACAACCATCACAAGATCTACTGCCAGGTAACTGCTACCTACAACCATCACAAGATCTACTGCCAGGTAACTGCTACCTACAACCATCACAAGACCTACTGCTAGGTAACTGCTACCTACAACCATCACAAGATCTACTGCCAGGTAACTGCTACCTACAACCATCACAAGATCTACTGCTAGGTAACTGCTACCTACAACCATCACTGCAGTAGATCTATTGCCAGATAAGTACTATCTACCCTTCAAAGGTCCCATACTAGTAGTGATAGCAGAATAGTAGTAGTAGTAGTGGTAACAGTAATGATAGTAGTAATTTACATCTCAAGGGATAGATGAGCAGGGAATTCCATCCCAAGAGAATCACAAAGAAGAAAAAAGGAGCACTGAGTAGGCCTACTGGCCGATGCTACAGTAGGTAAGAAGTGATGAACAAAGTCAGAGGACAGGAAAGGTAAAGAAAACACAGAAGACAGATCAAGAAAAAACAGACAGAAGTGAAAGGTGTGGTTAAACCAGGTGTGTTCTGAAGTTTGGAGTATTTGACAATGTACTGAGAAAAGAAGACATTTACTGATACAAAACTGATTCAACATAACCGAGTCTGAGATAAACATGATAATGGTATACAATACCGAAGTATGTACTGGCATAAATACATCACAAGTACTGCACCACTGACAGCACAAAGAAAGGTAAACCGAGAATATTTTTATTGACAGAAGGCGTTTGGTAAGACAAACAGTGAATTCATATGTCACTGCACACTTGCTTGAGGTATTCGGAAAACGAAAATCCTGGCACAGAGCAACGGACAGGAACGTCAAGGAGTGATTCCCATTCAGTTTTGAACTTGATAGATAAATCAACATTGTTAATGGCATCATGAAAAGGTTGGAAGAGACGATATATCGTCATGTGGCCGGAAAACAAAGACTGAGAGAGTAAAATAATAAGTAAAAAAAAGAAAGAAAAGAAAAAGAGTTCGAATCTACGTAAAGACGAAGATTTCACGAAGAGAGTGGGAAGAGTAAGATAAATCAGCCTTCATTGGTCTTCATTCTGAGAGAAGTAAGATTATAAAGAAGAACATTAATAAAACTCAACATCAAGACTTAGATCTAACAGGTTTGATGTGGTTGAACACGTTCGATAAAGTCTTGAGAGTGACTGAGATAAGCAGGAGAAAAAGTTCCAAGAAACGAAGTGAGAGTTTGGCTAGACAGGAGGATGAGGATGAGGATGAGAGAGCGCCTCCACAGGAAATGATGGAACGAGGAGAAGGAACAGCAGAAAACCATACCCCCGGCCGGGATTGAACCCGCGGTCATAGAGTCTCAAAACTCCAGCCCGTCGCGTTTTGAGACTCTATGACCGCGGGTTCAATCCCGGCCGGGGGTATGGTTTGTTTGCAATCGTGTCATTACGATTTCTTGAGTCGAGTTAAGGAACAGCAGGTTTGTAAGCTTTAGTTTTAGGAAGGCTTTGGAAATAAGATAGAAAATGGCAGATAACACAGAATTAGACATCTGGGTATCTTTATTTGTAGATGTTTCGCCATCTAGTGGCTTTATCAATACAAGGACAATGTCATTTTACTGTATTGATAAAGCCGCTGGAGGGCGAAACGTCTACAAATAAAGATACCCAGATGCTGCACATGTATTTAATTCTTCGTCTTGTCGGTATTATATGTCATTAGTATTCAACAAAGAATCAGATCAGTCAGGTGGAGAGAGATTAGCGAGAGTATGAAGTTTGAGGTTGAAAGTTCTCTTACGATACAGAAGGCTAGAAACACAAGTATTTGACAGTAGGTGCGAAAGTCGGAGAGCAAGGGGTCTGCTTTTCAAAGGTAATCCTCACGACTGAAGGAAGTGAGTAAAATGATTGAAGTGTAAAGAATCTGTGTTATGGCTTGTGGAGCTATGCAGCAGCAACACTGGTTCCTGGAACACTAGTCAGTAATACTAGAATGTTTCCTCATTCCTGGAACATTAATCAATAATACCGGAATGTTTCCTCATTCCTGGAACATTAATCAATAATACTGGAATATTTCCTGGAACATTAATCAATAATACTGGAATGTTTTCTGGACCTTGGCTGACAATTGTTCAGTGTTGTGTACTATTAACAGCTGCTTCTGAATTTCTTGTAGTTGTCCCCTCGGATGACGAGCTTAACACACTTTGCCGTACCTTAAAGTGTAATGTTTACCTTAATGAATTTAACAAGTGTTGTTGCTGTTGTGAGTTTTAAAAGCACACAGTCATTCTTGAAGTTTGGTGTTAAGATGGTGAAAAGTTTCATTGGTGTACTGTCTGTCACAACCATTACAGAGAATGTTTACACAGGCAGTGATACACAGTTGTCCTTGCTGCTGTGACCTGTTCTTGTGACCTTTATAATGGTCTTAGAGGTGATGACTGCTACATTTGCTCTACTTTAACGCTTATGTGACGATGTCTATAGTGCTACCTGTGGAGAAGATGAAACAAGAGTCGTAGTCATCGTCCTGTTTGAGTGATGAAAAAAAAAAATCAAGGCTCTCTCACTGCAATCCTGGATGAAGTGTGAAGGACAGTGTAGCACGGCAAAGATGTTACTAATGATGTCCCAGTTCTCTAAATATTTTGGGCTGCAAATACTGCATGTTCTCAGAAAGAGCTCAGTCAAAGCTACCCATTCAACTTTCTTACTGTAACGGAAACAGTCTATTAGGTCGCTGTTATGGGCATGTTTGTGGTACCTTGACTTGTTAGTCTAATTTGGTAATCTGTTCCAAACAATGGAGCTGAACACTCCTTGAAGGTACCTTCAAGGCTGATGGACTGATCACATAATTTTGATTTATTCATTTCTACTGCTTTCCACATTTAGTCACCTGTGTAGTTGACTGATGAAGTCTACTGTGTGGCGAAACGTTTTAGAAATAAAGATACCCAACTAGCACATATATTTTATTCATCTACGCCAAGAAACGGATAGTGTTGCCCTGTGCTTCTTCGAGTGAACCGGACAGAATGTTCAAATGGGTTAAAGGTGACTGACAGCATGACCTTGACCTGCCACGGCTACAACTGACATCATGACCACCACCTGCTACATTTACCTTTGATGAGTTCGGAGAGTTCTACCCCCGGAGCCCGGCCATGAGCCAGGCTCGTCTGGTATTTACCTGGTCAACCAGGCTGTTGCTGCTGGTGGCCCTCTGCCCCACATATCCATCACAGTCTGGTTAATCTGGCATTTGGTGAAGATACTTATCTAGTTTCCTCTTGAAGACTTGTACACTTGTCCCAGCAGTGTTTCCGATAATTTCTGGTAAGATGTTGAATAATCTGGGACTACTGACGTTGATTCAATGTTCCTTTATTTGCCCATCGCATCCCTGCTTTTCACTGGGTTCATTTGCACTTCCTCCCATATCTCTTGCTCCAGTATGTTGTTAAAGCAGTGTGAAGATTTGTGGCCAGGCCCTCGAGTACTTTCCAGGTATATATTATCATGTTTCTCTACTCCGTTCTTGTTAGTACATATTAAAGACTTTAGGGTGTTCCCAGTAATTTAAATGCTTTACTGGCTCTATGGGTGCCGTAAACGATCTCTGTATTTGTTCCAGCTCTGATATTTCTCCAGCCCTTGAACGGGGCCGTCAACACCGAACAATATTCCAAATGAGGGATCACTAGCGATTTGAAGTGTCACTATTGGTATTATTTCCCTTGTTTTGTAGGTACTGCCTACACTGGCACCACGACCTTGACCTACTGCCTCCAATGTCACCACGACCTTGACCTACTGCCTACATTGGCACCACGACCTTGACCTACTGCCTCCACTGACACAACCTGCGCTTCCACCTCACCGTTCACCTTCCTCATACAAGTTTGCAAGGTGCGTAACTCCGTCACGATATAAAATACACATAGTTAGCTTCTCAGAAGCCACCATAACTCATGCTGGCAGCTATACATACATAGTTTGCAGCCACCACACCCTGTGAACTTCCCACACTAAACCCACACACTGTGTACATACATCAATGACGCTCACACTATGGTTGTGCTGAAGACCGGCCAGACACACATGTAACACACCTGTGAGCGAAACATCAATAATTATTTAATAAATAAGTTTATTCAGGTATACACAAATACAGTTACATAGATTATCATACACAGCAGCATATGAGTAGAGAACCTAGGATAACCCAAAAAAAGCCAAAGTGACTTATTTCCATTGGGGTCCTTTTAATACCTTATTATTATACTACAAAGGAGATTATATCTTATACCACAAAGGAGATATATCAGGAATAAGGTAAAATGAGTTATTTATATTTACGTGTGTTAGCTAAAAAAAAAACTAAAAAATCATTCCGTTTCCTTTCTGTCACTACATTCATCAGACACCTTTCGGCACTCTTCTTGAACTGGTTCATGCTATGACTGGCTCTAACATGTACAGGCAGTCTGTTCCATTCTTTAATTGCTGTACAATAAAACGTGTTTGAAGTCTGGCCACTGACTGTGGATACTACAAACTTGTGCTCTCTCCCCCTAGTACTATGATTGTTCTCTCCCCCTAGTACTATGATTGTTCTCTCCCCCTAGTACTATGATTGTTCTCTCCCCCTAGTACTATGATTGTTCTCTCCCCCTAGTACTATGATTGTTCTCTCCACCTAGTACTCTGATTATTCTCTTCCCCTAGTACTATGATTGTTCTCTCCCCCTAGTACTATGATTGTTCTCTCCCCCTAGTACTATGATTGTTCTCTCCCCCTAGTACTATGATTGTTCTCTCCCCCTAGTACTATGATTGTTCTCTCCCCCTAGTACTATGATTGTTCTCTCCCCTAGTACTATGATTCTCTCACCCTAGTACTATGATTGTTCTCCCCCCTAGTACTATGATTGTTCTCTCCCCCTAGTACTATGATTCTCTCCCCCTAGTACTATGATTGTTCTCCCCCCCCTAGTACTATGATTCTCTCCCCCTAGTACTATGATTGTTCTCTCCCCCTAGTACTATGATTGTTCTCCCCCCCTAGTACTATGATTGTTCTCTCCCCCTAGTACTATGATTCTCTCCCCCTAGTACTATGATTGTTCTCCCCCCCTAGTACTATGATTGTTCTCTCCCCCTAGTACTATGTTCTCTCCCCCTAGTACTATGATTCTCTCCCCCTAGTACTATGATTGTTCTCCCACCCTAGTACTATGATTGTTCTCTCCCCCTAGTACTATCATTCTCTCCCCCTAGTACTATGATTGTTCTCCCCCCCAGTACTATGATTGTTCTCTCCCCCTAGTACTATGATTGTTCTCTCCCCCTAGTACTATGATTGTTCTCCCCCCCCTAGTACTATGATTGTTCTCTCCCCCAAGTACTATGATTGTTCTCTCCCCCTAGTACTATGATTGTTCTCCCCCCCTAGTACTATGATTGTTCTCTCCCCCTAGTACTATGATTGTTCTCTCCCCTAGTACTATGATTCTCTCCCCCCTAGTACTATGATTGTTCTCCCCCCCTAGTACTATGATTGTTCTCTCCCCCTAGTACTATGATTGTTCTCCCCCCCTAGTACTATGATTGTTCTCCCCCCCCTAGTACTATGATTGTTCTCTCCCCCTAGTACTATGATTGTTCTCTCCCCCTAGTACTATGATTGTTCTAGCCCCGTAGTACTATGATTGTTCTCCCCCCCTAGTACTATGATTGTTCTCTCCCCCTAGTACTATGATTGTTCTCTCCCCCTAGTACTATGATTGTTCTCCCCCCCTAGTACTATGATTGTTCTCTCCCCCTAGTACTATGATTGTTCTCCCCCCCTAGTACTATGATTGTTCTCTCCCCCCTAGTACTATGATTGTTCTCCCCCCTAGTACTATGATTGTTCTCCCCCCCTAGTACTATGATTGTTCTCTCCCCCTAGTACTATGATTGTTCTCCCCTAGTACTATGATTGTTCTCCCCCCTAGTACTATGATTGTTCTCTCCCCCTAGTACTATGATTGTTCTCTCCCCCTAGTACTATGATTGTTCTCTCCACCTAGTACTATGATTGTTCTCTCCCCCTAGTATTATGATTGTTCTCTTCCCCTAGTACTATGATTGTTCTCTCCCCCTAGTACTATGATTGTTCTCCCCCCCTAGTACGATGATTGTCCTCCCCCCCTAGTACTATGATTGTTCTCTCCCCCTAGTACTATGATTGTTCTCTCCCCCTAGTACTATGATTGTTCTCTCCCCCTAGTACTATGTTCTCTCCCCCTAGTACTATGATTGTTCTCCCCCCCACTAGTACTATGATTGTTCTCTTCCCCTAGTACTATGATTGTTCTCTCCCCCTAGTACTATGATTGTTCTCTCCCCCTAGTACTATGATTGTTCTCTCCCCCTAGTACTATGATTGTTCTCTCCCCCTAGTACTATGATTGTTCTCTCCCCCTAGTACTATGATTGTTCTCTCCCCCTAGTACTATGATTGTTCTCTCCCCCTAGTACTATGATTGTTCTCTCCCCTAGTACTATGATTGTTCTCTCCCCCTAGTACTATGATTGTTCTCTCCCCCTAGTACTATGATTGTTCTCCCCCCCTAGTACTATGATTGTTCTCTCCCCCTAGTACTATGATTGTTCTCTCCCCCTAGTACTATGATTGTTCTCTCCCCCTAGTACTATGATTGTTCTCTCCCCCTAGTACTATGATTGTTCTCTCCCCCTAGTACTATGATTGTTCTCTCCCCCTAGTACTATGATTGTTCTCTCCCCCTAGTACTATGATTGTTCTCCCCCCCCTAGTACTATGATTGTTCTCTCCCCCTAGTACTATGATTGTTCTCTCCCCCTAGTACTATGATTGTTCTCTCCCCCTAGTACTATGATTGTTCTCTCCCCCTAGTACTATGATTGTTCTCTCCCCCTAGTACTATGATTGTTCTCTCCCCCTAGTACTATGATTGTTCTCTCCCCCTAGTACTATGATTGTGCTCTCCCCCTAGTACTATGATTGTTCTCTCCCCCTAGTACTATGATTGTTCTCCCCCCCCTAGTACTATGATTGTTCTCCCCCCCTAGTACTATGATTGTTCTCCCCCCCTAGTACTATGATTGTTCTCTCCCCCTAGTACTATGATTGTTCTCTCCCCCAAGTACTATGATTGTTCTCTCCCCCTAGTACTATGATTGTTCTCTCCCCCTAGTACTATGATTGTTCTCTCCCCCTAGTACTATGATTGTTCTCTCCCCCTAGTACTATGATTGTTCTCTCCCCCTAGTACTATGATTGTTCTCTCCCCCTAGTACTATGATTCTCTCCCCCTAGTACTATGATTGTTCTCTCCCCCTAGTACTATGATTGTTCTCTCCCCCTAGTACTATGATTGTTCTCTCCCTCTAGTACTATGATTGTTCTCTCCCCCTAGTACTATGATTGTTCTCTCCCCCTAGTACTATGATTGTTCTCTCCCCCTAGTACTATGTTCTCTCCCCTAGTACTATGATTGTTCTCTCCCCCTAGTACTATGATTGTTCTCTCCCCCTAGTACTATGATTGTTCTCTCCCCCTAGTACTATGATTGTTCTCTCCCCCTAGTACTATGATTGTTCTCTCCCCCTAGTACTATGATTGTTCTCTCCCCCTAGTACTATGATTGTTCTCTCCCCCTAGTACTATGATTGTTCTCTCCCCCTAGTACTATGATTGTTCTCTCCCCCTAGTACTATGATTGTTCTCTCCCCCTAGTACTATGATTGTTCTCTCTCCCTAGTACTATGATTATTCTCTCCCCCTAGTACTATGATTGTTCTCCCCCCCTAGTACTATGATTGTTCTCTCCCCCTAGTACTATGATTGTTCTCTCCCCCTAGTACTATGATTGTTCTCTCCCCCTAGTACTATGATTGTTCTCTCCCCCTAGTACTATGATTGTTCTCTCCCCCTAGTACTATGATTGTTTTGGTTCTCGACCTCGACAAAATTGACAGCAAGATATTCTGGACACTGTGAGCAATTTTATGAACTTGACTTAACTTCAATCGTTTTATTCTGTCTTCAACATTCAGTATATCCAATTGTTGTAATTCATCCTGGCCTACATGTTCTCTTGTTCCCAGGTCCAGGACCCAGGTCCAGGATCCAGGTCCAGGACACAGGTTCAGGACCCAGGTCCAGGACACAGGCACAGGATGAATCTTAATATTTTGTTCTGGGTGATTTGCAGTCTATCTTTCAGTTTTTTTGTCAAGGCAGAGTACCATGAAGATCAAGTGTAGTCCATATGACGTTGTATAAGAGTTAGACATAGTGTCCTGTGAGCCTCAGTAGGTAGACACTGTGTCTCAGTAGGTAGACACTGTGTCTCAGTAGGTAGACACTGTGTCTCAGTAGGTAGACACTGTGTCTCAGTAGGTAGACACTGTGTCTCAGTAGGTAGACACTGTGTCTCAGTAGGTAGACACTGTGTCTCAGTAGGTAGACACTGTGTCTCAGTAGGTAGACACTGTGTCTCAGTAGGTAGACACTGTGTCTCAGTAGGTAGACACTGTGTCTCAGTAGGTAGACACTGTGTCTCAGTAGGTAGACACTGTGTCTTAGTAGGTAGACACTGTGTCTCAGTAGGTAGACACTGTGTCTCAGTAGGTAGACACTGTGTCTCAGTAGGTAGACACTGTGTCTCAGTAGGTAGACACTGTGTCTCAGTAGGTAGACACTGTGTCTCAGTAGGTAGACACTGTGTCTCAGTAGGTAGACACTGTGTCTCAGTAGGTAGACACTGTGTCTTAGTAGGTAGACACTGTGTCTCAGTAGGTAGACACTGTGTCTCAGTAGGTAGACACTGTGTCTCAGTAGGTAGACACTGTGTCTCAGTAGGTAGACACTGTGTCTCAGTAGGTAGACACTGTGTCTTAGTAGGTAGACACTGTGTCTCAGTAGGTAGACACTGTCTCAGTAGGTAGACACTGCCTCAGTAGGTAGACACTGTGTCTCAGTAGGTAGACACTGTCTCAGTAGGTAGACACTGCCTCAGTAGGTAGACACTGTGTCTCAGTAGGTAGACACTGTCTCAGTAGGTAGACACTGCCTCAGTAGGTAGACACTGTGTCTCAGTAGGTAGACACTGTCTCAGTAGGTAGACACTGTCTCAGTAGGTAGACACTGTCTCAGTAGGTAGACACTGTCTCAGTAAGTAGACACTGTCTCAGTAAGTAGACACTGTCTCAGTAGGTAGACACTGTGTCTCAGTAGGTAGACACTGTCTCAGTAGGTAGACACTGTGTCTCAGTAGGTAGACACTGTGTCTCAGTAAGTAGACACTGTCTCAGTAAGTAGACACTGTGTCTCAGTAGGTAGACACTGTCTCAGTAGGTAGACACTGTCTCAGTAGGTAGACACTGTGTCTCAGTAGGTAGACACTGTGTCTCAGTAAGTAGACACTGTCTCAGTAGGTAGACACTGTCTCAGTAGGTAGACACTCTGCCTCAGTAGGTAGACACTGTCTCAGTAGGTAGACACTCTGCCTCAGTAGGTAGACACTGTCTCAGTAGGTAGGCCCTGTGCCTCAGTAGGTAGACAATGTCTCAGTAGGTAGACACTGTGTCTCAGTAGGTAGACACTGTCTCAGTAGGTAGACACTGTCTCAGTAGGTAGACACTGTCTCAATAGGCACTGTGCCTCAGTAGGTAGACACTGTGCCTCAGGTAGACACTGTCTCAGTAGGTAGACACTGTCTCAGTAGGTAGACACTCTGCCTCAGTAGGTAGACACTGTCTCAGTAGGTAGACACTCTGCCTCAGTAGGTAGACACTGTCTCAGTAGGTAGGCCCTGTGCCTCAGTAGGTAGACAATGTCTCAGTAGGTAGACACTGTGTCTCAGTAGGTAGACACTGTCTCAGTAGGTAGACACTGTCTCAGTAGGTAGACACTGTCTCAGTAGATAGACCCTGTGCCTCAGTAGGTAGACACTGTGCCTCAGTAGGTAGACACTGTCTCAGTAGATAGACCCTGTGGCTCAGTAGGTAGACACTGTGTCTCAGAAGGTAGACACTGTGTCTCAGTAGGTAGACACTGTGCCTCAGTAGGTAGACACTGTCTCAGTAGGTAGACACTGTGCCTCAGTAGGTAGACACTGTGTCTCAGTAGGTAGACACTGTGCCTCAGTAGGTAGACACACTGTTTCAGTAGGTAGACACTGACTCAGCATGTAGACACTCTGCCTCAGTAGGTAGACACTCTGCCTCAGTAGGTAGACACTGTGCCTCAGGTAGACATTGTGTCTCAGTAGGTAGACACTGTCTCAGTAGGTTGACACTGTGTCTCAGTAGGTTGACACTGTGTCTCAGTATGTAGACACTGTGTCTCGGCAGGTAGACACTGTCTCAGTAGGTAGACCCTGTGCCTCAGTAGGTAGACACTGTGTCTCAGTAGGAAGACACTGTGCCTCAGTAGGTAGACACTGTCTTAGTAGGTAGACACTGTGCCTCAGTAGGTAGACACTCTGCCTCAGTAGGTAGACACTGTGTCTCAGTAGGTAGACACTGTCTCAGTAGGTAGGCACTGTCTCAGTAAGTAGACACTGTCTCAGTAGGTAGACCCTGTGCTTCATTAGGTAGACACTGTGTCTCAGTAGGTATACACTGTGCCTCAGTAGGTAGACACTGTCTCAGTAGGTAGACACTGTGTCTCTGTAGGTAGACACTGTCTCAGTAGGTAGACACTGTGTCTCAGTAGGTAGACACTGTGCCTCAGTAGGTAGACACTGTCTCAGTAGGTAAACACTGTGTCTCAATAGGTAGACACTGTGCCTCAGTAGATAAGACACTGTGCCTCAGTAGGTAGACACTGAGCCTCAGTAGGTAGACACTGTGCCTCAGTAGATAAGACACTATGCCTCTGTAGATAGACACTGTGCCTCAGTAGGTAGACACTGTGCCTCAGTAGGTAGACACTGTGCCTCAGTAGATAAGACACTGTCCCTCAGGAGACACTGTGCCTCAGTAGGTAGACGCTGTGCCTCAGTAGGTAGACGCTGTGCCTCAGTAGGTACACACTGTGCCTCAGTAGGTACACACTATGCCTCAGTAGACACTGTGCCTCAGTAGGTAGACACTATGCCTCAGTAGACACTGTGCCTCAGTAGGTAGACACTATGCCTCAGTAGACACTGTGCCTCAGTAGGTACACACTATGCCTCAGTAGACACTGTGCCTCAGTAGGTAGACACTATGCCTCAGTAGGTAGACACTATGCCTCAGTAGACACTGTGCCTCAGTAGGTACACACTATGCCTCAGTAGGTACACACTATGCCTCAGTAGACACTGTGCCTCAGTAGGTACACACTATGCCTCAGTAGGTACACACTATGCCTCAGTAGACACTGTGCCTCAGTAGGTACACACTATGCCTCAGTAGACACTGTGCCTCAGTAGGTACACACTATGCCTCAGTAGGTAGACACTATGCCTCAGTAGACACTGTGCCTCAGTAGGTAGACACTATGCCTCAGTAGGTACACACTATGCCTCAGTAGACACTGTGCCTCAGTGGGTAGACACTGCCGCTCTTAATATATATCAAGACAGTTATCTAAATTACATTCATGACAGTTATCATAACAATTATATTCAAGACAATTGTCTTAATTACATTCAAGACAATTATCTTAACTGTATTCAAGAGAGTTATCTTAACATTTACGTTGAAGAGAATGATCTTGAGTGCAAGTGTATTGTTGCAGGTATGGCAACAGTGTTGTTGCAGGTGTGGCAAGTACTGTTGCAGGTATGGCAACAGTGTTGCATGTGTGGCAAGTACTGTTGCAGGTATGGCAACAGTGTTGCATGTGTGGCAAGTACTGTTGCAGGTATGGCAACAGTGTTGTTGCAGGTGTGGCAAGTACTGTTGCAGGTATGGCAACAGTGTTGTTGCAGGTGTGGCAAGTACTGTTACAGGTATGGCAACATTGTTGCAGGTATGGCAAGTACTGTTGCAGGTATGGCAACAGTGTTGTTGCAGGTATGGCAAGTACTGTTGCAGGTATGGCAACAGTGTTGTTGCAGGTGTGGCAAGTACTGTTGCAGGTATGGCAACAGTGTTGTTGCAGGTATGGCAAGTACTGTTGCAGGTATGGCAACAGTGTTGTTGCAGGTATGGCAAGTACTGTTGCAGGTATGGCAACAGTGTTGTTGCAGGTATGGCAAGTACTGTTGCAGGTATGGCAACAGTGTTGTTGCAGGTGTGGCAAGTACTGTTGCAGGTATGGCAACAGTGTTGTTGCAGGTATGGCAAGTACTGTTGCAGGTATGGCAACAGTGTTGTTGCAGGTGTGGCAAGTACTGTTGCAGGTATGGCAACAGTGTTGTTGCAGGTATGGCAAGTACTGTTGCAGGTATGGCAACAGTGTTGTTGCAGGTATGGCAAGTACTGTTGCAGGTATGGCAACAGTGTTGCATGTGTGGCAAGTACTGTTGCAGGTATGGCAACAGTGTTGTTGCAGGTGTGGCAAGTACTGTTGCAGGTATGGCAACAGTGTTGTTGCAGGTATGGCAAGTACTGTTGCAGGTATGGCAACAGTGTTGTTGCAGGTATGGCAAGTACTGTTGCAGGTATGGCAACAGTGTTGTTGCAGGTGTGGCAACATTGTTGCAGGTGTGGCAAGTACTGTTGCAGGTATGGCAAGTGTTGTTGCAGGTGTGGCAAGTACTGTTGCAGGTATGGCAACAGTGTTGTTGCAGGTGTGGCAAGTACTGTTGCAGGTATGGCAACAGTGTTGTTGCAAGTGTGGCAAGTACTGTTGCAGGTATGGTAAGTGTTGCTGCAGGTGTGGCAAGTACTGTTGCAGGTATGGCAACAGTGTTGTTGCAGGTGTGGCAAGTACTGTTGCAGGTATGGCAACAGCGTTGTTGCAGGTGTGGCAAGTACTGTTGCAGGTATGGTAAGTGTTGTTGCATGTGTGGCAAGTACTGTTGCAGGTATGGCAACAGTGTTGTTGCAGGTGTGGCAAGTACTGTTGCAGGTATGGCAACAGTGTTGTTGCAGGTGTGGCAAGTACTGTTGCAGGTATGGCAACAGTGTTGCATGTGTGGCAAGTACTGTTGCAGGTATGGCACCAGTGGTGCTGCAGGGGTGGCAAGTACTGTTGCAGGTATGGTAAGTGTTGCTGCAGGTGTGGCAAGTACTGTTACAGGTATGGCAACAGTGTTGTTGCAGGTGTGGCAAGTACTGTTGCAGGTATGGCAACAGTGTTGTTGCAGGTGTGGCAAGTACTGTTGCAGGTATGGCAACAGTGTTGTTGCAGGTGTGGCAAGTACTGTTGCAGGTATGCTAACAGTGTTGCTGCAGGTGTGGCAAGTACTGTTGCAGGTATGGCAACAGTGTTGTTGCAGGTGTGGCAAGTACTGTTGCAGGTATGGCAACAGTGTTGCAGGTGTGGCAAGTACTGTTGCAGGTATGGCAACAGTGTTGTTGCAGGTGTGGCAAGTACTGTTGCAGGTATGGCAACAGTGTTGTTGCAGGTGTGGCAAGTAGTGTTGCAGGTGTGGCAACAGTGTTGTTGCAGGTGTGGCAAGTACTGTTGCAGGTATGGTAAGTGTTGTTGCAGGTGTGGCAAGTACTGTTGCAGGTATGGCAACAGTGTTGCAGGTGTGGCAAGTACTGTTGCAGGTATGGCAACAGTGTTGCAGGTGTGGCAAGTACTGTTGCAGGTATGGCAACATTGTTGCAGGTGTGGCAAGTACTGTTGCAGGTGTGGCAACAGTGTTGTTGCAGGTGTGGCAAGTAGTGTTGCAGGTGTGGCAACCAGGTCATTAAAGCTTCTTAAAATAAACTAATTACTATTGAATTCTGCGAGGTAATTACACAACCATAACAATTTGTAATAAGTGTAATTGGGCAATTACACACAATTACATCTTCATGTCTGGTATAATACCCAGGAACTGCGACGGTGTAAGGAGAGCTACTCTCAAATAATATAATTTGATATACCTATGGTATACTTTGATCTACCTACTTTTGATATACCTCTTGTTAACCTTTGGTATACCTTTACTTCCGATAAGTTCCAAGAGTTTTTCCCAGAGCCGTTTACCTGGTGTACCTTTGGTATACCTTTTGTATACCTATCATCTACCCAGAATACAACTTTGGTATACTTTTTGTATACCTATGATCTACCCAGAATACAACTTTGGTATACCTTTTGTATAACTATGATCTACCCAGGATATAACTTTGGTATACCTCTGGTATAACTGTATATACTTTTGGTATACCTCTAACAGGTTTCCAGAATTTTCCTACTCGATACTGCTAAATAAATTGTCTGTATTCTAGTCTTTAGTTTATGTAGCCAGTGTGGTCTTGGTATCGTGACCTGGAACAAGTGTGGTCTTGGTATCGTGACCTGGAACAAGTGTGGTCTTGGTATCGTGACCTGGAACAAGTGTGGTCTTGGTATCGTGACCTGGAACAAGTGTGGTCTTGGTATCGTGACCTGGAACAAGTGTGGTCTTGGTATCGACCTGGAACAAGTGTGGTCTTTGTATCCTGACCTGGAACAAGTGTGGTCTTTGTATCGTGACCTGGAACAAGTGTGGTCTTTGTATCGTGACCTGGAACAAGTGTGGTCTTTGTATCCTGACCTGGAACAAGTGTGGTCTTGGTATCGTGACCTGGAACAAGTGTGGTCTTGGTATCGTGACCTGGAACAAGTGTGGTCTTGGTATCGTGACCTGGAACAAGTGTGGTCTTGGTATCGTGACCTGGAACAAGTGTGGTCTTGGTATCGTGACCTGGAACAAGTGTGGTCTTTGTATCGTGACCTGGAACAAGTGTGGTCTTTGTATCGTGACCTGGAACATGTGTGGTCGCTGTATCGTGTCCTGGAACAAGTGTGGTCTTGGTATCGCGACCTGGAGCAAGTGTGGTCTTGGTATCGTGACCTGGAACAAGTGTGGTCTTTGTATCGTGACCTGGAACAAGTGTGGTCTTTGTATCGTGACCTGGAACAAGTGTGGTCTTTGTATCGTGTCTTGGAACAAGTGTGGTCTTGGTATCGTGACCTATAACAAGTGTGGTCTTGGTATCGTGAGCTGGAAGAAGTGTGGTCTTTGTATCGTGACCTGGAACAAGTGTGGTCTTTGTATCGTGACCTGGAACAAGTGTGGTCTTTGTATCGTGTCCTGGAACAAGTGTGGTCTTTGTATCGTGACCTGGAACAAATGTGGTCTTTGTATCGTGACCTGGAACAAGTGTGGTCTTTGTATCGTGACCTGGAACAAGTGTGGTCTTTGTATCCTGACCTGGAACATGTGTGGTCTTTGTATCGAGTCTTGGAACAAGTGTGGTCTTGGTATCGTGACCTGGAACAAGTGTGGTCTTGGTATCGTGACCTGGAACAAGTGTGGTCTTGGTATCGTGACCTGGAACAAGTGTGGTCTTGGTATCGTGACCTGGAACAAGTGTGGTCTTGGTATCGTGACCTGGAACAAGTGTGGTCTTGGTATCGTGACCTGGAACAAGTGTGGTCTTGGTATCGTGACCTGGAACAAGTGTGGTCTTGGTATCGTGACCTGGAACAAGTGTGGTCTTGGTATCGTGACCTGGAACAAGTGTGGTCTTTGTATCGTGACCTGGAACAAGTGTGGTCTTTGTATCGTGTCCTGGAACAAGTGTGGTCTTTGTATCGTGACCTGGAACAAATGTGGTCTTTGTATCGTGACCTGGAACAAGTGTGGTCTTTGTATCGTGACCTGGAACAAGTGTGGTCGCTGTATCGTGACCTGGAACATGTGTGGTCTTTGTATCGAGTCTTGGAACAAGTGTGGTCTTGG
The DNA here is from genome assembly GCF_038502225.1 of Cherax quadricarinatus. Classification (NCBI taxonomy): domain Eukaryota; kingdom Metazoa; phylum Arthropoda; class Malacostraca; order Decapoda; family Parastacidae; genus Cherax; species Cherax quadricarinatus. The sequence goes on from NC_091372.1 coordinate 5,364,181, forward strand.
TATCGTGACCTGGAACAAGTGTGGTCTTTGTATCGTGACCTGGAACAAGGGTGGTCCTTGGTATCGTGACCTGGAACAAGTGTGGTCTTTGTATCGTGACCTGGAACAAGTGTGGTCTTTGTATCGTGACCTGGAACATGTGTGGTCGCTGTATCGTGTCCTGGAACAAGTGTGGTCTTGGTATCGTGACCTGGAGCAAGTGTGGTCTTGGTATCGTGACCTGGAACAAGTGTGGTCTTGGTATCGTGACCTGGAACAAGTGTGGTCTTTGTATCGTGACCTGGAACAAGTGTGGTCTTTGTATCCTGACCTGGAACAAGTGTGGTCTTTGTATCGTGACCTGGAACATGTGTGGTCGCTGTATCGTGTCGTGGAACAAGTGTGGTCTTGGTATCGTGACCTGGAGCAAGTGTGGTCTTTGTATCGTGACCTGGAACAAGTGTGGTCTTTGTATCGTGACCTGGAACAAGTGTGGTCTTGTTATCGTGGCCTGGAACAAGTGTGGTCTTTTTATCGTGACCTGGAACAAGTGTGGTCTTTGTATCGTGACCTAGAACAAGTGTGGTCTTTGTATCGTGACCTGGAACATGTGTGGTCGCTGTATCGTGTCCTGGAAGTGTGGTCTTGGTATCGTGACCTGGAACAAGTGTGGCCTTGGTATCGTGACCTGGAACAAGTGTGGTCTTGGTATCGTGACCTGGAACAAGTGTGGTCTTGTATCGTGACCTGGAACAAGTGTGGTCTTGGTATCGTGACCTGGAACAAGTGTGGTCTTGGTATCGTGACCTGGAACAAGTGTGGTCTTGGTATCGTGACCTGGAACAAGTGTGGTCTTGGTATCGTGACCTGGAACAAGTGTGGTCTTGGTATCGTGACCTGGAACAAGTGTGGTCTTGGTATCGTGACCTGGAACAAGTGTGGTCTTGGTATCGTGACCTGGAACAAGTGTGGTCTTGGTATCGTGACCTGGAACAAGTGTGGTCTTGGTATCGTGACCTGGAACAAGTGTGGTCTTGGTA